>NC_133212.1:6862551-6900051 GCF_958299795.1 Porites lutea | reverse complement strand
TGGCTATTGATTTCAGGCTCTAAAACAATGGATACACTTTCAAATTACACTTGTAAAAGGTTTAATAAATTGACCCCAGCTTTAAAAAATCCACGAAACCTTCGTGCATCACTTACTTGGTATGTGTTCCCCTCTGATAACTTGTTCTTCCCATAGGGTAACAGGGACAACATGTGCAATGCCAAAACGGACACACAACAGAGAACGCTCAATTTCATCAATTTCTTCTGGTAAAGGCTTGTTGAGAAGCAGGACAAATTTATCACCACCCTAAGAGACAAATGTACTCATGGTTTAATCGTAAAAACATAATTATAGCTTGCATAGAGCTAGGACATAATTGGTACAAGAAAGTACGGACGTGCAAGTATGATGATGATGATGGACTTCACTTAGGTGTCTACAGTCTTCTAGCTGACCTCATAGGAACTACTTTATATGGGGGACACTGATTAAAATACTACCAACCTAACTACTAAATATAAGAATAATATTTTAATACAGAAAATAAAATAATTTTTACAAAACATAGGCTCCATAAAAATTTTCCGAATTTTGGGCAAGGCTGTGCTCTAACAAAAATTGAAGGGAGCCCAGTGCTCTGAACTTGCGAAATCCAACTGGTGCCCAGCATATGATTTCTATGAAAAAGCTAAGATTTTCTAGTCCCGAGAACAAAAGTTAGGCGCCAGGGGCTACCAGGCTCTGCTAGAGCACAGCCTTGCTGGGACATTTCATGTAAAGTAATGCTGATTAATTACAAGTTCTGTACTGTCTCGAAAATAGGGACTTAAAGCAATGACTACGGAATTGAAGGAGAAACATGTGAAGGGAGAGGAAGTCCCCTCACTCTTTCATAGTACCTGCTGCGCAGGCTTGCTGTCCTTTGTGTATGATGATGTTTGTGGGTGACCAGAGGAGCCTACAATCCTAATCTCCAGGTGTTATTTAATATTACACATGCACCATAAATATGTAGCCACCATTCGTTTGGACTTCCACTAAGAATGAATGGAATACACAGAATGCAATTTGATCACTCGTGTTGGGCCTCCTGTCTGAGTCACTCGTAATCTGATCACGCACGTTTTGACCATCAGTCACGTGAAACTTGCAAGCGTTAGAGCAAAAGCGTTTTTGACCTTCGATTGTTGTCACCCACACTCAGTAACTTATTATTACTAGTTTAAGGCTCGCTTGTTGGAATTTATCCTAACAGAACTTCAGCAAACTTTTCTTGTTACAACACTTCATCATTACCTCACATGGAGAAGAACTTGGAACAATTTCATTCACCAGCTCATCAGAACCTGCAAAAATAAAAAATAAAAATAACTTTGGATGTCAGTTTTAAAACCTGGTTGAACATGTTTATCTTTTTAAATACTCCCTTATTACATGAATACAAGCTCTTATCAAAACTAAAAGTGATGAGTGCATCAAAAAATGTACCTTCACAAACATTCTGGGATGGGTTGCTCGAAGCCTGGTTAGCGCTAACCGTTGGTTAAGAGGTATCAAAATGTATAGGTTTCCATGGTATTTAACGCTGGTTTAATAGCACTAACCATGCTTCAAGCAACCCGGGCCTGAAAATTAATTATCTTTCAGTTTTTACAGGTCTCCTCAAGTTAAAGACCATATTGCAAGACATGAGGATTTACAGTCGAACCTCCACTGATGACCACCTCTCCACAACAGCAAACTCTCTACAATGGCCACTTTTTTGGGCGGACAGTCCATACATTGACTCTTGTTTGAACCTCTCTACCATGGCCACCTTTCGCTGTCCCCAAAGTGGCCGTTGTACCCGGGGAAGGGGGGATACTTGGGTTAATGTTTGCTGGGTATGTGCCACTGGACTCTCAGAGCCCCTACCCCATTATAGTCTATTTTGTCTATTTTTTCGCCAATAATTTTATTATAGACCCAATCTTAGTCACTTTTTGGGAAATTAATGTAATGCTCGCGATCCCAACTTAGTCACTTCCTATTTATGCATCTACCTTAATACCAAATGTAGTTTCAAGCAGCGGAATGTAATAACGCCAATGCGAGCTTATTGTTAAATTTAATAAACAACAACTTTCTGATTATTTTAACCAAGAATCTTCCCATTTTGAATTTCTACTTACCACAAAAATCCGAAGATTAATTGTGACCCCATTCTAGTAACTCTATTGAAAATGCAACCCCATTATAGTCAATCCAGACGTGAAAATGCGACCCCATCCAGCGGCACATCCCTATTAGCCTCTCCTAAGGGAGTACCCCCCCCGACCATTGTTAAGTAGTAGCTTTCTCCTTAATTTGCAGATGGGGAGGAAGGACTTAACAAGGGATTTTAAAGGAACCAAATGTATATATATAAAGCACCTTTTTTAGCACCAGATGAGCTCAGGTCTTCTTCAGATTGAAGACCCTTTAAATAATCATCCAAGAGAGAACTGAAGTCTATTACCTGGGGGGAAAAAATGTTACAGTCAATCTTACATTTCTTCAAATGCAACTGCTTGATGACAGCATTGTGAGAAACTGGTCACCAAAGTCATGATTTGGATCAACTTCTCATTACACTAATATAACTAATCTTACGCCAGTATCTATGTATGGGCTCAATCGGCGTATGACGTAGCTAATGCTATTTATAGTTGCAAAAGCTCATGGTCTCGAAAATGTTTGTCGAAAAAAATACGTACAAGATTTCTGCCCGTCAAAGGTGAGTAGTGCAGTTTATTGGTGGCAAAACAAAACATTGATTTGCCTCTTTAACGAAGAGATCATTCGACATGTAAAGCTATATGAAATGTATTTTAGAAGTTTTATGAGCTAAAGCTCTGTAAAGATCGACCAGGATCGACCAGGTGATGTGGTCCACACTACGACTAGAGACCAAGCAAGCAAAAATGAACAAAAAACGTCTTGATACTCATTGAAATAGCTGAAAACAATATATAGTGCAAAAAAGCGCGAAAAACCGCTACAACGTGACACTTCTTAAGTGCAAGCATCTACATACTGCTACATTTGTACCTCCAACATTTTCCGTCCCTTGTTAGACGCTGATTTCTTCGATTCCTCGTGCTTCCGTTCACAAGCTTCGCTTTTCGGTTTCGTCGACCTGTCTTCGTAATCAAAGATCGTTGGAATAGCATCGTGCTTCAATAATACCTTTTTCGGCTTTGGTATGCCCAGAGACTCGAAAACTTTCGGATGAGTGGCATAACAGTGTGGCTCAAAATGCGCCGAGCACAATCTCGAATTCTTGTTTGGTTCCCAATTCAATCGTCTCACTTTCTCTTTCCAGATTTGACGATATTTCTCATCAGATGGAAACTGAAAAAAGCTCAGTTGCTTCATCTTTTTTCCATCGTTATTGCAATTGAAGGCGCTGCAATAAACCATTTTTAACTAAAGGAAAACCAGCATGTGAGTTGTGAGTCCTTGAAAGCTCGCAAAGATAGCACCAGTGACGTCATATGGTGAAGGAAGGGATGAAAATGCAAACTAACCGTTGATTGGGCATCAGACAACCAATGAAAACACTCGACACATTTCTTATGAAAATTTGCGCGGCATCTCTCAACATCAACAGTTCGAAGAAGCTGTTCAAATTCTCCGCTGATTTAAAGCTAGGATGAATCCACTTCTGTAAAAGTAAGTTATAGGGTTACAGAAGAGTTTATACAACCCCTTAGACAGGGTTATTCCCTGCTAGCACAGGGCAATAGCAACGCATGGTATTGTTGAGCTACGATCACGATTGACGATTGTTTTGATCGTGATGCCTGGAAATCAACATGCAAGTTTACGTTATTACCCACAAAAACAGAAAAAGACCTCTCTGTAATGTAGGCAACGATGTAAATAGTTAATGAGTGTTACGATAACTAAATAACGACTACAATATTCCCTTGATGATGTTGTTTGCGCTGCCATCGTACACACAATCTCGAATCTCGTGTTGCATAGATCATGCCGATTTCGGATCCATGCGCAAGCGAGCTTTACATAGAAGTACCTGCTTTCATGTAGTTAGGCTTATTAAAGTTACGTTTATATAGAAGCTGTCTAATACAGTCTTGAATGAAGGTTTTCTCAAATCGTGTCATTTTACTGTACACTCAAAATCTGGGCAAAATTCTACTCTCGATCCGTGACTTTTATAATCTCAGATCAGACAAGAGTCTACTGTACTTCAATTCAAATGAAAATTCTGGAGATCCAGAGGGATCAGTTGTTATAAGAAGTTCAGAATATATTATAATATTATTTCTGTGTGTTTCCCCTTTTTTTCTCTCTGTAACCAATAATTTTTCTCTTTACCTTTTCCTTTTCATTTTGATTTTGTTAAGAAATGACGTGTGTCAACAGACAAGTACCAGCAGGCCAATTGTCATCTTTTTTTGCTGGCAAAAAAGATGTGGCAACTTCATCAGAAGGTCAAGAATATTTAAGGTGACTATGTAATAAACAGCAGAATAAACCTTGGTCAAAAGCATTTTGACATGAATAGAATTTTCACCTTCAACATTATTTTAATGTCTTTCATAAAACAATAAAAAATTGGAGACCGATCGTTTTGATACGAGCTCAGGCGATGAAATGTCACAAAAATTTTGTTCATTTCAGCTATAGTTCGTGCATGAACAAGAATAACATTTTGGGTGAATATCCTTTGTTCTTTAAGCCAAGTACGTGAAACTATTTGCCACTCGCTTGAACAAGCTTGTATTGAAACGACTTAGTGGTCGCTTAGTGGAGGCGGTCACTTACAAGAATCATACCACAAGGGTCTCTCCTGAGAAGAGGTTTGGGAACATCCTAACTTTGTGGAAGATAATATTATTTATTGCACACAATTTCTAAGCTACGCCATGTGTAGTTCCATGTTGTTACTTAAGTTCTTCACATATTCTAAGTAGCATGGTGCACAGCAAACATGGAGATCAGAGAATGCATAAGGTGGTCACCAACAAGAGGTTAAAAACAATGAAAAATCATTAAACTCCCAGGCCTCAAAAGTGGTCGCGTTCGCTTACAGGAAATGGTCATTTACTATAGGCTTCAAATTTAAGGCTTTGTCTGGGAAAAGTTTGATGTTTTGGATAGGTGGTCGCACATGGAGGTGCCACTGTATTTGAAAGGGAAGGAAAAAGGGGACTAATGCAGGTGCAAGTCTACCCTGCCAGCAGAGCCTTTCTTTTACTTGCTGGATTTTGGCGTACTGGATAAAGACTCATTCAGAATAAAGTAAGATCTTTGTTGAGCAAGCACGACATGTTGCGAGGTTAATAATTTTGAACCCAGGCCTGTTAACTGTGTGTTTGATACAGCAGGCTCGGTTATGACCATCGATTTATCAATAAACAGATGCTCACACTACAAAAACAGTTTTATGAGAGAGAACAAGATTGATTGGTCCAGAAGTTTGGGCTGCATTGGCTTCAAAGGTGATTCAGGTAGTGCCTACTTTTCTCTCCTTCTTGATTAAGAAGAATACAAAAAAGGCTCTGTGTGCAGGGTGGTACAAGTCTAGAACATGAAGAACTTGCAAGGTCACGTTCTAGCCCAATCTAACCCTGCCATCTGTCATAAAACAACAAAATTTAATTGAATATATTTTTTTTCAGAATGCAAAGAAATGGCATCACTGTAGAACCTTTAAATTTTCCAGCAACTCCATCAGTACTTTGGTAAATATTACTGATAGTGAACCATAAAGATGCATTTAAAGTAATATGTAATCTTTGTCAGAGCTTGTTGTCATTGCTGTAAAAATGGAAAAAAATAATGCAAGAAAGATGTACATGTAACAGGGCTCGAAAAAAGTCCCATCCAGTAGTTTGGGATGGACAAGTTACTTGATAGCCTTAGTGACTATCCATAATAGATGGAGAGGAAACAGTTTGAAAATCAGTAAAGCATGTGACCTGTATTAAATAAATACTTTTATTGATTTTTATCAGGAACAGAACTGCCCAAGGGGAGTCTGAAACACTCCATTTGACAACAAAGAGGTTAGTGCTACATTATTATTGATAGTCAGGGTTCCAGCAGTTTGTGTACCTCTCTCAGTTTACAGTTTTTGTAATGTAAAAGACAACTTGCCTGGGCCTGATTGCTCAGCTGGTAAGTGAGTGTAAAAGATGAATAAGTACAAAAAAGTTACTTATACAGATCACCACTACATGTACCTCATCAAATTCATTAGACTATTAAGGCTGGTTTTCACTAATTGTACTCAGAAGCGTATAGGTTATGGTCTAGTGAAAACAGCATTTTGATTCTGTTTACGACTCTGTTGCTTAAGGTCCGCTTATGATGTAGTGACAAGCAGATGGTTTGAGTTGGAAGCAGAAGCGGAAGAACTAAACCAATCACAAAGCATGGGAACGTGCATTGTGATTGGTTCATCCTTCCGCTACTACTTCCGACACCAACAATCTGGTTTTCACTAGATCATAAAGAATGTAAGTAACAGAGTCATAAGCAGAGTCGGAAGAAAAAGAAATGTTCTGATTCTTCTGACTCCGATTCCGTCGTGCTTATGACTTTGCTTACAGCTCCGACTTCTGATTTTCACCAGGTCATAACCCTTTTACGACTCCGGTTACGACTCCAACTCCAATGTACTCCATCACTAGTGAAAACCAGCCTTTACTATCATATATATGCATGAATCTTAACCCATTTGTGTGGCATTCCATTTTGCATATAAATAAAGTAGCCCCAAAATACAACATGCAGAATATGCTGAATGGCCAGAAAATGTCAATTAAATCTGAAGTTTATCAATAAGGAAATCCTAGCCAATAAACTTTTCTGATAGGTTAATTGATTTATTTACACAGACTACTCATGACCTCTCTAATGCATTGCTAGTGAACTTTTTATTAGTTTTACTTCTGGCAATTTTTCTAGGAATGTGAGACTATATATCAATGAAAAAACTCTACGGCTGGCCCAAAGGCATGTCAGTCAAACCAAGTCTTCCTTTGAGTGCTTTTTGGTTGGAAGCATCTCTGTTGACTCAGGTAAGTATTAACTAAAGAAAGTTTCTCATACACTCAATACTGAACCCTTGATTCCTGAATTGCTAAACTGAGATAGTGCTGAGTGCATGTTTGCTGTTCATGTTTCAAGTGACTGGCCTGTTTCTTGAGAAAACAACTTTTAAAGCTATTTTATATACACTTCATGACATCTGGGCAGAAGGTTTGTAAAGGTCCACGTTATACACACCTATTGTCATCATTAATCGTACCCAGGCCTGCAATAAAAAAATGTGAATCCGATGGGCAAGCATTTCTCACAGTGACATTTTGCTTGTCTGGGCCCACTTTTTGCTCCTCTTTACTACAATTCGTTAAGAATGACTTGCATCTGCCTGGGCATTGGACAAGCTAAGTGAGCTTTAAAAGTTACTTGCTCAGCAAGAAAATCCATTGATATTACAGCTACATGTATGAATTTATAAATGTTGTGTTTAAAAGGCAAATCATTGCTCTTCAGGAGAAGACTGTGTTGATGTTACTGTTGACAGATTTGATCCAGGAAGGGAAGTGCTGGTAAACAGTGGTAAGGATTTTTGTTGTTGTTATTTTGTTCAGTATAAACTTACTATTAAAATTTATGATAACAGTTTAAGGTACATTGTAACTTGCATACACTGTGTCGCTTAACAACATGGAAATAATATGTATGGGTACATGAAACAGTTTGTCACTGCAGCACTGATTTTCTGTAATAATATTAATGGTTATTTTGAAATGTTTTCACTTACTGAAGGTTTTGTTTAATCTGTGATAGCACCCTATTCATGTACAGTGTACATGTACGTGACATGCCTTAAAAGCTTCTCTTTGAAATCATTCTAGGTTCACGAAAAGTCAAGAGAAAAGTCCCAACAACAGTTGTCCCAGGAGATCATATTGTACCCATATCTGTAAGTTATATTTTATTTGTTATTTTTGAAACTGAATCACCACACTTCTAGTTCATGGCAAACTTGAGTCACTAATAGATTTAAAAAGTGTACTTGAAAAAATAGTATATTAATTAACCCTTTAAACCCTAATCTTGAGTGATCAGCATCAAATTTCTCCTTGTAATAGCAATGCTATGTAAGACAGAGTGGTCATGAGAATTAAGGACATGATCACACAAGATGTATTTGTTTAATATTTTATCATGTTCTCCTCACTACTTCTGTAGGAAATGAATAGGGGCAACAAAGGAGAGTTTTACATGTAATTTTGATTTTAAGGTTTAAAGGGTTAACCCTGTTGCCCATGTTGTTGCTTTTTTTATAGTTCATTCAAGGACTAAGTGGAGCAGACAATGCAGTGATGCACACAGAAGATGAATTTTACAAAGCCTTTCAGGTTCTTTTCGGAACAATAAGTAGCCAGGAACCTGTCAACTTATCTCATCTTGTGAGCCTGAAAGTGTCTTGTCATTCGCATGGAAATGATGATGAGATCATAATCAATGTGAACTGTAAGGACCCGTACTCATTTTTTGTTTCTAAATATAAAGTTAATCTCTGGCAGCACCAGCGTCTGCTGAAAACTACTGTCTGTAGTCATCACTGAAGAACTGGTTACTCATAGTTAAAACAAAATTAAGGAGGCTAATAAATCTGTTGCTTTGTTCCTCAACAACAACAACCAAAAAATATTAGAGTAGAGCTAACATAAAAAGCTGCAAGTTTGGAAGGGAAAAATTCCCTTTTTCTACCCTTACACCCTGGAGTGCCTTTTGTTGTTGCCTACTTGAATTGTTTTTCTTCTTCCTTATAAATTTTCTGGAAAGGAGAACTCCTGTGTACCTGGCCTATTGTCCTTTACAATACAGGTTTGCACCAAGACTAGCACAGTCTTGTTTTCCTTCTTGTGTTAAGACTTGTCTATCTATCTGTTTTGATAATTTTAAGGTGGCACCATCACTATGGCAACACAAATTCAAGCCATTCCGGTCGCACCTGTGCCCATCATTCCCACAGCGCTTGCTAGGAATCTATCAGGTCCCTTGAGACTAAGTGAGGTGCAGGGAATGCCAAAAAATGGGTGAGTATAACTGTGAGTCCCTTGTTTTATTTTCCACTTTTATGTCATTTTTAAATGCAAATTTTTGTTAATGGTTAAGTGTTTTTCAACTTAACTACTATCTCTGGATTATGTTGTAGATACTTAACAATGGATCACACTCGGAAGTTGCTGTTGCTGTTAGAATCAGATCCAAAGGCTTTCTCTTTGCCTCTTCTTGGAATGTATGTAACACCCTGCCACAGTTTGTAGTTTATACTTTTTTGCTGTAGCATTGTAAAGTTTCAATTTGATGAAGTCTGCTTCCACCACTACCAACTACTACCACCACCACCACCACCGCCGCCACCGCCACTGCTGCCGCCGCTGCCGCCACCACCACCACAGCTACTACTACTACTACTACTACTACTACTACTACTACTACTACTACTACTAATAATAATATTAATAACAACAACAACAATATTGATATTAATTTTGGGAATTTGAGTGGAGAGAAGGGGGGTTCACGAGACAAAGGATTTATTTTGCACTTTCTACACTTTTAATGGCGATAAAATGACAGACTGAAAAAAGTTTATTCTGTTAACAAAATGATCACCACCATAGTAAACTAATTAAAAGCAAACTTGCTCAACTTTTCTTGTATGATTGTGGTGACTGATTTTCTCAATTGATGTGAGAGTAGGGAGTGACAATTTTTCCCTGCACTTGAAATGAAAAAGTGAAATTGAGACTGGCAAAAAGATTAAATAAGCATAATTATTATTCTATGAGATTTTTGGATTGTTATACATTTCTGGGAAACAGCTACCCACCTACCTCTCCCCTAAGCCAACATTTTGCCCTAAGTGAGCAGTAAGGGCAAAATGTTGGCTTAGGGGAGGGGTAGGTGGGCAGTTCCCCAGAAATGTGTAATGATCCAGATTTTTTTTTGTCACATACTTTCTCTTTAGTTGGGTGAGTGGAACTTACAGCATTCATCATCCTTTTATATGGGCTTGCTGCCTGCGCTTCATCTTTTCAACTGCCATCCAGCAAAGGTATGTACCAGATGGTTCAAGGAGTTAGATTTGCTTTATGGAAAAAAAAACACACACACACACTTAAACATGCTTAGACTTTGGACATGGCTTACATAACTTAAGCAAAACAAAGAGAGTCTCTTATTCATAGCACAGGCTCTTACAAAATGAATTAAAATGTTTTGGTTATAGAGTACTAAAGTGTGACGTCATAAAAATGAAATTTCTGAAATTATGGAATTTGTCAGGATATTCTGAAAGAACAATGTCCAAGAGGCCTACTTGCCAAAAATGGGCATTTGGGGGCAAATTGTCTCTGAGATCGTAGCCCAGTTATGCTTACAAAACTCCATACAAACCCTTCTAAATTTTTTTTGGGTCGACCCAAAAAAAAATTAGAAGGGTTTGTATGGAGTTTTCTGAGTATAACTGGGCTACGATCTCAGAGACAATTTGCCCCCAAATGCTCATTTTTGGCAAGTAGGCCTCTTGGACATTGTTCTTTTAGAATATCCTGACAAATCCCATAATTTCAGAAATTTCATTTTTATGACGTCATCACTTTAGTACTCTATTACTTAATAACATAAACCTAAATGCAAGCGCAGTTTTAAATCCCTTTTAACATAAATCCCTTTTAACATGATCAGTTTAAGATCGTGGTAAACTCTTTAATGTTAAGTTTATCCCTTCCCCCTAACTTACTTTGAACATCAAATTCTCTCTTGAGGCTTTGGGATGGGTGGGGTACGTGTCAGCAGTTTGCCAGAGTCTTAATAAGCTTTCTTATCAATTAAAATCCGTAACTATTTTTTGACATAATTTTGCTTTCTCCCTGACCTTCCTGCATGGTTAATGATGAATGCTGCTCTGCTTTTTTTCTTTTACAGAGTGTTTGCTCCTCCTAATTCATTTTTGCTTCTCCTGTACTCTCCTGTAAAGCCAACACCTGAATTCTGGGAGTGCTGCATGGACTTGGTAACTATCATTGGGGATATTTCATTTACCTCACAGAATAGATACAGTATCTCTCATTTCAACCACACTATAATACTTTTTGTGACGAAAAATGTGTTGAAAAAGCTTCATCACCACCATCACTTTCAAAACAATTTGGGTAACTAATCAACTTCATATTGTAGGGCTCATTAAAAACTTGAATTCCAGCTTGTTCTTTACGCAAGCGAATCTCACATTTTGCTTGCCCAGGGCCACTTCTGGCTCATCTTGTTAGCAATATAGTTTATAGAGGAAGACTCGCCTGCACCCTGTCCACTGGGCAAGCAAGCTTTAAAAGTTACTTGCTCAGCAATAAAATCTACTAGTGCTGGACTACTAGACAGGACTTTTCTGAGCCCTGTTTGCACATGTATCTGTATTTGCAATCCTCAAGCCACACCACCCTTAGAATAATAATAATAATAATAATAATAATAATAATAATAATAATAATGGTTGAATTTCCTTGAATGACAGTATTGTCCTATGTTACAGGGGCAACCTGAACAGAAAATGTTTGAGTTCTACAGCTGTTACGAAAACCTGCACTTGGAAATTGTAAGTAACTGGACCAAAATAATTATAGTGCACATGTATAATGATGATGACAATGATAATTTGTACTGGTTGAGGTCAAAGTAGCGGTTGTTTCTCAGTTGTTTCCTTTTAATTTTGCAGGCAACATTGCACCAATCATAATTAAGAGAGCCCAAGACTGATATTAATTTACAGTTAAAAAACAACCACAGCTTATAGACCGAGACCTGGAGGAAAAAAAAGCACTAATATTGTTCAGTTTAATCATTGATAAAGCTCATTTGAAATTTGCAGTAAATATAAAACTGTAACTTTTCAAAAAAAGACTACGTTAAATACGATATGCATCACTTTAATATTGTAGCCACCTGGTCCCAGTTCCTCTGATCCACTTTGCTTTGAGCTGTTCCCTGCTCCTGAGGGAATGGGAAGGAGTCTTTTTGAGCAAGCCATGGAGAGGTGGGAAATAGACAATAAACCACTAAGGTAACCTGCCATCAGCTTTTTCTTTACTTTGTGTCAGATTTCCTTTGTATAGTGTTTTAACAGAGAGGGTTATGGGCACCTCTTGATTCAACTTCATAGATGGCCTGGAGGGACAGTATACAAACAGTATACAGTAATTTCTAATTTTCTCCTTTCACAAGAATTAAAAACCCTTAATTCTGTATCATGCAACCCCCCCTTTCACTCCTTCAAGGAAATATTAATAATAAATCTTTTGTTCATCTCATATGTCATGCTCTCTCTTGTTATCAAGTTGAATTTATATTTTTATATAAAGAGTCAACTCACTGATTACAGACACCCTCAGCACTGCAAGATAGCAACCTTAATAGTGAGAGTCTGTTGTATTGGGATATAATTTCAGTCAAACAATCATAATTTATCTTTGCTGAGGTTTAAGATGCTTTCTGGCAAAACTTGATTGTCGCTGCTGTATTCAAAGAAGCCTAATATTGGAATATTATATTTATTAGTTTCAGTCACTGCAATATCTGTAAGTACTCAAACTCTGATTTCTTCTGGGGAAAAAATGTAACTGACAGGAAAAGAAATTGTCTTATCTCAGATTATATCAAGGTGGAATTTCCTCATTTCAAAAGCAAGTAATGACTTCATCAGCACAGGGTCCGGGTGAAGAGGAACCAAGTCCCGAACCTAGGCCCTCTCCATCTCCCCATCCACAAAACTTACAGGTAAGGCTAGGGATCGAGACGACTTTATGTGGCAGAAGCATTTTTAAGCTGATGACCGAACCTTGGTCAATAACGCATATATCCTGGTTTTGCAGTGTGCTTAGGGAGGTTACAATCCGACTATGGCGAAATCCACGACAATGTCCTTGAAAAATAAACTTCATATCCTTTGACACATTTTGGCAATTATCCCAATTCGCCTTGTTACTTAAAAGAAGGGAATTTGTATTGGAGGTGAAGAGGGGGAACCACACCCAAGTTCAAATAGAGATGGTAGAATTTATCGCCTTGCTGTTCCCGTTCGCAAGTAAACTTAAAATTTGGCCATTTCACGTCCCGTTTGTGAACAGAACAGCAAAGAAATTCACAAAAGGGCATAATGAGCCGCAGAGTTATTGTTTTGCTCATTAAATCTATTGCTGTATTGACACTGACTCATACTGCCGTCACCGTCGTAGCTTCATATGGTCCCTTATCTCACACTGGGCACAACAAACATCAGGATTGAATTTATTAATTCATGATTTCTTCCATGTTCACAGTTTCTCATACCAGATGTACCAGAAACGTCCTTGTCCCTCAGCTTTGAAGAACACATTCCAGGAGAGTTTTCAGAGCAGGGATATGTAAATCAACAGATTTTTCCACAGCCAAATCCAAAGAAACTACAAACAAAGCCTGATAAACAGTCTCTGAAACGAGTCCAACATAATCAAGAAAATAATTTAGTAAGAAATCAAGGGAAAAGGTCGCCAGGTTTTCCAAAGGAAAAGCAAAATGGTAAGCAGTTTAGGGCTAATGGTGGTTGGCAGGATTCACCATCGAGGGAACCCTTGAAACAAATTTTAGCTCCGAATCATGCTAATAACAATGTTATGGACCAACAACAGGTCTCCAAGAGGCCTCTTCCAATGCAAGGCTCTTCTGGTGTTCAGAAAGCTCCTTTAAAAAGAGGGAATGCTCTTGGTCGTGATGTGAAAGGGAGATCACCAAAATCTTTCACAAGTGACAGTAATTCGAGATCGAAAGTGAATGGGAAACAGCTATCAGCAAAGGGACCCAATGCTTTGCATCATACCGATGTTAGAAACAACCAGCAAACAAATGGACGTAAATTTCAGACAATGCGAAGTAATCCTCAGAGTCACGAAGGTAGGGATGACAAAGTAATTTCCGATTTTTCAAGTGAACAAGTTGTTCCTCCAAACCAACCAGCAGGAAATACTAGGCAAAGACATGTTGATCAGCGGCAATTTTTTGGACATTCAGATGGCCAAGAGTTACATCATAACAGCTGCCCTCTACCAGTCAACCAAGTGCAAAGACCTGTATTGGAAACAGTTTTTGAAGGTGATACACCAGATGGAACACTGAACAAAAGTATGAATGAAACAGAATTAGAATTTCAGCTCGGTGAAACAATGCAAGCTCAAGAAGCTTTGCAACAAGCTCAGAGGGTCGCAAGTGATGTAGGCAGAGATGCTGACAAAAATGGAAACCCTGGTTTAATTTTCGATCAAGATGGAAAACAAAATGTTGTTTTTCAGTGTATGGAGCAACAAAGAAAAGAGGGATCTGTTTCAAGGCGAGGGAATCTTGAAAACATGGAGGATAGGATAAACCAGCCTATAATCTGTAGACAAGACAGTCATGAGGAGATGCCAGGCTGCAGTACTGTTTCTGCTTCTGACAGCAGAATGGATCAGGCCCATAGTGAAACAACACAGGAATTTAAAGTTACGGATAGACACACTTTTGACAGAGAACATGACGAAAAACTGCCAGAAAAAAAGGAGACAGCGGATGTTGTGACAAGACAGGCAAACCAGAAGTGCTCAGGAAAAATGACACGGCCAGATCCTTATGAGCTTCTCATGAGACAGGATGCGCAATTGAGGCAACTACAAGAGCAGGTAATGTTTGTAGTAAGTAAATCGCTTCTGCATGAATTTGAATGACGGTAACATATACATGTACATAAAGTGCAAATTTGAAACTGGTAAGGCCAGGTAATAAGGCATCACTTTAATGATAATGGTGATGATGATGATGATGATGATCATTTACATGGTCATTTGAAGTTCTTGCACCATGTGCACTTTTTAAGTTATTGTAAGCAGAATATCATTTGCCTATGAGGAACCCTGTAGCATGCATGCCAGACTGCATGGTATCTTAATGTTCACAGCATGGGCTTCCAACCTCCGAGCTTTTGGCCTGAAGGGCTCCTTCATATTCTTTCTAGGAAAGAGCCTTTGACCTTCTCAACATTCCCTTTACATTGCAGATCAAGCTGTTACTACAACAACAAAATTCACAACTCCCCCATGCTAACCCCTTGCTGACCCCTCCAAGAACTCCTCACAATGAATGTTCCCATGGTAACAGTAAGCCCACAGATAACTCCCCTGTTTCCATGGTGACAGTATGCACAAACACAGGTGCAAGTCTGTTGATAGGAACTCCAGTAAAGCCAAATGGAAAGAGATCAGCTGCTACGTCACCCATGAAAGAAAAGGATATGAATAACAGCAGGTTTGGGCATAAATTTTTAATTGAATGACCAGGAAGGCTGCCTACTTTTCGATGTTTTAAATTTTCCTGCAGACGATGTGAATGTTTTTTAAACAATCAGCTTGTAACGTTTCAATTTTTACCTCTGTAGCCTGTGCAAACAGCTGACATTCCGCGACGCCACCACTGGTTTCCGCGCGAAATGTCGTCTGAGAACGAGCCAGAAAATTCGATACTGATGACGTGTCACTATCCAGATCTAGGTGGTGCTTCTGATTGGTTGAAGCAAATTTTCCGCGCGGCACGACCAATCAGAAGCACTACTCAGATTTGGGTAGTGGCACGTCATCAGTGTGGAATTTCTGCGCTCGTTCTTCAGACGTTATTCTTCGGCGAAACCAGTGACAGTGTCGCAAATTTTGGTTGTTTTCTGAGGCTAGTACTAGTACCTCTGAAATGTTTGTACTGTCAATAAGGATCACATGTTCCATGGACACTGAAAAGTTCTTTCTGTAGCCGGAATATAAACCCCTCACTTGGACACAACGCTACTGGCGCACTCAAGTTTTGCACCTTCTTTCAAGATTTCTTGGGAATTTTGTCCACGTTGCACTGGTAGAAAAATAGATATTTTACCTAAGAAATGTGTAAATGCTTGAAGTTTGTGGAAACTCTAAGAAAAAATTCATGCCAAAGCCCAAAGAGTGCATGACGTTTGTTTAATGTGCCAGATTAATATTTAATTGATGAATAAGGAGGCGTGTTGCCTGAAAGTTTGGGTCATTATTTCTATGTGTAGATCTTTGCCATCGTCAAGTAAAGAAACAAGCCAATACAATCAGAAAGAATCCGAATGTCATGACATAACGGTCAGTCCTGAGGAATTAGCCAATCAAGTGATAGAACTTGACGACCCTAGTCAGACGCTGGCTTCATCCCTTCATGCAGTTGATATTCCCAGTTTTGTTGAAAGCCCTTCTGGTGTGACCAGTCCTAGTTCCGCTGATCGGGCTAAACAAGGACGTATGGAAACGAGTTTATCCAGTCCTGTGTTAGGTAAGCTGTTATGATAGCAAAAATAATTATGAAGAACTGGCCTGAATACATGAGCAGAAATCCAAAGGGGTTAATTTTGTTGTCGTTGTTGTTGTTGTTATTTTTTGTATTATTTTTGTTTTTGCAACACTTTGATGAGTAACACTTAGTATACACAAAAGTGAAAGTAAAATGCATGCTGTGATTCGTGCTGCGTGGTGCAACTGAAAAGAGAAAGAATGTGACCCTTACCTTTGTCTTGCTATTCTCGATCTCACCAAGGGTCGCATGTCGCGCGAATTTCCGCGCGGTCTCGCGTGTTTTGCCCATGGTACTTAAGTCTCAATATTCTCGATTTCACCTCGGGTGGCATGTCGAATTTCCGTGTGGTCGCGTGTCTTACCAATGGTATTCTTCACTAGGAAAAACGTTGTGACCTTAACATTTTGAGTTGTCATACATTTCTCAGGCGAAAGTGCAAGTGTTCTTGTAGAGAAAAGGCAGGATGGAAGCGAACCACACGCCATAAATGACGAAGCGAATGAACGTGCTGTCGAGGAGGAAGAAAGCAGACGATTGAAGTCAAACCATGCTAGCCTGCTAGAGAGAAATGAGCGTCAATTTTATGACAATCTATTGGTGAGTAGAAATGGTAGGGCGTCATGTTTCATCATTTGTCATCAGTTTTGCCGATCTCTGCACCTTTCTATCTTGCAACCCAGAGGGTTAGAATGACTGGTGCATTTTGCTTGTTCGGGCTTTCCACCGAAAAGCTACATTTAAAAGCCTGTATAGTTAAAGTGTGCTACAAGAAAACGTGTAACGGCAACGACGTTTGGATGCTATGAGCTGCAGAATAGAGTACTAAAGTGTGACGTCATAAAAATGAAATTTCTGAAATTATGGGATTTGTCAGGATATTCTGAAAGAACAATGTCCAAGAGGCCTGCTTGCCAAAAATGAGCATTTGGGGGCAAATTGTCTCTGAGATCGTAGCCCAGTTATACTTACAAAACTCCATACAAACACTTCTAAATTTTTTTTGGGTCGACCCAAAAAACAATTAGAAGGGTTTGTATGGAGTTTTCTGAGTATAACTGGGCTACGATCTCAGAGACAATTTGCCCCCAAATGCTTATTTTTGGCAAGCAGGCCTCTTGGACATTGTTCTTTCAGAAGACCCTGACAAATCCCATAATTGCAGAAATTTCATTTTTATGACGTCACACTTTAGTACTCTATTGGTTTAAAGGAGTGCATCCCCCAACCAACCACCCAACCTTCACTGGAATTCCATAATCCTCCCTCGTTGTTCCCTACCCTGTGATTAGAGACCTTTAGATTAGACGACGAGGGCGAGATTAAATGGAAAGCTTCATTGTACTTTTTCGCGAGAAAAGTTAGCACGGTTATTTCTTTATTGAAGGTGGTTAAGCCCTCTCTCGATCGCAAAGTGATAAAATTTCTACCAAAGATGACTGGTTTTCGCCACTACGAGATTAGAGGGATTTAGATTTTAGGACGAATACGATAAGGAGTTTACTTTTCTTCACCAATAATGTTAGTACGGCTTTTTATACTGAAGGAGATTAAGCCCTCTCCCGATCGCAAAATGATAAAACTTCTTACATTTGATAATTTGTTCCGGCCACTACGACATTCTCGCTAAAACTCCTGCGTCGTCCCCAGTCGCTCGCGATCACTGGGGGAAATTTGAGTTTCTCGCTTGTTTCGCGTGCTCGCGAGTTCCCCAATTCCCTCTTAGACTTGGGAAAGCCGGTGGAGGGGGCAGCTAAAACTCGTAGTGGAATGACGAAGGCTATCATATTTTCCGGCCAAAATGAAGCTGGTTCACGCGCGAGCAATACTTACTATTGAGAAAATCTCGTACTCGTAGTCGTCCCCGTCTTAGGTTCTAAAGATCTCTATTTATAAGGGAACACAGAGTAGGTAAAGAAAAGTCATCAGTATCCATGTACGAATGATACTCATCCTGGCGTGTTATTTTCAGAATCAAGTTAAGACCATCCTTGATCAACAAGCCGAAGATGAATCTCATTCACACAAGGAATCCGAGAAATCTGTTGAGAAGGAACGAGTTACTGTGCACGAGCCAACACGCGAGGAAGTAGTCGCGGCAACGATGAAAGAATTACAGAAGATCCAAACTTCTTATGGTGAAACTGGAGATATGGACAACGCAGAACCTTCAAAGTAAGAGAAAATTTACTTAAAGTTTAGTATGTTGAGGAGTTGTAGGGGCGGATCTGGGGGGAGGATGTAGGGAGTGCCCACCCCGCCCCCCACGAGATGACCTTTTGCGGCTTTCGCAAAATATGCAGATATGTATGATATTTATTCTCAGTAGTTCACATTATGTTATTGCCTTGTCAACAGCCTTCTTCTTCGTATTCGCTTTTAAAATTTGTTTACGTCATCAGTCAGTTACGCCATTCCTTAGTGGTGCACTCCTCCTAAGAAAAATCGTGGATCCGCCCCTGAGTTGCATTAGTTCATTTTGTAATAGATAGAGCGTTCTCGCCTGTCGTCACGAGCTCCATATTAGGGACCTTACGAAACTACGACGGTAACGGCAACGGGAACGTCGAAAAGTCAGTAGGTTTATTTGAGCAAAACAACAACTCTGCACGTGCATCACGCTTTTTTGTACATTTCTTAGCCGTCCTTGCACAGCTGCAACGTGAACTGACCAAATTTTTAGTTGACTTGAGAACGGGAACGGCAAGGCGATGAATTTTAATCTCTCTCTGAACTCGGACGCGGTCCCCTCTGTTCAGTTCCAACCTAATTTCCTTTCTTTCAAGTAACTGGGTGACTTGGTAAAAGGAAGAAAAAGTTTCAAAGGATGCGAAGTCTATTTTTCAGCAACGTTTTCACTGGCGTCGCCGTTGCCGGATCGTAAGGTCCCTATTTTGCAAGGAATTAATCCAAGATTAGACAGCCACGATTCGCGGTACCCTAGCAAACACAAGGCACGGACTGCTTGCTAATCAATTCCGAGTTGGTGATGATTAGTTTCGACAAGTCCGAATCTTAACCGACTGAGAAAATCTTGAGTTCTGATTGGGTCCGATAGTATTTCTTTGTTACTTACAAACCTACATTCGGAAAACGCGCAACGCGTCGGCACATTTGGCAAAAAGCAATCCACTCAACGTCAGAGTCATCCGAAAGATACAAACAAATTAACAATCTTTTTTTATCTTCAGGCTTCCGTACACTTCAACCACTAGACAATGGCCGCTGCACAAATCAGTGTCACTGAGTGCAATACCAGACCATCCTCACATCAATTATGTGTCGTTCTCCGTTGACGAGACACTTGACGAGGTCTTCAGCGAGACCTACCTAAAATATCTCACTGACACTCAACTACAAGAGCTTCAACACATGAGCGGCCACCACAAGAAGCACAGCCGCGACAGAGCAGTAACATTTAGTGTTCTAGAAGAAGCCAGGAGTACTTCGCTAAGGAAAGGATCGGTTGATCTAAGTTCTCTGTCAGCCACGGATTACACTTGGAATAACTTGTCCATGGCTACCAGAGATTATTTGGGGAAATATTGTTTAGGTCCAACACAACCTGGCGATAGTGTCGAAAGTAGTAAAGGGACTGCAGAAAAGAAAGTGACAGAAGTGAGTAATAGGAGTGAAAGATCCCATTCCTCTGTGACGTCACAGGGGTGTACAGCCCCGCCCTGTACTCCGGAGCCCACCAATAAGGATGAGAACGACTCACAGATCTTAGACATAATGAGACTCAAGAAGCTGCCAAAATTGTTTTGACAAACGTGTTCTGCAACAGCGTGTAGATGACGGACACTTCTACCATGCGTCGTTGTAGTTTACCAGGTTCTTTCTCATACAGGGGTTCGTATACACGACATACAACACTGGGGATTATTTCTTTATTTTCTCTGTGACATTCTATCAATCCATACATGACCTACATCGTCTGCAAAAATTATTTCCCCATAAATAAAATATTACAATTGTCTGATTCGTTTTGGAATATATACAGCGCTGATGTGATCTAAAAACGTTAGTTTCTTTCAATTTTCGAAACTAGGGGCTATGATTGTTACAATCCCAGATCCTGACACCACAACATTTCAAGAGACACCGAAAATAGCAAACTTATGGTCTTGCTCAGATTAATTTTGGCAATTTCAGCACTTGACAGAACCGTAGTTAAATAAAGTGAAATGATTAGGAAACCCTTTGCTCTATGTTTTTGTTAGCTTTTTTGGAACTGACCGTGCACAACGTTCAATAGCATTCCTATCATTTTGGGCTTACTGACCAATAGAAACATCGCATTAATTTATTCTGTCTTGTGAACACAAACCGAAGGATTGTGCACGGTCAGGGAGCTTCTAACATAACCTACAGCATCATTGTTTTCAACTTTGATGTTTGCCGGCTTTCCTAACCAGTCTCCTCTACTATTAAACTATGACAGACCTGACTGAAATAACACTGTTACTTCTCTGACCTGCACAAGAACATAAGAAAAATAAGCGAATCTGAAGAAAGCAAGAACGGACTGTATTCTTGCAACCTGAAACAGAACTGAGCAGCCCATAATTCTTCACGTTTGTCTCTGTATGAAGATAAGACTTGAGTGGGACCATTTACTTCTGTTACGTGGAGAAATAAATATGAGGCTTTTTTTTCATCAATTTGCAGTTTAACTGCGTAGTTTACGAATGAGGCAAAATCATTGACACTACCATGACCTTGCCTCCTTAAACTCAGTCAGGTCAAACAGGGTTACTATGATTATAAACATTTAAAATCCGCGACAGCATCAAGAAGTTTCTTTGCAAGTTGGTTCACGCCATCATTTGAAGGGTCGACTGTTTGTTCCACGCTTTCTGTCATTCCCTCATCGAGAAGAAGGGGGATGTACCGCGCAGCTGTAGAAGAATCATAGAATAGATCGTGATTAAAGCGCTGGATATTAACACCTATGTGCATATAACGAGGAGCGAACTTCCTATGATGCTGTTTATCATGTTGAAAATGGGGACTTCTAACTTTTGGGTCTACTGTTACCAATTCAAATGAAAGTTACTGAGCAATACTCTCCGGTGATACTGTTTGTTTTGTTGCACAAGATGGTTTGAAGTTTTGAGTCTGTGGATGAAATCCTCATGTGTGACCATTCAGATGGAAGCTACTCTACTGAGCATTATTTTCCTGTGTTACGGTTTATGCTGTGCAAGGTGGTTCAAAGTTTAGAGTCTGGAATGGATGAAATCCTCAAGTGTGACCTCTCAAATGAAAACTAACAAGCAATACTTTCTGTGGTACTGTTTATTGGACAAGATAGTTCAAAGTCTGGACGAAATCCTCAATTGTGACCATTCGAATGAAAGCCACTGATTCCCTGTGGTTATTAGGTGTGACCAATCATTGAAAGTTAATTAGCAATACTTCCCTTGTGCTACTGTTCTTTTAATACTCAGCACTATTTTTCTCTGACCTATTTACCACGTTTTTCCGGGTGGCTTTTCACTTCACTTCCCAGTGACGGATCTAGCGAAGGGGCCTGGGGGGGGGGGGGGGGGCGCCCCCACCTCTTATTTTAAGACCAAGCTGAAGGGCCGAAAAAAAATTTCTTGGGGGACCGGACCCCCCTTATCTCAGGATCTGGATGACCGCCCCCCCCGTTCTAAATATCTGGATCCGCCAATGCTGCTTCCTACAAAAAGCCTACAGCGCGACCATTTAAATGAAAGCAACTGAGCAGCACTTATGCACCTATCAATGTAAACCCCGTGGGGGGGGAGTGCGGGCAAGGGGTGGGGATTTGACAAATTTTAAAATTTTTCGATCAAATTCCCCAGGGTGGGAAACGAAAGGTCAATCAAAAGTGTCAAAAAAGCCCCCACCCCAGGGGAAAAAATCTAAACAAACAATGCTATAATACTATATAAAACGAATAAAAGAACATTTCAAACACGTTGTTACTACTTTTTTTTACGGTTAACGGAAGCTCCATTAAATTACTCGCTGTAATTAAGTATTTTCTCTCTCCACTAGCATATCTTATCTTGAACAACAAAATCACTCCAGGAAGATTGACCGTGCTATATAATATTAATAACACGTAAAATGCTTTATAACATCTGCTCAACATGTCAGAACAGGTCGGATCAGTGACCCATAAAAAATCCTCTGACTTTCATGGTGGAATTCGATTTCAATCGAGGTTTACAACCAGATGGGAACTTGAAGATAAAAACTTCCTCAAAATAGACATTATCTGTTTAGATGACAGTTTAAAGTATCGGATTATGGCGATTAAAACAAATGAAAACTTTATACCTTTCTCCAACAACGTGACTTTCAGGAAGCCTCAAGGGACGGACTTGGTAACTGCTTCTGAATTGATACCAGGCTTCTGTCGGTCAAAGTCAAATGTCCCTACCCCGGGGTCGCTTCACACGATCAAAAGCCCGACAGCGGGGATAGTCCCAGGCATCAAATCCCCTCCCCTTGCCCGCACTCCCCCCCCACGGGATTTACATTGATAGGTGCATTACTTCTGGCACTATGAAAAAATTCCAGAAAGTGGTTCTACGTTCACAGGCGTGGATAGAAGTGACTCTAATTCAGTGGAGACGCGCGCTTTTTGTATCAATAGGCTGATTTCGCAACAGAACGGGAACGTCATTTGACGACGGGAAAGCGCGCGGAAAGGACTAAACTCCACTTCCGGTGCCCAATTTGCCGCTCTGTCATTGGTCAAGCCAGTTGTTTGATTTGCGGGCGCCGTCGTCAACTAACGTTCCCGTTCTGCTGCTAAATCAACCTAATAAGGCTGAAATGCCTCCAAAGGTAATACCCCACATTGTAATTCAAGTGAGACTTGAGGGTTATACTTTGTAACTATAGAAACTTGCATACCATTTCTATGGCAAACATGAAGCATTCCCCACAAAGCCCACATCTGTACTGCGGGCATTAAACAATGAAGAAGCTGTATAAATGGCGTGAACGACCTGGAAACAAACCACAGAACACCTAATCAGCGCACGCCACTTGCATGCAACTAAGGCAAAGCGCAGGAAATTAAAACCCATGTGCACGGGTAACGTCACGGCTGATTCTTGATTTTACTCCTATAGCAGCTACTGTAGTAACTGTGTATATGCTCCCGGAACACTAGCAGCGGAGCACCATGGGTACGAAAATGTGGTAAACTACCCATCCGGGAAACTACCCATCCGTCCGTCCGCACCACAGGCATACCAATGTAAAATAACTCAATCAACAGGTATGGCAACCCAAATGCAACTCGAGGTAATTTTGTTGGGAGGTCGCATAGCTACCCGCGTCTTGTGAAGCAGAGACAAAACTAAGGAGTCAATGAAGGCGAAAACGGAAAGCGGAAATAGTCTCTCTATCCGTGTTTTCTAAGGTATTAAACTTAGATTAATTGTCATGTCCACAAATTTGGAATATAGAGCAGGAGAAAGACCGAGAAAAAGAAAAGTGGGCGGCAGAGGGCGGCAGAGGGCGACAGAGATCTAGAGCGAGAGAGAAAAAACAAAGGAGACATTTTTTTTAGTGTTGGAAGAACAACATAAAAATTTTGTAGCGGCCAGCAATGCAAGGTGAAAATGAGCCGCAGTGAAAAAAAAAACTGAACAACAAAACGTACGACATTTCCTCCATAAAACGAGTAACCAAGAAGTTTCTGGAAGTTTCACGTTGTAGTCGTGCAAAACAACGGCAAAGAAATGCACACAAAAAAGTGTGCTGCACGTGCAAAGTTGCTTTTTTGCTTTCTCCGGCGTTGCCTTCGCCGCTTAGCATTACACGATTTTATATTTTGTTTGAGCAAACTATAAATATTATTGAGAGCTTCGCTTTTAGCCCTGGCTAAATCTATATACTATAACAAGGCAGTTGTGAAGGAAACAACAGAACGGTGTGACATTCTCGTACCGATATGCAACAAGTTCCTCTGATGGCAAATCCCAACTCTTCACTGCTTGCTCCTGTCAAAAAAAAAAGAGAGAGATGACATTTTGTATTTTTTTTGCCCGAACAGAATTTCGTCAGCGAGTGACCTCTTAATTCCAGGCTGCTGGGAGAACCCCTTTCTTTTCGGAAATCCTCTTAGGAAGCGGGAAGACGAAGCTGGTATCTCCCCAGGAATCAAACAGAGACTACACCTTACTATCAAGTTTTTATTTTCATTTCGTACCTTTTACGGTGATCATTAGATCAAGAACACAAACACAAAGAAGCAGAGAAAAACGATGACGTAATAAATTGAAAGTGCAAAGCAAGTCTGCGAAAGCAGACATACTTACATTCACCGGAGAGAAGCAACGACCGGAAATACTTCTACGATCGACAAACCAGAAATAAGCAGTTCAATGGGTTGTTTGTAAAAAAAAATTGATTCCATGTTGCCGTGCGTCTGCTCATACTAGAACAAGGATGACGTCAAAATAAAGTACCAACACAAAAGTGGCGCGAATGTTTTCACCATATTTTCACGTCTGTGATCTATTACTGAACAGACGCACGGTAACATAGAATCTAGTTTTTCTACTGTTTTTAAAATGTGTGCTATGAAACGACAATCTCTGTCTTACATTAAAAAATGCTCAGTTTTGACTTTTATTTTTAATTACTGGGAGAGAGACCAGAACTTAAGCCCTTGATGTCTATTAAGTGATGTTCTTCCCGGGGGGGGGGGGGGTACTCCCTATAACGGCCTATACGGGGAGGCTCCGCCCGATAGGGGTACCTTTTTCAGACCACCCAGACCCTGAGGTAAGGGGGGGGGGGGGGGGAGTTCGGTCTCCAAAAATTTTTTTCGGCCTTCGGGCCTCAGTTTGGCCTAAAAATAAGGAAGGGCCCTGGATCTCCAGGCCCCTCCGCCACTGATAAAAACAAGTGTTTGGACCTCGAGGCGGAGTGTCCCCGTATAAAACTTTGTTAATGGCCCCCCTCGGGTGTTCTTACCAGTTTGACCAGCATCAAGAGTTTCAAAGACATTGGTAAGAGGTCTTCATCGGTCCAATCAAGTAGAATGTTGGACAGAATCCCTCCGGCAAAATATGAGAGCTGAACCAATTTGTCTTCTAAAAGACACCTGTAGGAATGAAGGGAATTGACAATAACTTCACCATACATTCATACATACATTCAACATTGCTGATGGAAGCAGGACGCGGGATCCGTACAAACTATGAACTTAGTGCATGGTTTTCCTGATTGTCATTCATTCATAATATTTCTCCGTTTCTGATTGGCTTAACACCCGCGGTTACTTCTTCCTAACCAGCTAGCGTTCACCAAATTTGGAAGACGTTTGCGAATTGCGGAAGCATGTTTTAGCCTGGTTTTAGGGGAGGAATTATTTTAAATGAATACTAAAAATGATTGGATATTCGGATTTCGCACGATCTGAAGAATTATACAGTTATCAGAGGGTGTTATCCGCCTTAGCCGATTGATCAAACTCAAAATCAACAAATAATTGCTAACTATTACATATGAATAAAGGCATGCGCTGTTCGAACTGTAGAAGGGCGGAGTGGACGAATAAACCTTCTTTATAACCAAAGGCAACCAATTTATGCGAGTTCAAGATTGCAATACTCCCTCACTGAAACAGTACAGGTTTCATCAGTCAAGGCTCTTTCAGTCAGAGTCAACTATGATACGATAACACGTAATGAAATATTTGAATGAATCTTGAATTGAGCACAAGAACCTATGATGTGCCCAATCGATTGAAACCTCCTTATCAGAACCTGAGCGAAGTAATAATTATTTGTTTTTCAGCATTTCACAAAATGACTAAAATTTTAGTCGGGACTACTGCCCCTCGGTCTACACATTTCGCTTCGCAGTTTTCAAAGACGCCGAGTATAAAACTTACCCAATGAGATCAATGAACTCATTTGTGATAAGATGTTTCCTCAGCTCTGGAACCTCAGCAATATTATTCTGCAGCAAAACAAAAGTTAGCCCAGCTCAGAATACTATGCTCGTCAAGTACATGACAATACTTGCATTGCTAATAAAAATGTGCCCTTTAGAGCGGTTTTCATTTGAGTGTCGAAAAGTAATTGGTTTTGCACTTTCTACACGATGCGATTGGCTTAAAAGATTCGCGCCACCTTTTCATCCAATCAGAAGTAAAACCAAAGCCAATTGTGACGCGCTCGCACGATTTTCCCGCGCTTTGCGTCAGCCACATGTAATTACTTCGAGTTATGATTGGTTCGTATTGTCTGTGTGCTATGTGATTGGCCAGAGTAATTACTTTGGTTTTGGTTTTACGACACTCAAACGAAAACCACTCTATAGATGTTCATAATCATATAACTGTGGATTTTCTTGTTTCCATATTTCTTTCATACCCATCCTGTTCAACTATCGTAAGACATTCAAAGAAGATTCAAAGATTGCCACAGTTACCCTTGACTAAAAGTCCTAGCATGGCTCCTAGCATTGCTACAAAAAATTTCCTTGATTGGCAATTAAAGGAAGGTGTCCCTTTCGCGAAAGAGTCTGCGGGTACAGTTCACAATAAAATTTAAGAAACCTTTAACGCACATATGGTGACTTATGATCAATAAGGTAGAATAAGAGTTCGAAGATTTTGTCCCTACAAAAAAAAAAATTGGCAGGGGGAGGTGTGATAGATTCTAATACTTCTTACCAGTGTTCCCAGAATCTTCTTTTTGATTATGATGTGTTTTTCTTGGGTCTCCTCCTTAAAGGTCTGTTGACGCAGAGCCACACAAAATGCTTTACAAACATTAAAGCTGGGTTCTCAAGGCAGTTGTATGTCTTTCCTACATATCACTGGCGGAAGTTACCTTCAGTTTCTTCCAGAAATTTCTGCGAGACATGCAGGCAATCTTAATCATATGCCTCTGTTTCACTCTTTTACGAACAAGTCGAACGTTGAATTTGTCGTGAATGCTTGACTGAAAACGACTCAATCATGATTGTCCTGAAGGTGATTGCATCAAGGAGGGAACTGAATTCCTTCTAAAACTGTTCATGTAACCAAAAACTCGTAGTTACTTCACTGTTTAAATTGGAAAGTTGGACATTTATAGAGTTAAGGCAAGGGCTAGCTTGTTAAAACCTGTGTTAATTTAATCCGAAACTCAAAGAAGATTTATAACGGACAATCAACACATCTATCTATAAGTGTCCTTGAATCTGGCCGAAAAACGCTGAATTTCATCCCTGATTTTCCAGGTAGTGTAAGGCACAAATTATAAGTACATCAAGCATGTTTCAAAGCTTGCACACACTTTTGTCAAAAATACCTTGAGTCCTTGTGCAGCCATTTGCACTCCGCCTTTATGAACGAATTTAAAACAAGTACTGGGCGCCTCATCTAAAAGATCAAAATAAGACACAACTTATTGATAAAATAAAATTAATTTTGTCTATCTCACATGTAAAAATGGCTCAACCTCAAGCTATGAGTAAATACGTAAGTGTAGTGCTACGACTGCAATCAAGTTCTTTATGAGATACGACACTTTTCCTTCGCTATACGGTGGACTAGCATCCCAGTAGGAAAGGAAAAGAGGCAGTATCACTATGTTATTTTTGAGGGCGCATAGGTTGGTATTTCTTTCACTTTGAGCTCAGATATACAGAGCTATAAAAGAAACAAAGTAGGCATCGTCGTTTATTTTTTTCACCTTGTTACAGTGCAATCAGTTTAACATACCTGTTACGTTCCAGAGAACACTTAGAGTAAGGCTCAAGATGAAGTCTGCCTGAAAATAAACAGCAGAAACAATTTCTAACTCACACCGAAGGAAACATAATGGTGTGACAGACGTTCATTAAAAACGTTAGAAGTTTGTATCTAACTAAATTGTCTCTCAGGAGATTTTCTTTTCTGGGACAAAAAGTTAATCAACTATCTAACTATTAAGGATGCATTCGCATAAAATCAAACGGCTCAGCATACCTTCACTTTCGCACGCGTGATTTTGACGCCAGTTCACATTCGCATGCACCACTCGCTCCAGACAACACGATTTGCAATTTTCAATTTTTTTCGGAACAAGCTTAAGGTTCTTTTTCAATTTACATGATACCACAATGAAATTTCGTACCAGAACAAGAATTTCATTCACCCAGAATGAAAACTGCAATGACTTGTATGGGAAAAAAATTTTGTCTGGATATCAGGCAAACAGATGCAAAGAAAAAACTGGAGATGGAATAAACTCAGTTGTTCCAGAATGAAAGTCACTCTGGTATCATGTAAACAGCCCCCTAGTAACTTCATTGAAAAGAGACTAAACATAATGTGGGGCAACAAATGTGAAGGATGAACCTGTTGAGCATGACCTGATCACGGTTTCCTCAGCATTTAGTTTTACACTCACCTCACTTGAACTTATTTTCCCTTGAGCAATGGCAAACAAAGCCAAGATGTTTCGTTCAGAGCCAAGAGCAATGGTCTCTGGTGTAGAAATCTGGACAGAAGCAAAGTAACACCGATTCACATCTCTTCTCAATGAGATGAGACAAGGGGGTGAGAGCTTGGACTGAAAAACGGCGGGGAGCTTATAAAAGAGAGGAGAGAGCTTATGACAGGAGGCTTATATTCAGACGGACTTAAAATCGTTGTGAATTTGTGCTAGTACATACCACAGGACTTCCTGAAGTATTGCCTTCAAATTTCAGTGCCAGAAATAGAGGGAGTGTTCAAGAATGATGATGAGAATTTACATGCTGCTGAATCACTAGTTTATCAGAATTTATCCGACCTGTGGAAATTTCAGCTCCAAACTAGGCATTACAACTACATTCTTTTTACAGATAATTTTTTAATACACTGACAATACCTTAGATGACAAGATAGCACAAACTTTGATTGACAGTTGTAGAATGGTTTGATCAGTTGAGAAACGGCATAAAGCATCCAATGCAAGACGGGCAGCCTCAAAGCAGTTGAATTTCTATTCAGGAAACACAGAAAACACTGGGATAATCATTGGAGAATATTACAGTAAAACCTATATTAAGTGGCCTCCTTTTAGGCAGCCACCCTCCATATATTCAGCGACAGTTACCTGAGTCATGTCAAACAAAATTGTCAATAAATCATTGTAAATACATGTAGAAGCTCTATAATTATCAAACGGTTACGTGCTAGACCTCTACATGGTATGTTTGTCTGTATTTCCCCAAGGGTGCCTTTCATAGGTTCATCACCCCATGAAAGGGAATCCAGGACAGTCTTGGATTTTGGATTCCATGACATGGATTCTGGATTCCAGGCACTAAATTCCGGACTCTTTGTCAGTAGAACTTGGATTCTGGATTCCAATCATTAGTAGGATTCCGGATTCCTTGAGCTTTATTTTGGATTCCAAAGCCCAGGATTCGGAGTCCACAGCAAAATTTGCTGGACTGAGGAAGCCGGATTCCGTTACATGGGGCTAAGTTCAACTGTATCTTTTTGAAAAATTTAAGTTTTGTTTTGATGTTATTTGGTTTAAATTATTATATTTTGGGTGATATGATCATGTAACAGGTGCAGTCATACACAACATGTTAAATGTGGCATGGTAAATTTAACATGGGTTTAGTTTACCGCGGTAACATTTGGTTACACGTAAATGAAATGCCGGCTGGGAGGTAAAAGAAGCCAACCCTATGGCCTCATTCATGTTATTGTGGTTAATACTCGCTGTCGATCACGGCAGGATTTTATGTAATGTAGAAAATTTACTAATTTAAGCAACATATCATCTGCTATGTTAGTCCTGATAAATTAGCAAGGGTATTAAGCCAGTTTGTTTTAAAATCTAGGCCTGTCTGTTAGTAATAGAACATATTATTGGTAGATATCTTTCCTATATCTGGCCCAACAAACCAGCTGAAATCTAACCTTAAAATTCCAGTGAAATCTGCCATGTCAAAATCTATCTTTCACGAAACAGCACACAACACTGGCGCAAGAAACCTGCTAAAATAGACAATTTTCTTGTGGTTTCCTGTTGGTGTCTAATGAAGAATCCTGATTGATGTTTTGCCTTGGGTATTGAAACACCCTATTCTACCACATTAATAGACTACAGGCAGTCTCTTATTTTTCTTTTGAGTCAGACTTGCATAATCTCACTTTTTTGCTCACCGCACGTCGTTCTGAGGAAAGAAGAAGGACCGCTTGCAGTCTACCATGTTAATGTCATGCGGGGTTTGTTTCTTCTTTTTGATGCACGGATATTTCTCATGGTAAATTTATCTCTGGAAAGCCCGGTCACAGGCACCATACCTATTTCTCTTGGTAAAAGGGTCATTTACCATGGTAAAAGTGTCCAGTACGTGTAACCTCACGTATTGTATCATAAAGGGTTTGAAACATGTTCGTTCATAGTCTACTGGTGAATAGCCTCTGCTAAAATTTTGTACATTAGAAGAAGGAATAACTTACTGCTTTCCTGAAAAGTTGACGTGTTTCCAGAATTAAAAGGCAATTTCTAAGAAGCTAGTGACAAAAGCAAAAATATTGTGAGTACATGGCCCAAAAATGACATTGATTGAACTAAGATTCAAATATGAATTCAAGATATACAAAATTCATAAAACGATACTTCAGGCCATTCCACTGACACAAAAAATTGTTAATTGGGACATTATTTTTTTAGAAGCTATTAATTATTTTTTTGTCAAGAAATTCAACATCCCTATATCCTACATGGAATTTATGTCAAATAAGGAAATGCAGCACAAACAGAACATAATTGAATTTAATAAGGAGTTTTAATAATTATTATTATAAATTGATAATGGAACAGCAAAATAATTTACTAATATAAATAAAAAAACTTAGCCTCACTTCATTTTTGTCAGAAAAGATACTCATTGCTGAAATAACCAACAGTGCAATTTTACTGAGGAAAAAAACAAACAAAATTAATTAAAATATAGTGAAGCATAAACGAGCTGAATTATTTTTATTACTCTTACTCTTATGCAGGAAGTAATTCTAAAAAAATGACTATTAGGCTTAAAGGCCAAGACAAGTAAAATGAGGAAGGAGAAAATAAGTTGAAAATGATAGTGGGAAAAACAATTCTACATACCTGAGGTATGTAGCATGAACCTCAGTCTCTCCAGTCCCTCCTGGACCTCGGATGATGTTAAAAACGCAAGCTCTGAATGAACACAAGTAACAAAGATATCTGTACCAAAATTATTACAAGAACGTCGTGTTTCAAACAGGTCACGTTGCAGTTTTCTCAGAGTGAAAATGCCTTGAATATTATAAAATTCGCCTCACTTCTAGTATAAAAATGTTTGGGAACAGTGTGGGGAAGGTTGAATGTCTTCAATTAATTACAGACCAGTGATTCACTGTTCACAGCTTTCTGAGAAAAGTATGAAACATACATGTATCAAAGTTTTAATTACCAATAACTTAATATTGAAAAAAAACACTTCATTAATGAAAACTAAACAGAAAAAAAAGACCTACGTTGCAGCCATTTGAACACGCAAATCTCTGGGATGCTTTTCCATTGGAGAGAGAACAAGCTAAGAAGCAAACCAAAAAAGATTTCCAGTTGCTAAACATTTAAATCCCTTAGTATCTTATACTTTAAAAAAAAAAGGTGTTAAAACATTTTATTTAATATTTGAGTCAATGAAACTTTACCCAAGGTCCCCGAATTAAGTTTGTAGTAACATAAACAAGGTTAATTTGCACACAATAATAAGACGACTATCCGCATCCATCAACAACCATTCCAGATACAAATTGTCATGCAGCATAATGATCATTAGTGCTTTCAAAAAACACACAAAAGAAAATTTTACTTATAATAATTATTACTGTTGGCATTTCCATACTGATGTGACATGAATACCTGAAGCACTTCCGGTTTTCTTTCAGTCCAGTTCTTACTGACTAGAAATAATCCTCGTAAGGCTTCTGTCATGTAAGATGCTCTTTCTGGATGTGCTTGCAGTGCAGAGAGAATCTGCCGTTCACTTCCTTCACCAGTGATCTGAAAAAGTTCGTAATAATACATGTTCAGCTGAGGCCCTCTTAGGCAGGGTACATATATCCAAGTCTGAATTTCAAATACAGTGTAGTTGGTCATTTCACAGTTTGAAGAGCCAGAATTCAACCCATCTTTGAGTCAACAGGTTGCTCCACTAAAGCCATTCTGCATGAATCAAGGAAGATCTTTGATAAAAATCCTTTCATGTTGCTTGGATACAATTTTGAATCCTGAGGGCTTTTAGCCATGAGTACGTGGTACAGTGGGCTCAGCTATGACTATTGGACGAATGCTCTAATCAAAACACTAATTCGACAGGAGGAAATGAGATTGACTAGTATGGAAATTCCTTTGTGGTGACTTCAAAGGCTTTGAGAGAATTCCAGTAGAGCCTCGAGCTTTCTCTTTCTCCATCAAGAAGGAGTCACAAAAGCAGGGCTGTCAACTCTCCCGGATAATCTGGGAGACTCCACATTTTGGAGCGTATCTCCCGGTCTCCAGATTAGAGTATGAAATCTCCCAGATAATCGCTGAAGTTTGCCATTTCTTCAGTAGAATTAACTTTCCGACTATTTGAGCAATTTCAATGTTAACATCGAACATTTCCTCATAAACGGCTCTGGTATGCCATGATAATAATGTGATTGGTGGGATGACCTGATTGGTTTACTTCCCACCAATCACATTATTATCATTGCATACCAGAGCCATTTATGAGGAAATGTTCGATGTTAACATTAAAATAAATTGCACATTATTATCATGGCATACGGGAGCTGTTTATGAGTAAACGTTCCTTTTTGAAAGAGGCTAAAACATCTTTTTCCCGCGTTTTGTGTCACCACAAATTTGTGACGATCGGAGAGAATTTTAAGCAGAAATGATGTCATGTTCCCTGCGGTATGACATCATCTACCATCCCTCTCCTATCAACTCTCAATATTTGAATACGTCGGGGGTTGACAGCCCTACAAAAAGATGCTCTGCTCGCAGGGTGGCTCCCCCTTTACTGAATTACCTGAATGTTTGCAGGAAGCCACTTTGCATGTGATGTTAATCCAGTCTTACAAAGTCCAAGAAACTGCAGCTTGGGATGGGAATTAAGAAACAACTGTAAAGGATTATCCAAAATTCTTGGAGTTCCAGACACATCTAAATACACAAGATCAGGCATCGCTTGCTCATCTCCTAGAAGTTCCTCTACCTTCTCAGAATGTGACGGCCAGTCATATCCATTCATGTTATCAGGATTTCTGGAAATATCAAGCATCTGAAGAGAATTAAAATCTCGAAATTCCACAGGGTTATTCCACGCTACGGGTGTATTATAAGCCAGTAATGTCTTCAGCTGACCTCTTAAATTCCCAAATGAGATCGTACCACTTATTTTTGTATTTGAAATGTTGACATATTCCAAACATTTCAAATGTTGACAAGCAACTTTAAATTCCTCATCTTGTATTTTAGTGTCGCTAATGTCCAAATGAGTAAGGCAGCTTAGTTGATGTAGAGAAGAAAAATACAAATGGTTCCTGGTATGACTCAGACTGAGTTCCCTCAAAGTTGCTGACACCAACTTAAGAAGTTCAAAAACATGAGGCTCTGGCATTGATGTTCCTTGGAAATCTATTTTAAAAACTTTGTGTTGGGCTAAAAGATGTTTCAAGGCTTCATAATTTATACTGTCGGTCCTCCGGAGATCGAATTTCCTTATTCTGCAAAACATGGAATCACTAAATAACGATAATGTTCTTCTGGTTAGCTGTCCACTGCTTGTAAGACCCTTCATGATATTCTCTGCAAGCTGCTCGTGTAAGAAAACCGGGGAATTGAAAACAAGTTTTCCACGGGGAACAAAACATTCCTCGACACGATCTCGCTCTTCATGACACAGATCCTCGATTCTTGTACAGATAAAGTGCAGGCAGGTTTTTTCAAGAGACGCTGGTGAAACAGTTGTCATTCTATCAAAAAGAATGTTCAGGGAATCACATCAAAAGTCTCACAGAAACTCGGGTGTGTGATGCAACTTGTTGCAGGCATCCATTTTACAAGTACAACTTTGGAAACCAAACTGTAGGCTTAACAGCTTTTTTGAGGCAATATATCTTATCTGAAGTTATTTTTTCCAAGGATCGTCTTCAACTAAGCTTGTAAACACAACTTAACCCAAACTTTTCGATTTCATTTTCATCCGCCGTAGTTCCGCCATGGTGTTTTTAATAGTTTTTCGACTTAGTAACCTTTCCTTCCAAATCCCAAACTGGGTCCCGAGAATATCCGAGACATTCCGATTCATCATCGATCATTATCCGTTAATTTAAAACGTTGTCTGTGCCAGAAGCATCTTAATGCTTCTACTGTGAGGCACTCACCGACAAAACACAAAATTGTACAAAAATGGCCTCTAAAAGGCAAAAGTGGAAGGGTTCAGCAGAGAAGGCGAGGAGAATGTCAAGAGAATCACTCACAGACTCGCGTAAGAGCAGCGTATTAGGAGAGGAAACTTCTGCTAACGAACTTGCAGAATACCTTGAAACGCTGAAGAAAAAGTCTGGCATCAAATCTCTATGGAAAGGAGAGAGTTTTGATAGGGTAGTCCGTGACGAGGAGGATAAAACTCCAGATATTTCAATCTCTAGTATGGATGACGAAATAGGTGAGCCTTTATGATATTTTATCTCGACGTCCACCCCAAGCTTAATCTAGCATAATTATTGTGGGTAAAAAAAATATAAGCTTATAGCAGAAGTTCATTCCAATATGACAGTTTTTTTTTCTTTTCGCCGACAAAAAGATTATACAAAGGTAGGCGCCTCATCGAAATTTCAGCTTCCAAATAGCTTTCCAACCCAATGAAATTCTCGTCTAAAATTCTTGGCTTGCAACCACGTGACAAGGCGGCCATGTTGGTGGTGTGTTGATGGTCAATACAGTAGAAATTTTTCTCGAAGAATTTACATGAAAATGGAGTTAAGTTCCCAGAGTTGAGAAATGCTTTTGTTCTTGACCACCAACATGGCTGCCGTGATGTTACGTGCAAACTAGCAACAGCCCGAAATTCGAGATCCGGCAGACGCCATCTTGGAGAACCACTAGCAGCCTAGTGACGAGTATGTCACGTCAATGCGCTCAGCCTGAGTTTGACAGAAAGATTAAATCACTCAACACTTCTTTTTTCTTCGTTTCAGATTGTGTTTTTTGTGGTCTTTACTTCTTATGTAGCTCCGAAACGAGGAAACAAGAAGTTGTAAGTGATTTAAAAAACTTAGGTTGAGCACATTGACCTCACACACTCATCTCCAGGCTGCTAAGAGCCTGATAACGGTCGATTTAAGCTTAAATTTAAAGATGATAAAGATGAATCATTACTGACAGGGCTTGAAATAATTTCCAGAGAGTCTCTGGATAGGATGACCAGCGAAATTCATTTTAGCTCGGCCACATATCGTTTCTGGCCAGACAAATTAATAAGGTAAATAACTCTTAAAACAGGGCCCCATGAACCAAAACAGGCATTACATATTTCCAAAAAAGTCATTGCTTAGAGCTTATAGTACTTTAAAGCACTCATTGTCAACAATGAAAATAAATTACAATGGCAAAATAAAAATGAGCTTATGTGTATTAAACGAGTGGATAAAAATGTAGACTACTCACAGCACACTTCCAGATCTGGGAAGTGCACTTTGGACCTTAATGTGATGATGGAGTGAGACTTCAGAAAAGGTCAGCAAAGTCTGGAAAGGTAAAAAGGAAAAGCTGCTAGATTTTTTTTTGTGTCACGCTTTCCGCTTGCAACTAGCATTTGGCCTGTCGACACTTTATTTTCTACTGCTACTGTTCAGCCAATCAGTTCTCCAGTAGCTTGTGTATGATCTGCAGCTGGTATTTGCAAACAAAGGGAAAGAACTGGGGTACTTGGAAGAAGATTATCCAACCACATCATTTTTTGAAAACAAAAGGTTCCCAAGTTGTTTTGCAAATGGACCAATAAAAATTAAAGATTCAACTATGCAACCGTTGAAAACTTTAAAACCATTTAAACATACCTGACCTCTCAGGAAACAGCCCTTAAATTCACGAAGTCATGTTATTGGTCCGTTTGCAAATATTACTTGAGAATGTTTTGTTTTCAAAAACCCTTGTGATTGGATAATCTTCTTCCAAGTGCAGTGGTTGGAGTAGTCGCGCTGTAACCGCTCATTTCTGCAGATGTTCATGGGGAGGGAATGCATGAGAAAGCCCAGTAAGAATGTCTGCATGGGAGGCTAGGTTCTCCAGTGTTTTGTCTAGTAAACATCCTGTTAATACTACAGTAGTTCACAGTAAGAACTCAGAAAAGTCAATAAGTGCTCTTTTGTCACTTAACAAATCACCTAAAGAGTGATTCGGGTTCTGGTATGATAATGTGCAGGTATTTGGTGTAAGGTGAGTTACTGGTATGGAACTGGTATGATGGGTGTTGGGTAGCACCAAAAATAAAATCTCCAGGTTTGAGATTGTCAGAGGCTGGCATCTTTGATAACTGTGATAACTGTAAGTGTTTAATACAGAGACAAATAAAGGGACATTTCAAAGTGCGTATCATAAAGCGGGCTAGCCTGCGAGCAAGCTCTCTGGGGCACTCTGGTGACAGAGCGGGAAAAGCAAGGAGAGCTTGCAGCTTTGTCTCTGGAATTTGAATTCAACCTCCAATACCCCTGTGGCTCCCCGTCGACTGAGCTGTCAGTGGATACGAGCGCAAATGTAAACAACATTGAAAAACACATACCCGGGATAATGACGTCATAACTATAAATTAATGTCATCTTTGCCAATCAGTATTTTGCATCGACTTTTTCTATGCAGACATTCAAATTCCAGAGATGTAAAATAGTTGCAAGCTCTCCTTCCTTTTCCCGCCCTGCCGCCAGTACACCCCGGAGAGCTTGTTCACAGGCTAAAAGCAGGCTCTCAGAATAGATGGCACAGACAAGTGATTTATTGATACAAGGAAAAAATCATACAATTTAGGTAACTATAAAAGAAGTAACTGCTCATATAAAGTAATTTAATACAAGCACCGTTATTAAAACACCAT
>NC_133212.1:6827551-6857551 GCF_958299795.1 Porites lutea | reverse complement strand
ACGTTTCAAGGAGTTTTCATTCCATATAGTTGTGTTAAAAAGCCGTGTATTGCCCTGTAAATGGCAATTCGAAAGGCTTTGTTCATAACTGCCGCGGTCATACATACCGCAACACAAGAAATAGATGGTATTTCTCTTGCAGGTGCAGGTGTGGGACTTGCGTCATATATCACGCGTGATGATGCGTGATGCGTTATGTCCTCGCTGGCTCCTCGTTTTCGGTTACGGTTATAATTTTGTTTTGTTTTTATTGCAGCTTCATTGTGTAAAACGAAACTATTTGCCGAATGACGCACGCTAAGTAGGTGTTGTATATATGGCTGCTTGGTGGGTTGTCGATTCTGGAAGTCTCGATTATGGCTAAAACAGCTGAAATTAAAATGTGTTTTTATCAGAAAGTTAGAGAATGTAATTCGAACGGACTCAATAATTACGAAAGGTGAGAAATAAGGATCCACATTACATCCCTAATTTAAATGCAATGTTCTTAAATTTCAAAACGTTATGTTGGGTAGACAAGTTATTGTTTTAAACAACACCCGTCTACGGTTATAATTTTGTTTTTCATTGACACCAGACCACGAAGCTTAAATACGCTTAATCTGCCTTTCTTTTTGTTTTTAAATATAAATCAGAATTAAAGCCCTAGAGGAAAGCAAACAATAGGTGGCTAGTCGCAGTTTGGATTATGCGTTTTTAAACAAAGGAAGAGTTTTGTAAAACCGCATTAGCACTTGTGCTAAACTAAAGTAATTATTTGAACAGGTCACTATAACAACTAAGAGAAAACAAATCGTCATTTGAAGCGGTCGTAATTTATCGAAACAGCGGGAGGAGTATTATCCAGAAGGCGAATCTCATTCAACTTAAAAGAAATATATAATACAGCAAGTGTTTTTGCCGTCAGTGTTGCAGCTGATTTATCGGATTGGGGCGACGAAATTTGGTTGCACAAAGCGAAAATGAGCTCGGAAGTTTCAAGATCAGAGGCCACAGAGACGCCTAAAGACTCCAAAACGGAAAAAGCAGCGAAAAATTTGAAGCCGACTAAAGGTAAAGCGGAACTTGCGCCCGGAGGAGTAAGTAAAACAAGACCGCCGAGCAGCGTTTCGGTTTCTCAGTCCATGGCAACTTCGTTTTCTAGGCAAGATGTTCGTCGCGGACCTGAGGTCGTAAAGGAAAACACGTACAAAACCGCACCTGATCGGAAATTTCCAGAGGGCGATGTTCGTGGGATACTCAAGGAAATTTTAACGGAGAGGCTAGCCGAGGCGAAGTATGATGCCGAAAAATGCCGACAGTTGTCGAAGACGATTTCGGACGAGGTCAAAGATCGCGTTAAACATCTTAACATACAGCGCTATAAAATTATTTGCCTCGTGCATATTGGACAGTTGGGCAATCAAGCGATGCGAATTGGAAGCAGATGCCTGTGGGACACGAACGTTGATACTTTTGCTTCGTTTCAGTTCAAGAATGGATCGTTGTTTGCTGCTGCTATAGTGTATGGTGTTTACTTTGAATAGTTAGGCGTTATTGTTAGAAAATAGTAAATAGCAAGATTGCAGAATACAAACGGAGTATGTCAGGTTTTAATTAATACCTCTTTAAATCCCAAGAGTGAGCAATATTAATTTTCACCCAACGAGTATCAATACATCATCAAGAAAAAAGGTTATGAGAATTTATAAAGAGATCTCGCAGCTCGAAAGGTAAAAAGTTTTGATCTTTTATCAAATTATTTTAGCCTACCTAGTAGGCGGCCGGTTTGTTTGGTGTGTTTTTCGTTTGTGCGGGACAAACGAGAAAGTGAGGGAGAGGGGCGAGGGGAAGAAGGCAGCGTCCTCTCCCCCTTTCCCTCGTTTTCATGTTTGACCTCGACTTAGCTTGCTTTCCTGATTCGAAAAATACTCAGGGCTGAAAATAAACGTATCAAAATCTAAAATGTTAAGGCTTGGCTCAATGAGACACAGAAAGGCCAGAGTTTTAGACCTTCAAATAAAAGATGAGCCTGTCTACGCTTTAAGAACTTTCTTGTTTTTTTCGTACGATGTTCGGAGAAACGTCCTCGACAAGCTCTCGAAGTTACAAAACAACTTTAAACTTTTGGTCTCACAGGGATATCTGAGTCTACAGAAGAATAAATATTGTCAAAACGCTAGCCCTTACCAAGATCACTTGTGTGCGTAGTTCTTTGGAAACACCGCATCATTTTTGCTGAAGGGGTGAACAATTAATGGTTTTCGTCTTCATATGGAATTATAAACATGTATGCAAAAATTAAAAACGCTACTCTGATAAAATCTAAGAAAAGATGGGGCGGCTTATCTTCGGCAAGGCTCGGAAACTAAACTGGGTACGCCGTTTATGTTCAAACCATGATGCTCCCTGGCGATATATCCCAGCCTCTCTCCTCGAGAATGTCGGTGGCACCTTTCTATTCGACTTCAATGTTTCTTTGCCTAAGCGAATACCTTCCAGCAAGTTTTATAAAGATGTTATTTCCTACTGACCTAAAATTGCTGCAAATTCTCCTAAAAGCAATGTTGATCTGACCCAATCTCCGTTTTCTAGTTAAAGATTGATTCGTTGATGATATTTTAGGATTTTTTTGGTTTTGTAATTTTTTAACCTATTTTTTGTAATTAAGGGTGTTCCGTGGGGTCTGGTCCGTCGGGGGGGGGGGGGGGGGGGAGTCTGAGGTATTCCGAAATGTCCTGGTCGAGGGTGTTCCGGAAATCTTTCCAGCGTGTTCCGGGCCTGTTCCTGATTCTACAGACACCCCAGCCCGAAACACCCCAAAACAAAGAATTCTCCATTCAATATATATAATCTACCGCTCGAAAGGAAAAAACAGACATTAGCTGGACAATCAAATGAAGCACTAAAACCAAGAATATTTCTCTTTTTAATTAATCAAAGACAAAATATCAAAGGAATACCAAAAATAAGTGAATTTTAGAAGTGATACACGTTAGACATAAAATCGGCAATATATTCATTTAGAAGATATTTTATTTTTGATTTCTTTATTTTTTTGTTGACTTCAGCAGCGTTCTTTCAGCTAAATCTCAGACAAAAAGGCTAGTAAGTATTCATATAAAGGCAATGGACTACAATTCCTAAAATCTTCAGAAGTCGTTAAGTAGCGTGAATTCGTCAATCTAACCCAATCTCGGTTTTCTAGTTACAGATGAAAGATATTTATTGATTCGTTGATGAAATTTAAGGAGTTTTTGGTTTTGTATTTTTTTTAACCTAATTTTCGTAATTAAGAGTGTTCCGGGGGAGCTCCGGTTCGCCTGGAGGTGTTCCGGGGAGTTCCGGGAGTGTTCTGGGCCTGTTCCTAGTTTTACGAACACCACTTGCTATTTTTAGAGAGAATGTATTTTTAACACGTTTACGTTTCAAATATGTCTCAGTCAAGCTTGTCATTTTGGAACCAATCAACTGAAGTACATGTAGGCGGATCATAAGGCAAAAAAAGAAAGAAACATAAAGAAAAGCTCGTGGAAATTTTTGCATGTTACTTATTAATAAGTAATCGCATGATTTTTCCCAAGCAATTTTGAATAAATGAGCACTTGTAAAATTTTTAAAAACCCATAATTTTGTAAGTCTTTGAAAATTTTACTCGTGCTAATTTATTCCAAATTGCACTCGACTGAAAAAATTTGCCTGTAACACTGATCTTGGGCAAAAAGAATTGGTTGCATGATCGATCTGAAAGACAATTTTAGGCGTCAAAACTAGCCAAAAGTGCATATTATGCTAGCAGTGCTTTTTTCGGAAAATACCTGAAAATTACACATGCTCGAAATGACAAATTATACCAAAAATTATGCTAGCATCAATCAATCAATCAAATCTTTATTTTAACACGGTAAAAATTCATCAAGTTGGTAAAATATAAGCTTAAAATACAACTACAATATAATTTCTAAGTACAAACTAACGTATCTACAAAAGTCTCTCCAGTAAAAATACTATTAACACTATTCATAATTAGTACACTAAACCAGGCCTCTTTTCCATGAATGCTTTGTATCAAATAATCTATCATGATCAAAGCCTATAATTTGCAGCCAGCCTTCATAATATTGGAGTAAGTCTTTTATATATTTACTCGGTCATGTATCACGTTAATAACCTAGCAAGGAGCATTAGGTTGACAAAAACGCTTTTACACTCATCCCTTTATCATAACAAACTCTTAAACAACTTAAAAGTTAAAAAAGAGTATTTCTAAATCTCTTACAAAACCTTCGCGAAAGAGTAATCAGTGTATATGAAGCTTATTATAAGTCATAAGTTTATTACAAATGCACGGTAAACGTTTTAGTGGTGAGTATTCCAGGAATTACCTTTTTCGGACATCCAGTCTTGTGAAGTCACAGGCAGCCCAGACGTAGTATGTGTCACTGAATGAATATATTAATATCCACATGGACAAATTAATGCGATGAGTCGTCGAAACTCCCATGGACTAAAATAGTCTAAACGTCAAAATATAACAAAACAAAGCTAAGATACCTTCAACTGAACGTATCCTTGTCTTTCCTGGCCGGTTTAAGTGGCATTTTGTTGAGTTTTGAAATTGTAGGTACTATCCACTAAAGAAGAATTAAAGGCTGGCTACAAAACAAACAGACCATCTCCACGCGCCTTCACACGAAGCGCTATAAATTCGAGAATAATCGACGAATCCGCTCCAAATAACCATCGGCTAATCTGCTTGTAACGTGTGCTCCTGCTTCTGGCTCGCTTGCTCCACAAAACCCATCGCAACTGCACAATAATTGCTCGCACATCAACAACCACTGTTGACCTTTACGCTTCGATATGACCGCAAACGACCAGGTTTAATACGCGACGTGAATATTCAAGCTTAGCGACCGCCTTCGCGCAACAATGCAGCACTTGCTATGGGAGGTATGGTACTATTGCTTCTAGGTCAATCGACTGACCGAAGGATCGCTGCGTTAGTTTTGACCAGAAAACAAAAGGCGATCGCGGGACCGTCCGTAAGTTTTCAACAGGGCAGCCCTGGTTTTCAAGTTCGAATTCTTCTAACGTTCGCTGTCACAGCTGCTGTCACATTGTTCGTCCAGCCGCTTGCATAGGTTCTTGACTCTACCAGACTTATTTGCTTAGATTAACAACGTCTTACTCCATAATATGTTGTCCAAACTGGTGAAGGAGGACGAGAATTTTCCGCCCAGGAAAAAGGCAGAATCTGGCCCCCGCTATGCAGCTGAATAGAAGATACAGCTGAAGATATCGTAAAGTAAAATTTATGTGCACGATATTTTTTTTTATTTTTATTATTATTATTATTATTATTATTCTCAAAACTCAGGGGCACCCAACGATGATTTCCCCCTCAATGCATTGAAAACACATTTAAGGCTGTCCAGAGTACTTTTGATCGAAAAATGCATTCTAAACAGCGCTTACATAAATTTAGTCAGGAGGGCTAAAAGCGAAGCTAATGATTTATAGTTTGCTCATACTAAATATAAAATATATCGTGTAATGCTAAGCGGAGAAGGCAACGAGACAGGGCCACCCAACGACTGTTTCCTCAAATACTTTCAATTGAAAACACTTCTGTAGCTATTCATAAAGTACTTTTAGCTCTATAGAAATGCATTCTAAGTGACGCTATAAAATTTGCATCTCAGTGTTCGGTCATTCTAGAGGAACTTGAGTCTTTTCGAAATTACGAGGAATTCAGAATTATTTTCCCGAAAATTTTAGATGCAATTTAACGTATTATGAAGGAGATAATTTTTCAGATACCTTCTTTCATCACATTTTTGAATCCGAAAATTTTAGGATTCCATTTTACTCTCTACGAAAAATAGCCTAACCCGGTGAGTGAAATGTGAAAAATTAAAAGTTGGGTGCCCTTGACCAGAACTGTGAAAAACAACAATGGGTCTAATTGCAGCACACTTTCTTGTACATTTCCTTGCCGTTGATTTGCATGACTGCAACGTGAAACGTCCAGAAAACTTCCTGGTTTTCACTTTTTATGGAGAAAATGTGTTACATGTTCTTGTTCACTTTTTCCACTGTCGCTCATTTTTTTTAGCTCCGTTATAAGATTCGTATCTGTTCGGTGCTCCTTGGGCAAATTGGATCTTTTTAAAAATTACAAGGGCTTCAATATTATTTTCTCGATTGATTGACCTGGAAGCAATGGTACCATCCCTCCCATAGCAAGTGCTGCATTGTTGCGCGAAGGCGGTCGCTAAGCTTGAAAATTCACGTCGCGTATTAAACCTGGTCGTTTGCGGTCATATCGAAGCGTAAAGGTCAACAGTGGTTGTTGATGAGCGAGCAATTATTGTGCAGTTGCGATGGGTTTTGTGGAGCAAGCGAGCCAGAAGCAGGAGCACACGTTACCTGCAGATAAGCCGATGGTTATTTGGAGCGGATTCGTCGATTATTCTCGAATTTATAGCGCTTCGTGTGAAGGCGCGTGGAGATGGTCTGTTTGTTTTGTAGCCAGCCTTTAATTCTTCTTTAGTGGATAGTACCTACAATTTCAAAACTCAACAAAATGCCACTTAAACCGGCCAGGAAAGACAAGGATACGTTCAGTTGAAGGTATCTTAGCTTTGTTTTGTTATATTTTGACTTTTAGACTATTTTAGTCCATGGGAGTTTCGACGACTCATCGCATTAATTTGTCCATGTGGATATTAATATATTCATTCAGTGACACATACTACGTCTGGGCCGCCTGTGGTGAAGTGCTCTGATATCCGATAAACGTTTTCAGAACCATCTGTAGGACCTGTAAAACAGGCTTTGTCATCAAACTGAAGCAATTCATTCATAACATGCACTCTTCTCGTTAGAGATAGAGTGCCTGACCATGTGTACTTCTCACCGGGGCGAGTTAGCTTAGCTTCAGCTTGGAATTCTCGAACGTACCTTTGAAGATGTTCAGCTTGCCTTTCTGTAATGTTCAAAGCCCTAGCCAGGCGTTCGATTGATAAATTCAAGACTTCGCGCCCTAAAGGCGATCGAAAAGCATCTGTAGTAACTCTGAAAATATCTCTATAGATTGTGGCAATTGCTGTTGCTCCGCCGCCAAGCGCGCCTCCAACTCCAGCTTCTACCGAACCGAGTACTAGAAAAGCAGCAATTCCTCCGGCACTTAGCAACAGGGCGGCGACGCCAGCAGAAACTCCTATGAGAACCGGCCAGTTGATTCTGTCCGTGACCCAGACTTCGTACTCGGTATCGTTCAAAATAGAACAACTTGATCCCATGATTAAAGACGGAGCTTAAGCTTCAAACTGCTTGTTAGAGGAAAAGTCAAAAACAGAGTTGCACCGGAGATGTAAACAGCCTTCAATTCCTGTGAACCTGTGAGATCAGTAAAAATTGTGCGGAAATCAGTTACAGAGGGAAAGTACGGCGGAGCAAGATCAGGACCAAAGTTAGAAATTGGCTGAAGGGGACGCACGCACTTCACCAATTTCATCACGTTTTCTGAGGACCTTAACGCCACTTCCACATTTCTCATAATGCACCTTATTTGCTTCCCAAAATTTTTCATAACCTCTGTTTTTCATTTCTCCTGGGTATTACAGCCGTCCCAAAAGAAATTGAAAACAATACTTATGCAACATTTTGGCGGGCAAATAAATAAGGTGCATTACGGGAAATGTGGAAGTGGCGTACACCCGTAAAGACTCGGCTCACTGAAAAGTCAGGCGAGGGCTTTCAATTCTGCCTCAGGGGAAATACAGGGTTGAATGGTTGAAACAACGGAATGCTGATTAGGATGAACGTTTACAATTTTGTAAATTTTTTAATAACCTGTTCCTAATTGCAAATCATTAAAATAAAAAGCCAAAATGTAACAAAATATCTAGCCGAAGACAGAAAAATATGTTCATCCTTAAAACGAACAAAAAACATTCCGGATCAAAACGTATTCTAAAACGAAATACAAAGTTTTCTAACCCAGAAAACACTAAACCTGTCCGTCAGATTCATTTGGCTCATTTCCAGTGTAATATAATTTTTTACTCACACCTGACGTAAAACAAAGGAAAAAAAACATCGTTAAGAGCGACGGTCTGGAAAAATCGAACAAAATCTTAATTTCGTGGTAAGAGTTGAAAAATCAATTTCTTTTACTTTTTTGTCCATAGATAGCTTATATTAGGTAGATAAAACACCTGACGTAGATTGTTCCGCCAGAAGCCTTTTATTTGTGAGAAAAATAAGACGATCGGTTTTCGACGTCCGAGTCTCAGACTGTCCTAATTTTTCACGTAAAATTCGCTAACTTACGGTGGCTTGTAGGGATCAACAATCTACTGTTTTAATCCAAAATTAAGACTATCTTTTGTGCAAAATTGGGTATTGCTTTACGCTGAAATCGCGAACGACTGCGCACAGCTGAGTGAGTCGATCCTCATACTGTAGATTCACTTTTCTTTGTCTTTCCTTCCGACATCTGTTACAAAATATACAAACTGTTAAAGTACTTTGAATATCAACTCACGAAACGTTGCTAAAGAGGAAGACTCAAAGGTTTCAAGGTTTCTTCATGGTTTCGTAACATAATGATGCTCGTCGAATACCGAATAGCTAAGAAATATCACGATTTTCATCATGCGGACGTAGATGATAACCTCGTGATTGATGATGATGCAACCGCCACGTGCGATTCTATGAAACAGTCTTCAACTCCGACGACTTGACTCTAAAAGTGTTTAAGCATTTAAGTGAATGTCGACTCACGTTCACGGATTCTGGGAGGTGTTTTGGACTCTGGGACGTGTTTTTGGATTCTGTGAATCGAAGTGTTTGGGATTTGGATTCTGGGAAGTCAATGTTTTAGGTTCTGGGAAGCCGGTTTTCCCCTATAAGCCACGGGCTGACATCAACTTTCAATTTTCCTCGCGTTCGCAAAGGAAGTCGCACGGAGAAATTTGGACACTTTTTAATAAGAACAGAAATCTTTTTTCCTTAGAAGATACTTTCAGGGTAATAGAGACGCCTGTCGCATTGAAATAATTCAATAATGAGGGATAGGTTTTCAGGACTTGATAAGAAAAACTGAAGTTCGGGTACTCAATTTTCGACGCGAAGGCAATATTAAACATGTGGTTTAACTCCAAATTTTCTTCATGCTATTTAAATCACACATTTAGACATTCATTTAAAACATACCTGGGAATTGGCTTGGGTTAATGAAGGAAATCTCTCCTGAGATCAGCTTCTATTTTCGTTCCCCTCTGTAAATAACCGATTCTGACGGGCAAGGCGACACGAAAAGACAGCCTCAGGGATACAAGCTTTCTACGAAACGTTTTTTGATTGATTGGCATTTGCCGAATCAGCCAACCAAAATTACTTTCGTATATATATCATGGGAAAAATGCAGATATAGCTTTTATCGTTCAACTAAGAAAAAATAAAACAGTCTTCACAGTCACACTTGACTTCTTGCGAGATTAAAGCAGATCTTGAAGGTTTTTTGCTAGCGTAGAAGGTGAAAAGTTTTCGAGAGACGGCGATACGATGTTCTCGTTTTAATACTTTGGCTAGGCACGCTCGATTTTTAAAATACTGAAATTTCTAATTTCCTGTTGCCTTACTTTTCCCCGATTTTCAGTGCATGATCGTTAAAAATCTTGGACAAATATATCGCAAACTTTTTCAAAGGAGTTCTCAAGTGCAAATTTAGTCCCACGTCGTGAGTACACTAATGTAATTTGCGAATTTACTGGAAACAACGGTCTAAGAAAATATATATTTTTTATAAATCCAGGTAAATATTTTCTGCCAGTTTGGATAGACGAAACGACACTACTAAAACTGCATGCTCAACGGACCTATAAACAAGAAACACAATATACAATACTTTTGACCATGCAAAATACAACTTTAAAAAATTATATCTCTGTTGTTATTTACAATTCCATATAAAGCTATACCTCATTGGAAAGGGCAAGGATTAAACTTTCAGAAAAAAAATATTTCGGTCTCAGGAAACCCATAATATTCCGCAAAAAAAAAAATTAACAAGGCATATTTCTGCAAAAAAAAGTTTTCAAACTCATAAAGAATGTCATTTTGCCAGGAAATGTGTCTATTGTGTGTAATATGGTAGTAACAAAGTTTTTTTTTTCAATATCTGAGCAAAACAACCCGAAAATCGTTCGAAAATATAGAGCGGCTTGGAATTTTCTACAAATTTATTTTGAGACGCTATCAGATTATGCTAGTCGGATTATCATAATTAGGATAATGATTCTATACATCGGCGTCCCTCGTGGTCAAGTGTTTACTTTACAAAGACGCTTTGTTTTCCCAGGTTTCCATCAAATTATCGAATTAAAGACAAGCAAACATGAATTTGCTGATATAATTCATCAAAATAAGCAAGGATTTGACGGCAAAAAGCTAAGAGAAGGCCAAGCGGGAAGTAATTCCTTGCGTTTCAACAACATGTGCTGCAAATCGTTGCGTGAAGCTCAACACTCCTCGGGGGCTGGAACTAGGCACATAATTGGCTAAATCTATTAACTTCCTGCCGGGACCAAATTTAGGGGGAATCGGAAGTAACGCAATTTTTTGCGAATTTTTTTCGTCATCGAACTTATATGTCTGAAATTTAAAGGGCCTGAAAAGCTCGCTATATTTAGCTCAATTATCGAAATTATTGAAACAAACAGCAAACAGCCAACAAGCGAGGACAACAGTGAGTTTTTCTGGTTTATCTTTTTTACAAAAAGCGAAGGCAAACAACAAGTCTGTTACCCTTGAAATTACCCCTGTTAATTCCTTGAACAGCGATGCGATATCTTACGTCTACAGTCAAACCCCGTTAATACGGACACTCGGACACTGATGGGACTTTAGAAGGTGTCCGTATTAACGGGGTGTCTGTAGCAGGTTGAATTTAGAGAGAATGTAAGGGCTTTTCTTCCCCAGGGACAAAGCAAACTGTCTCTATTAACGGGGTGTCCGTATTAAGCGGGTGGAATTTAGAGAGAACATAAGGGTTTTCTTTCCCCAGGGACAAAGCAAACTGTGTGTAATAACGAGGAGTCCGTATTAAGCGGGTTGAATTTAGAGAGAATGTAAGGACTTTTCTTCCCCAGGGACAAAGCAAACTGTCTGTATTAACGGGGTGTCCGTATTAAGCGGGTTGAATTTAGAGAAAATGTAAGGACTTTTCTTCCCCAGGGACAGAGAAAACTGTCCGTAATAACGAGGTGTCCGTATTAAGAGGGTGTCCGTAAAGCGGGGTTCGACTGTATTAAATAATTCACAGCTGGCGATTAAGGTTTCTTTCGCAGTGAGCCTCAGCTTGCGTACCCCGTTCAGAGAAGTCATTCCCGGCTAAAAAGGTTTTAAAATGAAACCAGTTTTAACATGGCAAAGACGCCTTGTTCGAGGTTAACAACCTGCTAAGGGAAATGCGACTTGAACCCTGCGATACACTCACATTAGTTCCGTAAATTAAACAAATCTTGAGAAGATATGGACCAACTATTTTCTGAATTTCTATGGCATATATTAAGGCATGTTTTCCTACCAGAAGACTGTAAAACAATTAAAAAGACAGCAAAATTCCCCTCTCCGCTGACGGCGGATCATTCGCGAGGAATAAGCGCTTTCAACTTCCGGTGATTCTAACAGCCGATCAGATCCTGTGGCATTGTTTTAAAAGCCAATAATAATAATAATAATAATAATAAAAATGCGTCTTTATTGTTCATTAGATAAAAATACATATCTAATGTTACAATAAAAATGATTAAATGATTAAACACTTGAGAAGAATACAACACATAAATAAAACCATAACTCCATACCTAAAAACATCATTATAAAAACTAATCTATTTACAAAAGTATTCTTAAAACGTTTCATATTTATCCTGGGTCTATAGCAGCTTTTGCGTCTTAGGTCGTATGTTACATTGGTCTTCTCTTGTGACAAGCAGATCGTCAGGGGGTGGTTATCACACTTTTAACTTTCATAAAAATCGCATTATCCTGTTTGTAGAGTAGACGTCTAATGTTTAACGGCGCACATATAAAACGTAACTTATGGCATCGGTCTAAAAATTGCTGGTAAACATTAAGATTCGTGGCGGATAATGCTATAGAAACGCGCACGGTACTCAATTTCTGTCTGGCTGTAACGCTGTTTTCTGCATACTCTTAGTACGTGTAGACATTTGTTGGCCTTGCACAGTTTAGCTTTTGCATGTACAGAGAACTTACAGTCATTCTGACAGGTCAAACTTAACAACAGTGTCACATTGTGGTATATTACATGCAACAGGATAGGATGTGGAGTTCCCTTTCTTTTTGATGAAAAGTTCTTTACACTTGTTAGGGTTACACTTTATAGAGTTACAGTTCGCCCAGGTCAAAAACTCCTCCACTGACCCACTTGACGTATCTCTGCCCCCTTTCCACGCTGGTGCTACAACAGCAGAGTCATCTGCAGGCTTGAAAAGGGTGAAAGTGGAACCTTGCTTAATTTCAAGGTCATTCAGAAACACGTTAAATAGATAGGGGCCGCTCACACTACCCTGTGTTTTCCCCTTATTTACTCCTTTCCACTCGTAAAAGTGGTTGTTGTGGACTATACGCTTTTGTCTATTATCAAGAAAACTGTGATACCATTTGACTGGCATTCAGTGGCAGCAACTTTAGTTTGTTAGATAGTAGCTCGAGCCTCACTGAGTCGAACGCTTTGCTGAAATCCATTGCAAAAATTCGTACTGCCTCACAGCCTGGATTGTCTGGGTTGATTTTAGCCATTTCTACCGGCCGGCGACTCTGCGTGACAATAAGGACATCAAGATCCAACGATGCGGACGTCAAAGAGAACGTAAAAAAACAATAGGTTTTAGAAGAACAATAACTTTGCACGTGCATCACCGCTCGTTTGTACATTTCTTTCCCCTTTTCTGCACGACTACGACGTGAAAATACCTAATTTCGCGTTTTATAGAGTACGTAGTAAAAACAAGCTATCTATGGACAAATAGATGAAGGAAATCGATTATTCCACTCTTAATTGCCACTTCTGATGCAACACCGTCGCAAGGAACCTGAATTGATATTGTCACTGAAAATCATGCATTGCGTGCGCAACCCACAGATAAGTCAGTTATCTGCAAGCAGATAACTGTAGGTTGCACTGATGTCCAAAATTAACTGTAGGCTCTAAACCAATGAGGAGACGGATAGTGCGTACAGTGTATAATATTACACATGGGATGACCCCGAAATGACGTCCAAAAAATTGCCAGTTTGCAATTCCGCAAAAAACTATCAATACCCACTATGTCACGTTGCAGTTAGATTTTGCAACACTTTGCTCAATCTCTTTTTTTTCCCCTTGTTCGGTTGTGGAAAATTCTATCCTGACTATGGGTGTATAGAGTTCTAATGTGACGTCATAAAAAAATGAAATTTGTGAAATAATCGGATTTGTCAGGATATTCTAAAAGAACAACATTTATGTTCTGATGACTCCATACAAATCCTTCAAAATTTGTCTCATCGCCCTGATTACACTTTGTAGTGGGCGCGCGTAAACCAGCATCATTCTACGACGAGTTTTTTTTTTTTTGTCGTAGTGGCGGAAGCAAGTCGTCAAATCTTTTAATCAATAGACGTTTTACAATTCTGCAATCCGCAGAGGCCTTACTGCGTTTTTCACAACCACGCGAACTCTTAAGTTCAAAAGCCGCCTTCACAATAGACCTTTTTACCGATACGGGGGCCATATTGAATTTATTAGATTTAAGGAGTATTATGAGATGCCCAGGGGGCACTCGCTCAGTACTTACGCGCGCTTTTCGGGCAAAAAGAGAAGTTCACTTCAAATTTCTCTGGAAAAAGGCGATCATTATTACATCCAAACACGGCACAACGATCTTTTTTTCCCATTACAATCTTTTTCTAGGAAAACTTGAAGAAAAATTGACCCGAAAAGCGCGCGTATATATACTGAGTGAGTATATCGGATCGCGCTCATACCCCTGGGTATCCCATAATCCTTAAATCTAATAAATTCAATATGGCCGCCGTATTGGTAAAAAGGTCTAATGGTATTTCTGACAGGCAGTATGACGGAAGAGACAGAAATAGCTATTTTGCCGGCAGGGACCAGAGGACTTGGCCGGCTAGGAGGAATTGTGGGTAGCTTTTTGAGATATGTTTTGACTTGTACGTTGCAATTTGAATCAGTCTAGGTCAGCATTTACTTGAGCTCCTAACTTTTAGACCGCACCATGGATGAAGCTCGTGTCCATCAGATCATAAAAGCTAACAACGACGATCTTCTAAAGAAAATGTCCGACCTGATTTCCTCTCATCTCGCTTCCGTGAAAAGGCCCGCCGATGATTCGGTTGCGATCATCAGACTGAGATGAAGAGGATCAAAACAGCAGATTCTCGTCCCGTTTTTAAAAAGAAAAGTAACGAAAAGAGCAGTAACGAAGAAACGTAACGAAGAGCTAGTGCAAAGCGGTATCGAAGGTTCTTGATACCCTGGAGGACGCCAAGTACAATCTGGAGAGCGAGAATTTTGAGGCAACTAAGAGCGCCGTAGATCAAGATATTTCTAGCTTTTTGAGATATGTTTATTTGAACGTTGCGATTTGAATCAGTCTAGGTCAGCATTCATTCGAGCTCTTAACTTATATTTTATTTGCCAATTGGTGCTATATTTGTTTGTGGCTTTTTGCCAGCTAGTTTTTGGGTACCTCTGCTCCCGAGTTGTCGGCACCGCAGCTGATTTCAGCAGGTGGGGGCGTACGTTCCCTTTTTTCCACAAAGTGGTTTGGGGTTTTCGTATCCGGCGGTGTCGTACTTAGTTTCTTTCGAGTTTTGTTTGTCGTCATAGGGTGTTTTGTATTTTAGTGCGATCTTGTAATCCTATACGGATCTATTGCAATAAACTGGCTTTGAGGTCCTTGCTGACCAACGCGCCCCTGTAAAAATAGGCATATACATAATCTCTTTACAAGATAATTATGGTAATAATCTACTTTTAAATGTTTATAAAACGTTTGTAAACAGCGGGCAGTGACTGATCGGTATTCAGTCAAACCTTCACTAACAGCCACCTCTCCAAAACGGCCACTCTTTTGTTGGACAGTCGACCACACATTGACTCGTGTTTAAACCTCTCTACAACGGTCACTTTCTTCTGTTCCCAAGGCGACCGCTGTGGCCGGTGAGGTTCAACTTTATTACTTTCTGTAAATGCACGGTTACGGTTTTAACATTCTCTGATTACTTTTTAACGTCCAATTTTGTAAAGTGTTCTGATATCCGGTAAACCTTTTCAGAACCATCTGTAGGACATGTAAAACAGGCTTTGTCATCGAACTGAAGCTTTTCATTCATAACATGCACTCTCTTATTTAGAGATACAGTGCCTGACCATGTGTACTTCTCACCTGGGCGGATTAACTTAGCTTCAGCTTGGAAATCTCGAACGTACTTTTGAAGATCTTCAGCTTGCTTTTCTGTAATATTAAACGCCTTAGCAAGACGTTTCAATGGCGACTCTAAGAATTCGCGTACCACCGTCAGTCGAGAAGGATTTAAACCGGCTTGCACAGCGGCTGCTACAGTCTCTTTAAATTTGGTCGTGATTGCTGCTCCACCCATTCCACTGAGCGCGCTTCCAAGTCCTATTTCGATCGGGCCGAGTGCGAGAAAAGCTGCAATTCCCACACTTAGCAACGCGGCGGTGGCACCAACGGAAACCGCGAGAACCTGCCAGTTAATTCTTTCAGTGATCCAGACGTCGTACTCGGTATCGTTCAGAATCGAACAACTTGATCCCATAACTAAAAGTAGAAGTATAAGCCGCAAGCTGCCCGTTGATCATGCACGACGAAGTCGCTGTCAAAGAAAAAAATTTAGACGCAGTTATAAAAAGGCTTCAATTCCTATTAACCCCTGTGAGGTGAAAATCCTGCAAAAAGCAGTTGGAAAAACACGAAAGGACAAGATCAGGACCGAAGTAACCAGGGAAAAGGTTGGAGTGAGAAATTCGCGGGAGTTTATCACGCTAAAAAATACGCCCTGTCAAACATGGCTAGCAACAATCAAATCCAAATGCAATAAAGTTACGTTTGTCATTGTTTTGTTTTATTTGTTTGTTTTTGTATTAATTCCGAAAGTACAAGATCCTTTCTAATGAGAAAAGGTGTCCAAGGCGTTAGGGTTTACAGAAAATCGAAAACCGCTCAAAAAAATCATAGCCTGAGAAAAGAACCCGCACCTCGCGGCGCCACCACCAATTCTGACAAACGTCGCACTTCACATGCATTTAACTCTCGCGTTAAGTTCGGCACATGTGAAATTCGACGTTTGAACTAGGCCTTAGAGTTCGCATGTTTGTGAAAAGCGCAGTAAGAAAGTAGTCCGTGCCTTTATACGAATTGGCTTACTAACTATTTTTTTTCTGAAATATAGCTGAAAGAGCCCTTTTTGAAAGAAGTCAAGAATAAAAGAAAAGAAAAGTGTTAGATAAGACCCAACCGGATGACTCATGAGGGATTTACAATATTTTCACTAAATATCTCCTATCCAATTTGATGTCTACCGTGTTTGAGGAGTATTACTCATAAAATTCAGTTGTTTTGATTATTGTATTGCTTTCTTTAATTTTGATGTTTTGTCTTAGTTTTGTTTTAGTGTTTCATTTTGATTTTTCAGCTAAACTTTGATTTCCAACATTTATCGCACTTGATTTCTCAAATGGCGTTTTTGATTTTCAAAATGAGATAGATATGGTTCTTACCCAAGTGATAGCTTCAGCCTCAGACATATATCATGGCCGAACGAGACAAAGAGGGTGTGCTCCAAGGAAGCTGCTGCCTCAACAACCATATCATCAGAGCAGTCACAGTGTTGAGCGAAAACAACAGTATTTGTAAATTCCAACGGAGGAACTACAGGTCATCGCGCTTCAGTCCAAAGTCTCACCAACTGCAAGAAGAAAAACATATCTGAGGTGTGCACTCAAGGAAAGTTTGGGTATAGTTTTACCGCCGAGGCCTTAAAATTCAAACCCAGACCGTATATTAGGACCTTGATTCGTCTCTTTTCGCATACAGAAGTAACTAATATTAATTTTTCAAACTAACATCACAAATGTAGACTGCTTATATCCAATCTTCATAATCTGGTAAAAGATTTCGGTCCAAAACCCTGAAAACCATGCCCTGCTCAGGGGCACATTACCGTCATGGCCAAATATGGGAGTGCCCCCTCCCAGGAAACACCTACAGGACAAAGAATTCTCCATAATATATAATCTACCGCTCGAAAGAAAAAACAGACTTACCTGGAAAATCAAAATGAAACACTAAAAACAAGAATATTTCTCTTTATAATCAAATACAAAATATCAATGAAAAAGAAAACAGGACAAGAACCAAAATAACTGAATTTTATAAGTGATACACGGTAGACATAAAATCGGCAATATAGGTATTCATTTAAAAGATATTTTATTTTGGGTTTATTTTTTTGTTGTTGTTGAATTTTATAAGTGATACACGGTAGACCTAAAATCGGCAATATATTCATTTAGAAAATATTTTATTTTTGTTTTTTTTGTTGTTGTTGACTTCAGTAGTGCTCTTTCAGCTAAATTTCAGACAAAAAAGCTAGTAGTATTCATATAAAGGCAACGGACTACAATTCTTAAAATCAGTTTAAAAGTCGTTAATTAAGTAGCGTGAATTCGTCAATCTGACCCAATCTCGGTTTTCTAGTTACAGATAAAAGATATTTATTGATTCTTTGATGAAATTTAAGGAGTTTTTGGTCTTGCATTTTTTTAAACCTAATTTTCGTAATTGAGAGTGTTCCGGAGGGGGCTCCGGTCCGTCTGGAGGTGTTCCGGGAAGTTCTGGGAGTGTTCCGGGCCTGTTCCTGGTTTTACTGACACCACTTGCTATTTGTGTTCGAGGTACGAGAACGCAACCCCTAATTTGTATTGGGTGTTGTGTGCATTATTAGGTGTCCTGTGCAATTAATGAGGGAGGTTTTTTCGAGATATGCATTCGTCGTCGTCGTCGACGCACATTTGCCTCGCTTTGAGACGCTTGCTTACGTTTTGCCTCACTTTGACGCGCTAACTAACTTGGTGATTCGTGCATACTCGGCGTTCATCTTTCAAACGTTTGCTGAGGTCTGCTTTTCTGTCTTCGTAAATCGTTCATCTTTTAAAAGTGTGCTGAATTTTCGTAAAGCGTACATATTTAAGAATTTGCTGAAGGTCTACTATCGATCCGTGTTTAATGAATCTTCCAAAAAGTTCATCTTTCAAAAATGTGCTAAAAGTTTACACCCTGAGTAAAATTTTACTTTGGATTAAGCCTTCATATTTTTTTTTGGAAAATACGTGCTACTCCTGGTGCATGCATCAAACCAGGTTGTTTAGCTCGGCGTCCGTTGTGCCACAAAGTAAATCTACTGAGTTGTGTAGCTAGGCGGCCGTAGTGGCACAGAGTAAATCTACCGAGTTGTGTAGCTCGGCGGACGTTGTTCCACAAACTAAATTTACCGAGGTGTGAAGCTCGGCGGCACCATTTCATCATGACGTGTGATATTTTCGGCACTGGACAAACAAACATTTTATTCTAGGCAGGTACAAAAGTCGGACCGGATCAACTCGGACCGCCAGTCCGGGTCGGATCAACTCGGATCGAATAAAAAAATAATAAAAATAAAATAAAATTGGACTCGGATCAACTGGGATCATACAAAAATCAACTCGGATCATAAAAAAATTATAATAATAAAATCAGTCGGCGTCACTTACCTTTCACCCGCCATTTTGTTTTTTTCGCACGAACTCGTGGTTCCGTAAATTAATTCTATTTTTATTTTTATTAATTTTAATGATACACCAGTGAGCAGCACACATACACTTCCAGTGAACATTTTCAACTTGGAAGGAGAAGAAAACCATGCTCGCCCGGGACAAAGAAAATTTTCACGCCCCGGGCGAGAATCGAACTCGCGACCCGGCTTCATTTCGCCAACAAGTTGATGATTGGACGCTCTTTAAAATAACTGAGAAAATTATCCAAAGAAATGTTTTTTAACAAAAGAAAAAGAAACCCGGGTTAAGCGCTGATCGGCCTTCTAACAACTGCGCCCAGTAGAACATCTATTGCGCCAGTAAAACAAAAAGTTCTTTTTACATGCCTGAAGTACTCTGGCCAGTGTCTCCTCAAATAACAAGCACTTGAGACGAACCATACGATATCACGCTGATCACTAGCCTTCAAAACCTTTTCATTATGATACACAGTTTAAATCGAGGTTTCGCTGTACGCAGCCCTTACGTTCAAAATATGCCATAATGATAGTTATCTATCGCAAGAACCATCCACCCTTTCCCCTCAACTGCTACCTGTAAGCCTAGCAAACATATCGAAGGCACTCTCCTGAGCTCCGAATACTCCTAGTTTAAGAGAGGTGAATTTTTAACACGTTTACGTTTCAAATATGTCAGTCAAGCTTGTCATTTTGAAACCAATCAAGTACATGTAGGTGGAGCATAAAGCAAAAGACATGAAATAAACAAAAGTTCGTGGAAATTTTTACATGTATATTATTAATAAGTAATCCCATGATTTTTCCCATGCAATTTTGAATAAATGAGCACTTGTACAATTTTTAAAGACCACTAATTTTGTTCGTCTTTGAAAATTATTCTCGTGCTAATTTATTCCAAATTGCACTCGACTGAAAAAATTTGCCTGTAACGCTGATCTTGGGCCAAAAAAATTGGTAGCATGATTAATCTGAATGACAATTTTAGGCGTCAAAATTACAATTAATACGTATCTACACAAGTCTCCTCAGTAAAAAAACTAACACTACTTCAGACAGACCTGTTTTCCATGAATGTAGCTTGCGAGAGCATCCGGTTTTTTCGGCTGTAGTTCCTAGTCTCACTAGCCTGAATTTCATCCCATTACTTCGAGTCGTTATTACTCCCTGACTCGAAGTAATCGGATGAAATGCAGGCTATAGTTTCACCCGCCGAGAAAATTTTCGGAGCTGAAGAGAAGCGACGACCGGAAATACGTCTGCGGTTTGTTTTTCATAACGAAGGGTGTACCTTTTTTATTTTGACCCTGATAACGCGCCATAGTTAGCAAGGCTACCATGAATGCCGTACTGTATCAAATAATCTATCAAGGCCTAATTTGCATTGCAGCCAACCTTCATAATATCGGAGTATATATATTTACTCAGTCGCTTATCACGTTAATAAACACGCAAGGAGCATTAGGCTAACAAAAAACGCATTTACACTCATTCCTTAATTTATCATAACAAACTCTTAAACAACTTTAAAGTTAAAAACGAGTATTTCTAAATCGCTTAGAAAACCTTCGCGAAAGAGTAATCAGTGTATAAGCTTATTATAAGTCATAGGTTTATTACAAATACACGGTAGACGTTTTACTGATGAGTATTCAAGGAATTACCTTTCCGGACATCCAGTCTTGTGAAGTGCTCTGATATCCGATAAACCTTTTCAGAACCATCTGTAGGACCTGTAAAACAGGCCTTGTCATCAAACTGAAGCAATTCATTCATAACATGCACTCTCTTGGTTAGAGATAGAGTGCCTGACCATGTGTACCTCTCAACGGGGTGAATTAGCTTAGCTTCAGCTTGCAATTCCCGAACGTACTTTTGAAGATCTTCAGCTTGCTTTTCTGTAATGTTCAACGCCCTAGCCAGGCGTTCGATTGATAAATTCAAGACTTCGCGCCCCAAAGGCGATCGAAAAGCAACTGCAGTAACTTTGAAAATATCTTTATAAATTGTGGCGATTGCTGTTCCCCCGCTAAGCGCGCCTCCAACTCCAGCTTCTACCGAACCGAGTACGAGAAAAGCAGCAATTCCTCCTGCACTTAGTAACAGGGCGGCGACCCCAGCAGAAACTCCTATGAGGACCGGCCAGTTGATTCTGTCTGTGATCCAGACATCGTACTCGGTATCGTTCAAAACAGAACAACTTGATCCCATGATTAAAGACAGAGTTAAGCCTCAAAAGCTCTCAAACTGCTTGTTAGCGGAAAAGTCTAAAACAAAGTTGCGCCGGAGATATAAACAGGCTTCAATTCCTGTGAACCTGAGTTGCAGTGGGAAGACACGGCGTAGCAAGATCAGGACCGAAGTTATTTAAAAGGTAATGTGGTGACTAGGCTTTTGTACATTATGCTTTTGTTTCCCCACTAAAATGCTCCGCCTTAATGCTCCATTTTTCCCACTAAAATGCTCGGTCTCCCCCCCAAAAAGTCACTAAAATGCTCGGATAATGCTCATTCGTCTTCATTTTCATTAAAAAAGCAGGAGCCCATGGCTATGGGCTCCTGAAAAAAGTTAATTTCTATTTTATTTTCTCGCAAAAAATTAATTTTCCGGGAAAATGCCACTAAAATGCTCGAATAATGCTCAATGCTTTTGCCTCACTAAAATTCTCGAAAAAATGCTAGCATAATGTACAAAAGCCTAACGCCCTAGCAAACAAATTCGCCGTCTTCTCGCAAGTCTACTCTACAACGGGCAAGCAAGTTTCATTCTTCCGCAACGCGGCCAGCGCCGCTGAAGCTCTTTCATGGCTCTCGTCCCTGTTTAACCAAACCCAGCTGATGCGGTAGCCATTGCTTCGCCAGATCCTCAACCGGCACCAACACCATCCACCTAAGTATCATGTTTTAATTTCTCGCTTCCCCCTTTTCTTGTCAATTTGTTACATGCGTGGCGTTTATCTTTTTCACCATTCTGTTCTGGAGTTTGTTTACGTTAGCGCTTTTAGGCGTCTGTGCAACGTACCAGAGGTAAGGCGACCCTAATTTGATTATTGTCGCGTCTTTTGCGTCCGTTACAGTAGAACGAGAACGAGCCGGAACATATTTACGTTGGCGCTTCATGGCGTCTGTGAAATGTAAAGGAGAATCTCAACAGTGCAGTTCAGTGGAATGTATTTAATTACGTTGGCGCCCTTCGGCGTCTGTGAAACGTATAGTGAAGAGAAAGAGATTACGTTGACGCTTCTTAGCGTTTTTGAAACGTAAAGGAGGATCCCAGCAGCTCTACTCAGTGGCATGTTTTTAATCAGTTACGTTGGCGCCCTTCGGCGTCTGTGAAACGTATAGTGAAGAGAAAGAGATTACGTTGACGCTTCTTAGCGTTTGTGAAACGTAAAGGAAGATCTCACCAACGCAGTTCGGTGGCATGTTTTTAATTTCGTTGGTGCCCTTTAACGTCTGTGAAGCGTACAATGACGAACAGATATCTTTGGCTTTACGTTGCGACCGTCCATCGTACATTTGGTCTAGAGTCTTTGATGGTTTATGGCATTTTACGTGTATGTATTGAAAGATTTTAGAATAAGGTGGCCAGTTGTTTATTTTTCCCGTTCGTTTCCTACTCATTGTATTGTCAACACTTTGTATAATTTCAGCACGTTGCATTGTCAGCATACTCCGTGCCCCTTCGCAGCTGTTCCCTTGAGACGTCTCACTTTTTATATTGTGTTTATTCTTCCTCACCTATTACACTTGTGACCTTAGGTCACATAGCAGAAACAGAAGGTGACGTAACTCCTAGATATCAGTTTCAGTAACCACGTTCTCTTTACTCTAGCGTACAGCCTTTATAAATTTGCACGAGTTTCCTTGTATATTATATTTTTCTTTGGCTTTTACTTCCCATATTTCCTACCCCACACTTGAGTCGTGCTCAGGGGGGGTTCCTAAACACACTCCTTTCCAGTCTTCGGACGGTTTCCTGACTCGACTCAACTGTGGGGTTCCCTCCCAGCCTCCCTCTTTCGCAGGGTCTTTCCTTCTTTTTATCTCCTCCCATTCGGATTTCTCTAACCTGGTTACACATGCTGCAAGTCACCCTTCAGCTTTCGTTTAGCGTATCTGGGAGGGAAAGCCCCACAGCTGGGCCGAGCCACTCCCCTCAATTGAATCCGTCACATCTGGGAGCGGAGGCATTACGCCAATACTGCCCATCTCTCTAAGGGAGTTTTTCTGGGTTTTTCTTGGTTTTTCTGAGTTTTGGGGAGATTTGGCTGTACTGCAACTTAATGAGGTATTCTGCAATAATTTACCGTCTTTTGGGTGAGTCTATAGCACCCCTGGTCTCGGGCAAAATTTTTCACCCATAACTTATCCATCAAAAGGCATAAGGTAGCTTTTATGCGAATGTGAATTAGTTACTATTCTCATTCGTATAAAAGCCGCCGCGTGACGATTTAATCAACTGGATTACTGCGTGCTCCCTCGGGAAGCAGTCTGTTGGTCCTTTACGGTCCCCAGGAAAATTCCCTAGGCCTTTTATACGCCCTAGCAAACAAATTCGCCGTCTTCTCGCAAGTCTACTCTACAACGGGCAAGCAAGTTTCCCCACCCTCCTCCCCTTCAGCGGCGCTGGCAAATTTTCCCTATCAGCCCACCCTATGCCTTATGCAAAATTTTTCACCCATAACTTATCCATCAAAAGGCATAAGGTGGCTTTTATGGGAATATGAATTAGTTACTATTCAGTAGGCATTACGTCAAACGCACTCGACAAATTTTGTTCACGTTCAGACTGAGGACCGTTTATACCCGTAAAACTTAGCAAACTGAAAAGTCAGGCGAGGACTTTGAATTCCGCCTCAGGTGAAATACGGGCTTGAATGGTTGAAACAATGCGATGTTGATTAGCGTGAACGTTTGTAACTTTGTGTAAAATGAAATCTTATATAAAACGCCGGATCCTCCTAATTTGCAAATTAAAAAGCCAAAACGTTCCAGAATCCAAAAACACTTGGTTCTGGGAAATGCTTCTGGATTCTGGGACGTGTTTTGTCTTTATGTGCCACGCCGGTACTGAAATCAACTTTCCTCGCGTTCGCAAACGAAGTAGCATGGATAAATTTGGACACTTTCTATGAACAGAAAAAATTCTTTTTCTTTCACTAGAAGATACTTTCGGGGTAATAGTGAGGCTCGTCGCACTGAAATTTAATTCAACAGCAACAACAACTTTATTTCAGTATTCAGGGTCTCACTGAATATCACTCTTCGAGAAGTGACTGCATGGCTCCCTGTATAAAGATTGTTATTATTAGTATTATTATTAGTATTATTATTATTATTATTATTATTATTATTATTATCATTATTATTCCCACGTGAGTACATGGTATTACCTACATATTAAAAGCTATAATTAAAGAACAAGTTTTTGTCTATATCCGTACACTAGAATGTACGTAAGCAGCTCAGTAAGTCTGTGGAGCTGATATAAGGATCGACATTGTTAAATATGAAGAGGGTTTTTTCACTGTTGTCAAAACTATTAAAAAAGGGGGTATCTATTACTAATGTTTCTGTAAAAGTTAGATCGAAGACTATCGTAAAGATTACAATTGAATAGAAAGTGTAATTCGTGTTCAAGTTCATTTAAGTGGCAGAAGGGGCAAATTCGAAAATTTTCTGGAGTTTTCGGTACGATGGTTGCCAAGTGTGTCGAATTTATTCAGCGTTTTTTTTTTGTGATTTATATTGGTGATTATGTTCAAGCAATCACTTTTGTGACAGTCATTTTTTGAATATTCAGTAGAATTTTAGTTTCTTGATATTTCCGTCATTCAGATTATATTGGTGTGAAGTCAGTTCTTCACGTAGAGTTAATTAGATATTCTTCGTATTTGTTGAGGAGTTGTTATCATTTAAATACAATTCGTTGAGATTTGAATCATATAGTGCATACATTAGGGTGTTAACTTTCATAAGACTCCTCAATAATGAGGGATAGTTTTAAATTTTTCAGGATAACAAAAACTTAAGTTCGGTACTCATTTTTGAAAGCAATATTAAACATGTGGTCATAACTCCAAATTCTCTTCATACTATTTAAATCACACATTTAGACATCCATTGAAAACGTTCCTGGGAATTGGCTTGTGTTATTGAGGGAAATCTCTGTAAGACACAATCGAAGTTTAGGAATTTTCTGAGAGTCTGTTCTTGGTAGGCCGGGGGTAATTGTGAAAACACTTTCAATTCCAAAACGCACAATATTAGATATTTCAATCCTGAAGGCTCGTTTTTTGTACTGCCTTCTTGTAGGTTTTCCCATTGCAAAGTTGCTATTTTTAATCAAAGGGTGAGGTAAAAAGGTGAAACTGGGTCAATTTTAGCCATCTCTACCAGCCGGCGACTCTGCGTGGCAATAGGGACTTTTAATAGGGACTTTCGATAACGTCAAAAAACTATATGTTTAATATAATTAAGCTAAACAACAACTTCGTACGTGCATCACACTTTTTTGTACAATTCTTTCCCGTTTTTTGGTTAAGTTCGTGTTTTATGGAGAACGTAAACAAACAACGACGAAAATTTATTTCTCTTTCTGAGCTTGGATATGGTCACTTGAAATTCAGCTTCATGAGGGTTCGCCTACATTTGAGAAAGTAAGTGGGTAGGAATAATCGCTATAAAGACTGAAAGAACACAAATTCACTTTTTAAGCGACGTTGTCCTTGCCTTCGCGTCCCTGGATCTTTTAAAAAGTCCCTTCTGATCCAACGACGCGGACGTTAACGAGAATGTAAAAAAAAGAAAATGGGTTTTATAAGCAAAACAACAACTTGGCTTGTGCGTCACTACTTGTTTGTACATTTCTTCCCTATTTTTGCACGACTACGACGTGAAAATGCCTAATTTTGCATTTTATGGACTACGTAAACAAGCTAACTATGGACAAATAAATAAAGGAAATCAATTTTTCAACTCTTACCACTCAATGCGCGATATTTCCTGAAGCAACACCGTCGCAAGGAACCTAAATTGATATTGTTATTGGAAATCATGCGTTGGGTGCGCAACCTACAGATAAGTCTGTTATCTGCTAGCAGATAACTTGCGCTGATGTCCAAAAATAACTGTAGGCTCTTAGCCAATGAGGAGACAGATAGTGTGTACAATGCAATATATAGATTTAGCCAGGGCTAACAGCGAAGTTCTCGATAATATTTATAGTCTGCTCAAACTAAATATTTAATCGTGTAATGCTAAGCGGCGAAGGAAACGAGGACGGTGAAAAAATAACAATAGGTCAAATTAGCAAAAAAGCAACTTTGCACGAGCAGCACACTTTTTTTGTACATTTCTTTGTTTTGCACAACTACAACGTGAAACTTCCATAAACTTCCTAGTTATACGTTTTGTGAGGAAATGTCGTACATGTTCTTGCTTACCGTAAATCCTCTATTAAGCCCCCCATCTCAAATAAGCCCCCCCTCTCTAATAAGCCCCTCCTTTGCAGAGGAGGAAAGTTAATAAGCCCCCCCCTCTCTATTAAGCCCCCCCCCCACCCCTCCCCCTCCTCCAATCCTTATTCTTCACAAAAAAATTAACGATTAACGTGGACTGATCAGTTATGGTTTATTCATAAAAATTACCGAAGAACATGAGGTCGAAAGCACATTTTTGAAGAATAAGAATTTTGTTTTTGTTACTTTTAGGCTCCCACAAGTGAATTATATTAAATACTTTTGACGGTGACTTTAATTGTACAACGCGTACGTCTACTCTGTCTCATACCATGGTATTTTTGCTACAGGTGATGCGTTTCACTAAATCAAATAAGCCCCCCGTCTCTTTTAAGCCCCCCCTCAAAAGTGCTTGAAAAAAATAAGCCCCCCGGGGGGCTTAATAGAGGATTTACGGTATTTTTTTCATTGCTGTTCATTTTCATCTCGGTGGCCTGTATGTTGATTGAGTTATTTTACATTGGTATGCCTGTGGTGCGGACGGACGGTCGGTCGGGGTACGGTCACGTGACGACCAAAATTTTCGGATGCATAGGTTATCAAATTTTCTTACCCATGGTGCTCCGTTGCGCGTGCTTCGCGCGCCCGAGAGCGCCGCTACAAAATTACACCGGGGATAACTCCGAAATGACGTACAAACAATTAAATTCTTACCACAACTAAGTAATGAGCGCACGTGAACTATCGTCATTCTACTACTTTTTTATGTCTTTTATCGAGAATGTCGCAGTGGCGGAAGCAAGTCGTCAAATCTTTTAGGCTTCTTTTAATTAGAAAAAGTTTTACCATTTTGCGATCGGGAGAGGCCTTAATCTCCTTCAATAAGAATGACCTTGTTAACTTTTCTGTTGAAAAAATGTTCAGTGAAGCCTTTCGGAATGATTATTTTTTGAGAATACGCGAAAAACGTTAAGTTTAACTTCGTCCTCGTTTCACCCTCGAATCTATGAAAGGTCTCTTAAGTTTGTTCCTCAAAACCTTCCCATGGTGCAATTCGACACAACACCGACCCAGACTTATGCCCATCCTCAAAGGGCTCGTCCCCAGAGCCTCTCGGCTCAAGACCACGTGACCGAAAGAAACGACCGGTCCTGGGGACGAGAATGAATAGCCTTGTGTTGTCTAACTTGGACTACAGTCAAACCACATATTTTCGTTGTCCTCAATCTGAAGTTTTCTGTTAATCGTTATTTCTAAATAAGGGCATATCTTCACTCACAGGTCAAGTGACGGTCAAATAACGACACAAGGACACAGCAAACTAATCTTCTAGTCATTTATCCTGTCGGTGTGCAGTCACACCCTCACTAAAGGCCACCTCTCCACACGGCCACTCTTTTGGTGGACAGTCCACCCATTGACTTGCGTTGAAACCTGTCCACACCGGCCAATTTCTTCTGTCGCCAAGGTGACCGCTGTGGTGAGGTTCAACTTTATTACTTTCTGTAAATGCACGGTTACGGTTTTTACATTCTTTGATTACTTTTTAACATCCAATTTTGTGAAGTGCTCTGATATCCGATAAACTTTTTCAGAACCATCTGTAGGACATGTAAAACAGGCTTTGTCATCAAACTGAAGCTTTTCATTCATAACATGCACTCTCTTGGATAGAGATAGAGTGCCTGACCATGTGTACCTCTCACCCGGGCGGATTAGCTTAGCTTCAGCTTGGAAATCTCGAACGTACTTTTGAAGATCTTCAGCTTGCTTTTCTGTAATATTAAACGCCTTAGCCAGACGTTTCAATGGTGACTCTAAGAATTCGCGTACTACCGTCAGTCGAGAGCGATTCAAACTGGCTTCCACAACGGCTGCTGCAGTCTCTTTAAATTTGGTCGTGATTACTGCTCCACCCATTCCACTGAGCGCGCTTCCAAGTCCTATTTCGATCGGGCCGAGGACCGACGTAACCAGAGAAATGGTTGGAGTGAGAAATTAACGGGAGTTTATCACGTTAAAAAATACGCCCTGTCAACCACAGCTAGCAATAATCAAATCCAAATGCCATAAAATTACGTGTGTCGTTGTTTTGTTTTATTTGTTTGTTTTTGTATTAATTCCAATAGTCCATGGTTCTTTCTAATGAGAAAAGGTGTCGAAGGCGTTGCGGTTTACAGAAAACCGAAAACCCCTCAAAAAAATCATAGCCTGAGAAAAAAGCCGACAAGTCGCAGCGCCACCACTAATCTAGAGCGCTCTCCCGAAATAAGTAATTTACTTTCAATGCGAAAAAAGAGGTCACTTTTTTGGCAATTTAACTCAGTCGTAATGATTGTGCTGTAACGGATGAACATTAAGCGTATTACTATTACTATTATTATTATTATTATTATTATTATTATTATTAATATTTTGGGCATATCCAATTCAAGCGTAAAGTAAATAAAAAAGGTATTTTACTAAGACATTTTTTCGTACGTGGATACATAATAGATTGAAGAAATTCAAAATATGTGCGATATCACAGGTTTCACGGAAGATGTCTAGCCTTTTTGTCTAGTCTTGGGCTGCACTCGCCGAAAAAAACTGAAACGAAAATCAAATGCTAAGGGGAAATCCCGCACACACACACACACACACAAACATAAAAACTGAAAACAAGTAGTTTTCCAATGCAAAAAACGACCAAAAAGAAAAAAAAAAAAACGAAATCCTATCTTCATCTCTTTGAACTATTTTCGGCAGTCTTATCAATGGCGTTAAAGACCTAAGTTAAATGTCTTACGTCTGTAGACGGTAAAAAAAACTCTGCGTGTTGCTTTTGTTTAAACGAAACAAAATTGGGTTTCAGATGCTGCAAAACTTTTGTAGTATTTTAATTTGCAAAAACGACATCCAAACGTTTGGGCAACCAGGCGAATTCCCCATAGCCTGCGAGCAAGCTCTCCTATTTGGGTAAGCGAAGTGAGCCTCGCGAAGTGAGCTTCGCCGCTCGCTCGCGCGTTCTCGCGAGACTCGCTTCACTCGCCCAAATAGGAGAGCTTGCTCCCAGGCTAAATTCCCCAACGAACTGGTTTCAGAGAATACATTTGCTTCAATAAAACTGGAAATTCGGCGGTGAAATGAAAACGATTAACTGTGATCTTTACCTTTACTCTTAAAACAGAGTGTTATGGACATTGATATTTACGCGCATTTCGATCAAAACAATACTAGCAAAATTTGCAAACAAAGCCTCGGGTTATCGGCTTTCCTTTTTTCCTTTTGACAGCAAGAAACAAATGCATAAGCAGAAAGCACAGAAAAGATAAATATTCCTTTTTGGAAAAGATTTCCTTGAACCTGCCTCTGCAGGTACTGAAGAACAACCGTCCCATGCATGAATTTTCTATGTAGAATTAGATTTCTGGTGTAAATACCTCAATTTTTGAGACCAACTTCTTTCAGAGCGAAATCGAAGGTGTGTTGCGAGGAAAGCTTCAGAAAGAGAAACTTTTGAACGTCGCATTCAAGGCTATTCCCATCACAAAGGTGATTGCGGTTGGACTTACTATTTGTTTGGATTATCACGTGACAGGAACCGATTTCTCGGCTCCTGTCTCGTGATAAAGCCCGCTATCGACACCACAAAAACATGCTCTAGCCAAAGCTAAAACT
>NC_133212.1:6797551-6825051 GCF_958299795.1 Porites lutea | reverse complement strand
CTTTCTGTCAAAAATGGTATATAAAAGGGCAAGGGGGGCGGAGCCTCCCCAGTTAAATTTTTTTTGAGTAACCCCCCCCCCCCTCCACTTCCCTACAGAGCGGCGAACACAGTTAAAACGCTACAAGAAGAACTTAATGCTGCATGCGGGGGTAAAATCAAACATCTTCTAAGGTAAATCCTCTATTAAGCCCCCAAGGGGGCTTATTTATTTCAAGCCCATTTGGGGAGAGGGGGGGCTTAATAGAGAAAAAGGGCTTATTTGAGACAGGGGGCTTATTTAATTTAGAAAAGACTATGGTATCAGTTCTCCATACAGGAACTAGAATACAAAGTGGAAAAGCTTAAGTACAAGGAGGTTGGAGGTTATGCAGCCAAGGATCAGAATCAAATCCAAACTTCTAGCTGGTAAATAAACCATCCCGGATCAGTCCACACGAAGTTTTACAGTCGTGATTGATTAATACAGTCTATCATTTATTAGTGAAGAACAATTAGAGGAGGGGAGGGGGGCTTATAGAGATAGAGAGGGAGGGAGGGAGCTTATTAACTTTCTTCCCCTGAAAAGGTGGGGCTTATTAAAGGGAGGGGGCTTATTTGAGAGGGGGGGAGGGGGAGGTAGGATTTAGGATATTTATCAGTCTTTGTATTTGTCCCTTCATTTTCGAATAAAATCTTAACAAAACAAAACAGAGCCTCTACGGAAATTTCTTACCAGTTTTTAGCACGAGTTCACGATACTTTTCGGTGGCGGTCAATTTACCAATTACCATTGCTAAGGTCACTCCTGTCTAAAGGGAAGGACGGAATGAAAAATCAATTTTTATGTTCCCCTTAAGGTAAAGCTCCCGGGGGGGGGGGGACTCCACATATGAAGGGGGTGGGGATGCTCGTCGGAAATTTTGAAGTAATCCTCTAAACGATACCGATCTGGGCGTGGCCCAAGCTTTATTTGACCCCTAAAAGAGACCATGTTAAAACACAGACAAAATATACATTTGTATATTTTTTCGTGTGCAACCGTAAACGAGACCTTCACGGCTAAATATAATGGCGTTTTGCCCAGGACACCCTAAGTGAGACCAAATCCGAAAATAACACCCCTAAGCGAGACGACGTCGAGCATCCCCACCCCTCTCATATGCCGAGTTCCCCCCGCCCCGCCTCGGTAAAGCTTCATGTTATCTTAACACAATCGTGCTAATGAACCGTTACCTGTAAATCAACCCTTATATTAGTTTTAAGTTTGGTCACAATAACTGAGGTCATAACTAATAGTAACCTTTGCTATAAGGTACTGTTTGATTTCCCTGGACGTGGCAAACCTAGGGCAGTAAATAACTTGTTGAAGATTTTTCCCAGCAAAAGATGAAAATTCTCCCGTCTAAACAACCAAGGCGGTATTTGTTGTGCATTGCATACACTGTTGTTTTCAAAAAGGCGAACTCAGTCTAGCAAAGTTACGATAACCTAACCCAACTGACTTCTTCCCGTTGGAGGGGAAGGCATCCATCACAAGGCACCCCAGTATCTTCCTCAAAGCTGCAACTCAAGGTTAAGCTACTCGAACACAAGCATGTTTATAGAAAATGGCCTCTCTGTTGACACCACTTTAAAACCATGCTTCTTATAGAGTTGTACCGCAGGTGTCTGCGCACTTGATACAAACAACACGACCTTTTTTAGCCTCTCTCTTTTAGCATATCTGATTAATTCACCGAGCAGTTTATTACTGATTCCCATTCCTCTACAGCTCCGTAAAACGAACATGTGCTTGAGTTCAGCAGTACATGGGTCAATGTGACAGAGTCTCACCATTCCAACAAATTTACTGTTCTACTCGGCCACCCAAGTATGACAGCTGACACTGTCCCTAATTTCTGCCTGTAACACTGAATTTTGCCAGCGCTTAAACATAGATCGCCATTTGAAATAAGGATGCACAACAACAACAGCAAACACAATAATATATAGTACAAAGATCCACAATGACCACGATGTGGCTGCAGCTGCCGAAAAGACAGTTGTTATGACAACATACCATGACAACTTTGATAGATAAAGGAATGTTATATGGCTCAGAATCTCATCACTACTTCTTCTAATCATCTTCTGGCATTCCAATTGATCAGAACTGAGAGGCACACGAATGATTACAGATGAGGTGCAAGGCTGCTGATCATCTGAGGTATTCATGATACATACCCTGTTTAGGAAAAGACATATGACTGAGCCTTGACTTCATGAAGTATAATTATGCACTAATGCACATGGAAATTATTATTATTATTATTATTATTATTATTATTATTATTATTATTATGCTGGGCAGTAAAAACGGGAGGTATAAAGGTTTTTGTTTGTATTTTTGACCACATTCCTAGCCACCAACAATTTGAGATACAACATCCACGATCCAGAACCCAACTGAGAGAGGTTTTTGCTGGGTAATAATAATCCCCTGATATAGGATTTAGAAGCATACAGTGGTTGAGATGGTTGATATATGTTCATTGAAAGGTGACATTTTACCACAGAGGTGTGTTAAAAATACTGTTGAGTGAGAATATACTCTCCTTTTTTTATAGGGGACATTGCATTTTGAAAAAAAAATTCTTAACTTAAAACATTTATTTGAATGTAGTCAACTGAGTGACTGTGTCAACAACTGTCAACAAAGTGGAATCCCACAATTTCTTCCACAACACAGTAAAAGAGAAAGGAATTTATTGCTACCAAAAAGTAAGCATTATAAGCACATAATTATTTACTAAGCTATAGTAAAACAGCAACTCTAAAGGTGGCGAATAAATAAGAGACCCCAGCCAGCTTCAACAGAAGGGCCCCCCACAGAAGAAGCCAGTGAATTAATGTCCTTACACCTACTACTTTAATTTACAGGCGAAGGAGGTCACACGCAGCCTAGCTTTGGATACTAGTGCCTTTTTGGGAATCACAGTATCATTTGTGTAGTATAAAGTTATGTTCACGCTGCACCAGACAAATTTTCAACTGGCTGAAAAATTTGACCAGATCAGACGGTTCACTCACATGTACATTGCGCAAAGGCCTGCTTAAGCAAATTCATTTAACCCATTCACTAAGTACTGGGAATTTTGCCAAAAACCGTGTTTTGAAGCTAGTTAAGTGATGTTCTGGTCTCAGTCTGGCTATAAAGGAGTAAAACTTTATCATTATTCATTCAAAATATTTCCCCAATTTTGATTGGCTAAAAGCACACACATAATTCACCATAACCAGCTACTGATGACCAGATTTGGAAGAATTTTGGGATTAATCAACCGACGACGTCAAAAGTGCAGCTTCCTTGCAGGTAAATGCACCGTTAACCGAGAAGACCTGAGGATGAGGTTGAGTTGATTTAGTTGTGAAAACAAAAATGGCAGACATTTCACTTGTTTCAAGAGTAACAACTAGGTGAAATAATAGCTAAAAGCATGGCCAGAACAGCAAGAAGACAACTCAAAGGGCGACATCTGCTATTTGGAGAATATTTGCGGGGCTGACCAACCTTAAATGTGCGCTATCGAAGATGAACTTAACATCGATGGAGGTAACCATGTTTTAGCTATGTTTTTAAACTAGGAATTATTTTGAACGAATAATAAAATTGAATAATAAAATAAAATTATTATTGAATTCGGCTCTCATATCATATGAAGAATTATGGAGTTCTCGGAGGGTGTTATCCACTACAGGAAAACACCCTCCTCAATCTCCATAATTCTTCGTAAGATACTCAGCCTCTTTCATTAATTGATAAATACCAAAAAGGCTGTTAAGAGGTTGTACACTTCACAGCCTTAATATCAGATGCAAAATTTTAGCTTCTGTCAAGTTTGGGCATGCCCAGAAAGTAATTCCAATTTCAGGATCTTTCCACTTTTCCTCCTCTCCTCTTCTTTTGCCTTTTCTTGCCTCATTTGTTTTCTTCTCTGTACATTTGTCTTTAATTCGGTGGGAAAAATTTTGGGGAAAGCTTTCAGGATATTAAAATTAGATGAAAGGAAAGGTAGGCGGGTACTGCAACAAGATTATCATGGAAATTTTTGACCCAATGTTACATGTTTTTTTTTTCCTTTTTCTCTGGCCTCATTGACTGAATTGTGCTCATCATTCTAGTATGGTTTGAAAAATCTCCTCATCCTGCATGAGTTACACGTAACTGACAAACTTGTCTTTGACTGTTAAAAATGATCACTCACAAGTGGTACAAGGGACAGGGATCAGCATGGGTTCAGGGACAAATACTCTAGGTTAAGCAGATCCAAAATGGCATCTCTGAGCTGAGTTACCATGCATCCATACTACCACGTCTTTACTGTACAAAAATTTCGATGGTTATGGTGTTCACAGCCCACCCATCAAATTTTCGACCGTACCGGCTACATATTTGACCTCAATTTTGGCATTCAAATCTTTGAACAACTAGGCATCTAAATTTTTCCACATGAATGTAGCCAATTTAATGTAGCCTAAGTTACAGGGACCTCATCCCATAGTAAAAATATATGAAATTCAAATATTCATCTTTTCGTAAAATTTGGATTGAAAATTCCCTTGAACAGGAATTACGGTTGCAAATGAAGGAGAACGCGGCAGCACTAAAACATGGAATCCGGAATCCGGAAACGGAAACGGAAACGGAAACGGAATACGGAATCCGTGAAAGAAGGTTCCGATCCAAGCGATCGACTTGAAAAAAAAAATGTTAGCAATGGCAAAATGACAGAAAAAAAAAGACATAAATGAATAAATTAGGTGTGAGAGGAGACTGCTGGTACTGCTATATCACGGGAGTCGATTCTGGTGAAAAGACTCTTGATACCACTTCCGGCAATGGATGCAAATTGTCATAGGACAGCAAAGCGAGGACAAAAACGTCACTGACAAAAGCTAGTTCCTTAAGAAACAGGTAAGTTATATGGAGACAGACTTCGTTTAAATCGACAGAGGCGTCGTTTATATAACTGAAAGGCGTCGCCGTCAAGTTTTTCCTGAGTGTCTTTTCCGGGTTCTCTTCAACAGTGTTCAGTTTTATTTATCAAGACAACTTACTCAAGAGAACCATGGTATTGTGGAGTCCAAAGAGAAGAGAGAATTGTGCATGCATTTGCTTCATTCCGCAACTGATTACATCAAAATAATGCCCCATTTTTAATAAGCCTCTTCGACAAAAATACGGACGTCAACGTAAACTCAATTACCGGTACACCAGTATCCCATCAGTATTCAGCTTGGCGAAAAAGTTGAACTTATTGCTAAAACACCGGAACTGTGGTCACATCAAGGGTCGGTCATGCATTGAGTATTCAGTTTGGGGACAATCACGTGGTGTGGTCTGAAGCCAACTACTACTATTCTTGACATTTAGCTACAGAGGTAATATTTAACTGTATTATTCAACCCATAAACTCGTGAAAAAAAATTACTCGTAAATTTACTTTCATCGGCCTTGCAGTGCAATAACCACACTACGGCAAATCTTATCAAGACACAATAACAAGAATACATTTAAGGGAACTGCCAAGGAAACTAAAACAGATTCTCTTTGGATTGTACTGAATTATGCAATATGAAATTGTTTAATTTTCTGCTAGCTAGCTATCATTGATATTTGATTCCGTATTCTGTTTCCGTTTCCGTTTCCGTGATTCCGTTTCCGTTTCCGGATTCCAGTTTTTAGTGCCGCCGAGGAGAATGTCTTCCCCATTCACTGGCTTATCTCGATTAATCTGTCATGTACTAGGTGGGAAGACCAGAAATTCTTGTTCTGTTATTGTTGTTGTTGTTTCCTCCATATGTGATTCCCCCAAGTTTGAGGATCGAGGCATACAGCACATAGAAAAGGGCAAAAGTAAAGAGACTAGACCTAGACGTAGTATTAAAGAATAATATAAAAAACGGTTTCAAGCTGGTAAAGATCAATATTATTTTCATATACTGTTATGGTGTTCAAACCCCGCCAAAAATCAACTTGAGTCCTCAACATTCAACTTGACCCGCTAACATTAAATTATAGCACTCAACTTTCAACTTCACGTTTCAACATTTAAAGTTAATAATTCAACTTAAACTCCCAACATTTAACATGATTACTTGTTCTTGAAAATTGAGCGCGCAGCATTCTGCTTATACTACAACGTACATGACAGTTGAACAACCAAACCCAACTTTGCAATTTCAGTATTCAGTGCTCGGCGTTATATATAAATCTCATCATCTCTTTTTATAGTCCGATGTTAAAAAGATATTGAACTCGTATCAGACGCGATGAGTCGTGAATAATTACCGTGCGATTAAAGTTCATCGCTACGTATTCTTGACCTCGTTGTGAGGACAGCGTAAAATGTCCGCCAAAATGTATCATATGTCAAACGCTGACGCAGGGGTTATTTACAGTCTCCGGTCCCATAGTCCTTACACAAAATGATGGACCTTCCGAGCGTTGTGGAAGCCATAATTGACCTCATAACTCACATCGAGCGGTTAGAGAATTCAGAGAATGGCTGTGAAATCGGCTCAATCGTCTTAAGACCCCGCGGGAAGGGGGGGGGGGGGGGTACTTTAGGAATTTCTGGGTGGGGATGTGCCGCTGGGACCCTGGAACCCTTAACCTATACCAGAGCTAGTTCAGCTAAATTTTGCTACCCTATACTAGAGTAAACTCCCCAAATCCCCCCTATCCTAGAGTAGCTGTTTCCCTAGTCTAGATAAAATCTTCAACGAACTGATCAGTTTCTTGAAAAATGATACCCTATTCTAGACCCAAATGTTCTGATTTATATACCCTATCTCAGAGTAAACTGTTTGAAAACCATACCCTTCACAGCGGCACATACCTATATAGCCCATATATGGCAGTACTTCCCCCCCCCCCCCCCCGGGCTTAAGACTAGACTATATAAGTAGGATGCTCGTAAATCTCGAAGTGCCTGATGAGATCGTTAATACGATGAGAGGTTTGTACAAGAGTGTTGTACAGCTTGAGGCGAATCATAATGTAGTGGCAAGTGATGGATATGCGGCCCCAGCATTTTGCACTGGGACCCGAGGAAGGCCTCCTTATGAAATACCGAGGGAACAACTGTCTTTCTTATCGGACTAAGGGTTCAACGCATCGCAAATCAGCGTTATGCTGGGAGTTGGTCAGAGGAATGTCGAGAGGAGAATGTCAGCGTTTGGACTGAGTAATTCAGGCGATATTTAGATTTTTCTTTTGTTAGAGTGGGGTTTTAGTCAAGAATCGCCGAAAGGCCAGTTTAACTGGGATGTCAAAGGCAATTTTTCTAGGCTAGGGGTGGCTGTACAAATTGGGCTGTAGGAAATATTCTTTTAAGGTGAACGATAAACGGAACGTTTTGTTACTTTATCTGCTGGATAGGCATATTCAGTTGCAAATAAAAGCCGTAGCCAGATGACTTTTTCGGCACGAAAATACCTTCGACTTTGCTGGAGGGAGGAGTGGTTGACGTCGTTGTTTTAAGCACTTTTTGAACTCGTAACTATTATTTCAAAACAATAGGTTATTGTTCCAGAACAAAAGTTAAGAGCTCTCTTATCTTAAGAAGGTATTATGCAACCTGGCCCAGTGTCGCAAAACTAATAAGCCTTTTGAACCGAAAATTTGTTGTGTAAAGGTTTTAAGGTGCTGTAATACCACATGAAGGTAGAAACTCAGAAGAAGCGATAGTTTCTTAGTTTGAACTTTTGTGACGTCATGTGAAAACCTAGAATTATAGTTTGTGTCCTCACGAAACGCTCCTCCCACAAACAGGCTGTTAACAAGCTAACATTTCGAAGCGGCGCGAACATAGACGTTCTTGACAAAATGAGATCCACTTCATTTCGACACCCGTTTATAAATAAAATAATGAAAGCGCTGACTTGTGCGCGTCCATGCTTCTCTTACACTGAAGTAGCGGTATCAGTGACTTAGATCAGGACTTGCTCCTATCCTTGGTTTGAAAATCGCAAATCATGGCCGCCAACAACTTCTTGAAAAAAGAAAAATGTTTCCTTCTTAGCAGCCATGGCAAACAAAAAGGATCTAGTGGGACATGCGCATTTCTTGTAATGATGAAGGGATTTAATTTCATCCGACTCTGCTTTTGTTGCGTGCTGTTTGTAGAAATTGTGTTAAATGTAGGACAAGTCTAAATAGAACAATTTAATGTAGCTTTTACGTATACGTGACATTCAATCTTTAGTTGTTAGCAGGGATACATTTAACAACAATACAAGAAATTTAAGTTAATTTGGATCTCAAAGATTTGGCTTGAACAGCAAGAAATGTTTACTGGGAAATGGAAATACAATAGCAGAGGTATCGTGCCCAAAAATTTCAACACAATGTACTCTATGGCAAGCCCGGGGGGGGGGGGGTACTCCGCATATGAAAGGGGTGGGGATGCTCGTCGTCTCGCTTAGGGGTGTAAATTTCGGATTTTGGTCTCACTTAGGGTGTTCTGGGCAAAATGCCATCATATTTAGCCGTGAAGGTCTCGTTTAGGGTTGCACGCGAAAAAATATATAAAAAAATGTTTTTTGTCTGTGTTTTAACATGGTCTCTTTTAGGGGCCAAAAACGCTTGAGCCACTCCCAGATTGGTCTCCTTTAGGGGTTTAATTCAAAATTTCCGACGAGCATCCCCACCCCTTTCATATGCGGAGTCCCCCCCCCCCGGATGACAAGTCTGACTAGTCCACTAGTAACCCGCACTTTAAAGCCGCCTTAAACCTTAAAACATAATTTATTTATTTGTCTTTCGTACGGTCGTGCAGTTATAACTTCTGAACATTCGGAGGGAAAAATCAAAAGCACATAGAACAAATCACTGTACCAGTTTTAAAAGTGAGACAATATATTTGCCATACCATTTTAGCTAATCACTTTTTAAATGGAACGACAGGAGAGCTGCTCATAAAAAAAAAAAATGAATTTGCTGGTGTTTTGGTTTCCCGTACACTAGTTTTTCTGGTGGTGAACAAAACTCTCATCCCAAGTCCATGGACTACCCATATGGACAACCCCTAAAATGGACTACGCCACTGTGGTTTAGTGTCCTCCCTCTCTCTAGTCTCTAATCGTTTTTTTTTCCTCGTTAACTTTTCACCCGCGCTCTTCTATCTGAACGCCTGGAACAGCTTAATATTTTCTTCTCTAGATAAAAAAATGTGCCGTTTATACATTTTTAGAAAACCATAACTGTTTTGTGGAATTTAAGTAGAAGATTGCCAATATGTTCGCTTTTTATGAAGGGAAGTTACCTCAATTCTGTCACTGGACTTGCCGTCTTCGGCAGCTAATTTTTAATAGGCCCAGGCAGAAAATCGGAAGTCTTAAATAATTCACAAACTTGGTCGCATTTTGAAATTTAAACCTCAGCAACGTTATAGAGGGTCTCAATGGGGTGGTGGCATTTACGGTTATCGGCTAAAATTTTGGCTCTTTTACGGCTATCGGTTAATTTTTTTCAGTTACAGTTAACTATAAAGTTAAAACAAACAATATTGGTCCGAAATGTGTATAGATTTTTTAAAATAAAGCTGAGTTAAAGTATTAAGTGTCAAAAAGGCCACAAAGCGGTAAAAAATACAGCAAAAGTCACGATCGCGAGTATTAAATCTGTTCCATTTTCTGAATTTTATGGAGCGATTTATGCGATTTAACGAATTAACACTTTTTTAATCCAACGATACCCACCTGAGACTCTGTTATTTTAAGAGTCCATAGAACTTCTCAGAAGATTCCTCGGAAAGACCCCCAGAAGGAAATGAATGAAGAATTTGAACTTATAACTGTAACAATTTCACTTGCCGCCACGGCACGAAAACAACTGTCGAACTGCCACAGGCAAACCAGCTTTCAGTTCAGTCATGCAAAGCATGTCACGTCACGTAATTCTGCCCCGCGCATTTGGGAAGGAGGGAAGAAATTCTTCCATGCTGTGCGCTAAAACATTTCTGAAATAAAACTAACTTTGGACTGTATCTTTGTAACTAGTTAAAGAAAAGAATAACTTTTTCCCCGTTTTTGCTCGAGGGGCGCTGTGCACTTCTTTATTTTATCTGCTGTTAATAATTATTGTCTTTCAAGTTCAGAACGTGCATCTATAGTTAGCAATTGGTGTGTTCGAAGTACCGAATGCTATAGAAAGGATATCGAAGGGCACTAAAGCAGTGGCGGATCCAGGAAGATGGTCCGGGGGGTCCGGACAGTACTGACAGTCATGAAATCCTATCAATAAAATTCAGCCGTGAGTGAAATAGTGAAAATGACAAGAAGACAGAGGGGAAAAAATAATAACAGATCAGTCCACTGGGTTTAAAATTGTTTAGCCTGACATTTTATGTAAGCGAACGGGAATGACATATTTATTTGTTCTGGAGCGATGATTTTTTAAAAAAAGCACGTTTCATAGCAAAAATTTGCCAAAACTTTAACTGAGAGCCATTGCTAGATTCTATGGTATTTTTTCTCGTTCCTTTTTTTTCTCGTTCTGTTTTGTCACATGAACCGTGATGTCAGCTTTTTAAGTTAAGATGACCATCCTTAGGCTGTTATGGACATGTCTCATATTGTTTCAGTCGTGACAGATGAAACCTTATTACACTTGGGTTCAAATGTTATTACGGATGGACTTTTATTACACTTGGGTCCAGTTATTACACTTGTGCGTTCCACAAGTTCCACTGACAAGAAATCCGGATCCCTGAAGCGAATTTGGCCTAAGAGGCAACCAAACATTTAGCCTCCTTTGGTGGCATTTTCTGGAGAGTCATATTTTCCATATTTCCTCCCTTACCTGCGACCAAGATATGTGTCATTCATACCAGTCTGTAAATAAAGCTAAGGGAAAATCAGAAAATTGAGGGTATAATGTTGTTGAGATTAAAGGTAAAAAAAAAAAATTCACACTTTTCGTTTGTGGGGAGGGAGGAATTACGAATCCCCTAAAAACTCCTGCTCATCAAGTCCAAGGCGGAAGAGGCACCTTTGCCCTCAAGCGAGGGCAAAAATGAAACAGTCCAAAGCTAATTTTATTTCATAAATGTTTTAGCGCACAGCATGGAAGAATTTCTTCCCTCCTTCCCAAATGCGCGGGGCAGAATTACGTGACGTGACATGCTTTGCATGACTGCACTGAAAGCTGGTTTGCCTGTGGCAGTTTGACAGTTGTTTTCATTCATTGCCGTAGCGGCAAGTGAAATTGTTACGGTTATAAGTTCAAATTCTTCACTCATTTCCTTCTGGGGGTCTTTCCGAGGAATCTTCTGAGAAGTTCTATGGACTCTTAAACTAACACAGTCTCAGGTGGGTTATTAATCGTTGGATTAAAAATTGTTAATTCGTTAAATCGCTGCATAAAATTCAGAAAACGGAACAGATTACTTGTGACTTTTGTTGTATTTTTTACCGCTTTGTGGACTTTTTGACACTTAGTACTTTAACTCAGCTTTATTTCAAAAAACCCATACACATTTCGGACCAATATTGTTTCGAGAAGTAACCGAATAATTAAAGGTTTGGCGCCTACCGTAATTCGCATTTGGTTGTGCTTCGGTCAGAGGTCACGTTTTTCGCCTGTTTTTAGTGTAACATTTACATTTGCTTCGCTTTGCCAGCGCTCGAGATTTCATTTGCCCAAAAATTTTATTTCGCTAATTTGAAGAAAAAAGAATGCTCTTTCAGGCTAAATAAGTCTTGGTGTTCAAAGCCATGTACCAATCCGCTTTTTTAGCTCGTGAAAAAGTGCTAAATTTTGATGGTTGATTAAGCGAGTTTGAGTCAACAACTTTAAAAATTTCTTAAAAAATCTCTTGTTGACCAAATCGCGAACTAATCAGTAAAAATTATAGAGGAAAGATAGTAAAAATACGAAGTGTCATTATATTTTAGTAGCCAACTTTATTTTAAAATATACGAGCCACTGAATATGACTCTAATTTCGCATGATTTTTGCCCATTTTAGGCCTCGAGAAGAAAAAAATTCGTTAAAAAAATATTATTCACTCGATCGTACTTAAACCAACGATTTTGTAACTAGGGCACATAGGGCTTTATTCTGGCTGAGTTTGAGGCCAGGCCATTTTTTGACTATTTCCACGTGTAGTTGATATTTACGCGGAGTCGCTCTTAATATTTCATAAATCATGCTTTAAGAGTATTCCACTTGTAATATGATTTTACGCATAGAAATGTTAACAATGAAAAAGTTTGTCATCTTTTGCATCTTGGCGTGATTTCCTTTCCTTCAGGGGCTACTGATTCGTTCTTCGAGTCGCTTTGTATTTGCTACCCTCTTCTCTTTTTACAACCACGATAGGGTCTTCACCCCAGTGAAGAACAGATTGTACAACATGAACTAAAAAAGAACAAGCATACAGATTGAGACTCGAACATTTCGGTGACTCTCACATTTACAAGTGTCGGCGCCAAGCTGAGAAGTACGCGGCTTTGCAGATCTTTGCCACAGTTTTCTCATTCTCTTAAAATGACATGAACTCTTTGTTTAAAATAGAAACTAAAGGTTAAGCTGTTGCCAGCCAACTCAAATTTTTTGTGAGTCATGAAAAGGACCATTCCTAATAAACGACATAACAGTTTATTTGAATAGAATCTTCGTGAAAAGCAAAACTAGCAGAAACGGGAACGTAAAGAGTCAAAGTAGCCGCGAAATAAGAAACGCAATCGTTCTAAATGAGTTTAGCACGTTCCTCAATATCAAATCTAAGGAGCAAAATTTTTTTACGGTTAAACTCTTTTTACCCTATTTACGGCTAACGGTTAAAATTTTTCAATTTTTACGGCTATCGACTAAATTTTGGGCCGTTTTACGCCTATCGGTTAACCCCATTGAGACCCTCGTTATACTCAGTAAAACTTTATTATAAAGTGAAAATGAGGGCAGGCTAGGTTTTGAGCTGTGGCCACTGTTTGCTCGATCTTTCTCTGCATTCGTACTGATCAACTTTTTTCTCTGCTCAACGTTTAGAGAGCGAAACCAATCGAAAAATCGGTAATCGAACTCCAATCGTTCGATTGACTTCAAGTGTGTTCGGTAATCGAACTTAATCAAAGTCACCCCAAGATTTTGCCAATCGAACATAATCGAACATTCGAAACTCGAACACTGCAACAATCGAAAATAAGCCAGTTTCATCTGGTTTCAAACAAGGTATTGCGTTCAAATAAGTTGCATGTATTGGCTTCAATTTCAAACACGAGTACGCAACGATGTCACAGAGGGTGGAAAACGTGAAATTAGCAATTTTGGAAGCGATGGTTAAAGGCTATTACGAGTGTTCTTTCGCCGTCGGTGTCGGTGAAAAAAGTATTGGTCCTTTTTTAATTATCGAAACTTTATGTTTCAATCTTTAATCTTTTTTTTATTTCACACCATATAAGGCATTTACACAAGTGTACATAAGTAGGAGAACAAAGTAGCTGATAATCATTAAGCTAAAAAACGTTAAGTTCATTTGTGTAGACTAGTGATGGTATCCTAAGAATACCCCGGTCGGTATTGTCCCGGGAAAACATTTCACATGCATGGTTTTACTGTGCCGTCAGCTGTGCTGTTCATCATGTTCTTCAGTATTAACTGTGAATTTATCGAATTTGAATCACTTAAACAATGAAGATTTTAGTTCATTCCAGGTTCATTGAAATATTTTTGTTTGAAACTGCTTCACATACATATTAGAGAAATGTTTCCAATTCAAATAAAACTGGATGCAGAGGATGCGTTTTGTCTTTCTGCCGAACAAAATCGAACTAATCGCGTCGATTGAGTTCGGTTAATAAATCGAATTGACTGAAAAGGTCCAGTTCGACTATGGTCGATTACCGAACCAATCGAACTGGGTTCGATTGATTTTTGGTTCGGTTTCTTTCGATTAGCTAGCCCCGGCTAAAAAGTCAGAGTTTTACTTTCCCCTTCGCAAACGTAAACGTCATCTCATCAAAGATACAAGATGAGGATATATCTTTTAAGGACAAAACGATTCTTATCTCGCTCAATAGCTGGAGAAATCGAGCTTCAGAAAAAAAAAAATTCGCTACGCTGTTTCAGTCGTTACGCCGTTACGGGGTTTACTAACAACCTGTTTTGGTTTTTCTTTCATTAGGTTTTCTTTTTTTAATTTTTTTAACCTCTTAAATTTTTATCCCGTTACTCGTTTTCTCGTTACTCCCATACTCTGTTTAGTAAGACCCCGTTAACAGTAATCAACATCCCATTGTTTATTCAACCCCGTATTTCCCCGGAGGCGGAATTCACAAAGTTCTCGCCTGACTTTTCAGTTTGCTGAGTTTTACGTGTATAAAGGTCCTCAGTCTGAACGTGAAGAAAATTGTCGAATGCGTTTGACGTAATGCCTACTGAATACTGCTGTGATTGTAACCTGAGATCAGGCTCTGTTTTCGTTTCGCTTTGAAAATTACATTCCGGTGGGCAAGGCAAAACGGTAGCCGTTAGATAGAATGTATGAGAACCGCTAAAATTGTTAATTAAACGAGACTTACCTGTAAGTCGTGGTTTAATTGAGATTCTACCGTAGCATTTGCAGGAATGAGGAGGTCACGTGAGATAGCAAGTATGCGATATCCGAGCTCAGTCTTAAAAGCGGTTTTGTGGGGCTTTGACAAAGCAGGAATGAGAGGTCACCAACAATAGGGATGGGGTAGGGCGGGATGTGACCTCCTCATTCCTGCAAATGCTACGGTAGAATCTCAATCAAACCACGACTTACAGGTAAGTCTCGTTTAATTAACAATTCTACCTCGCATTTGCATACAATCGGAGGTCACGTGAGACTTTAAAGCTCAAAGCCACAGAAAACTCAGACAACAAAAAGTGGTGAATGAACACAACATAATATGTAATATTTTGTAATAGGCCTCTTACATGATAGTAGTAAATACTGCAACAACAACTGGTATCGATCTAAGGCATTATTTGAATATGCACTGGCTCAAAGAAGGGAGTAATTTGAGATTACAATATATTATTTCTTATCTCCCAGAATTGCTGCAGCAAAGTTGTTTGTAGTGAGGACAGGGCGATCATAGAATTTAGCAAAAGTAGAATCAGAACGCCATCCAGCAGTGTTCATTATAACCTGAACAGGAACATTCAATGCTTTAGCTGCTGAAGTAGAGGCACCCCTAGTGCTGTGGGGTTTGAAAACCGTAGTATCAATTCCCGCATCCTTCATGGTTTGTTTTATCCAACGTGATATTGTGTCCCTTGAAGCTGGTCCATGAGGTTCAGCATGGCAAATAAGCAACTGCTTTGTCTCTTTCCTGAGAGGAGCGGTTCTTTTAACATAAGCTGAAAGTAGCTCCACGATACACAGTCGTTTGTCCAGGGGGTAACTATGAAAAGTAACAGGTAGTAAATGTCTGTTCTGGCCCCCTTTGGCAGTTGTTTGTTTTAGAACAGAAGAGATGCGAAAGACATACTTTCCAGGTAGGGTACTCATTTCTTCCAAGGACAAGGACTGTAAAGTCTGAACTCTCTGTGCAGACAATAGGGCCATAAGCATGACCAGTTTCAGGGTAAGCTGTTTCAGTGACATATCATCAATGGCTGGAAATGTCTTAAGGTGGTTAAGCACTATTTGGGGGTCCCAAGTCTCAGAGTAGCGTAGAAGGGCTGGCTTTTGATTAAACAGGCCAGTCATAAACCTTGACACCAAGGGGTGGTCACCCACTTTTACACCATCAACTTTAATGAAACTTGACAGCGCACTTCGGGCAGTTGCAACCGCACTATATCCCACACGTTTAGATTGCAGGGTAAGGAAATCAAGGACTTGCTGCAGCTTGGGATTGACTTGGCTGATGTTACAATCAGAGCAGTACTTTAACCAGGCTGTAATATATGTGCAGTATTGTTTGCGGGTTCCATCTCGCCATGACGCCACGATGATGTCCTGAGGTTCCCCCGTTATGCCTTGAGCAGCTAAGGATGCCCTGATAAGAGACATCCATGAAGTTGAAGTTTGGGATATAATGGGTGGACTTGTTCTGGTTGATGTGGGAGAATAATGGTTTTGCGGTGCATTTTGATCGATATTGGAGGAGATTTCATCAACTGTAGGAGCTGTGGGTACCACACCTGGGTTGGCCAGTATGGGTACACAAGTATGACTGTTGTTCTGCTTTCTTGAATAAACTGAAGGACTTTGCCTATGAGGCTGAAAGGAGGAAAACAATAGATAAGTTTATATCTGGACCAATCCAGAGTGAATGCATCAATAGCTGCTGCACCTGGATCTGGTTTCCAGGCTACATATGGAGACACTTTGTGGTTCAGCCTTGATGCAAACATGTCTATTTCAGGATCGCCCCATTTAAGTTTAAGTTCATCAAAAATGGTAGGGTCTAGGGACCATTCTGTATTACTGTTGTGTGATTCTCTGCTAGCTCTATCAGCTTCTGTATTTATTTTCCCTGGTATGTGAGAGATTGATAGTGCCAGCTGCCTCTGCATGCACCAGATGAGAATTTCCCTAGTTATATCATTGCAGTTCCTAGATTTAGAGCCACCCATACTGCGGATGTACGAGACTGCAGTTGTATTGTCACAAAGCACTTTGATGGTACAATTTGTAAGGTGACTGCAGAGTGACTGCAGTCCCAGAAGGATGGCTTTTAACTCTAGGAAATTAATATGAAGTTGGGATTCCTGGAATGACCATCTACCACTAGCAACACTTGAGGTACCCTCTATCACTGCCCCCCAGCCCGTAAGTGAGCTGTCGGTTGTCAGGGTTAGATGTGGGATTTGTGGTGTGATGGTTTGTGGATATTGGTCAACATTATTTATCCACCAAAGGAAGTCTTGTTTGCACAGGGGTGAGAGTGTTACTTTCCCCTCAAGATCCCAGCCATTTGCTTGCAGTGCATCAGTTTTGATATTCTCTAGAGATCTATAAAATAATGGCCCATAGTACACTCCTGCAAATGAGGATACCATCAAGCCCACAACTGAGGCCACCTCTCGGATTTGAGCAGGACCTTGTATCTGCACAAGGCTGTGACACTTAGATCGTACAATATCAGCCTTCTCCGGGATCATGGAGATGGTCATATTCTTAGAATTCAATATGAATCCCAAAAATTTGGCTATCTGAGAGGGTGTCGTGACAGATTTAGTATCATGGATTGTGAAGCCAAGTGCCCTGAGTAGGGCAACCGTGTCAGCAACTACTTGCGATAGCTGCTCTGGTGTTTCTGCCATTAGTAATATGTGGTCTATGTAACCCACTATTAGGTATCCTTTGGATCTTAGTGTTGCATAGACTGGTTTCATAAGCTTGGTGAAGACCCTAGGGGCCGAGGCCAGGCCATTTGGCAAGCAAGTAAACTCGTAAAGGGTTCCATTAAATTCAAACCTTAGGTATTTTCTGTGCTGGAGATTTATTGGTACAGAGTAATAAGCATCCTTGAGGTCTAGAACTGCCATCCAATAGTCCTTTTTAAGTAGTTGGGCAGCTGATTGGAGGGATTCCATTTTAAAATGCTGGTAAGTAACAAACTCATTAAGATTTTTGAGGTTCAGGATGAGTCTATGAGACCCATCTTTCTTTGGTCTTGTAAAGACCGAAGAGATGAATTCTCCATTGCAGTGTGTTGTCTTGCTCAAAACACCTTTATCAAGAAGTTTTTGAACCTCTACTGCAATAATGTGTTCATCACCTTTAGAAAATTTTATATAGGGCACATATGTTTGGTATGGTAACCGTTCAAAATCGATAAGATAGCCCGATACAATCTCAAGGATGCTTGGGTCTGAGGTAATAGACCTCCACTCAGAAAAGTGATGAGCTATGTTACCAGCAACAAAATTTTGTACAGCAGAATTTACCGTGTTAAGACCATGAGCTACTGTGATGACCTCTTGTTTGGGTTCATCTTTGGAGTCTCCTTGTGACGCCAAGGTCTGAATGTTTGGCCTTTGGAGTTTTTTGGATTCCGTTGAGAAAAAGTGTGTCTGTTTGTATTGCTGCTGCTGTAACCAGAAGGATTCCTCTGAGATCCTCTATGGTTTTGAACCTTTGCACCAATCTTGTTTACATCACCTATGTCCTTCAACTGCTTTTGGAGGTCGTCACCAAAAAGCAGGTCTGTGAATGGTACATGAGGTGAGCAAAGGGCGGCGTAGTCTTTGCCAATGTCAGGTTTCATGAGCTGTTTTCGCTGCATGTTTAGTTCATAGTTTACATGCGTTAGTAGTGACAGGGCATCAAGCCCAAATTTCTTGATCAGCTGCATGCCCTCTTTGTCTAACCCATGCTTTTCTGACATGGTCAGGTCTGTCAACCGGGCGACCGGGATTATACCCTTAACGAGGGCTTGCTGCATCTTGTACAGTTGTAAGTCCCTCTTTTGCGTGTGCTCACGAAGTTTTCGCCAAATACCCGGGTTGACACGTGTGGGTTTTACAGTTTCACAGTTTTCGGGTCGAGCTTGTCGCTCGAGCTTCTCTTTAAGGACTTTGTCTGGCAAACGATTGCGAAACATCTTGCCAAGGAGCTTGGCAAATTGTGGGTTTTGAATGTTCTTCCCGATAGAGTCTTCAGACTCGTACTCTTTCTGTAGTTCTGTAAGCGTTTCATCTTCGTCGCCGTTACCGAGATCGTCAACATCGCCGGCAAAATTAGCCATGAGTGTTTGAACAGCCTCGTTATCCGAGGTATTTTGCTCGCTCGAGGAGCTCGAGCATTCTTTGGCGGGCTTTTTGGCGGGAACGGCATTTTGATGTTCCTGGCTCGGTCGTTTGCCAGGGCCTTTACCCGTCGTAGAAGGCTTTTCCTCCAATTTGTCGAGTCTTTTTGACACATTTAATATTGCCAGGGAAAGACTCTTAAAGTCGGCAGCGGACAGCGAAACGTTCGCGCCGCTTGTGCCAGGCTCGGCCGCCATATTTTTATCTTCTCCAGAGTCTTTGAGTAATTCTCCTTCGTCCAGAACTTCATCCGATAGCGGGTCGTCGTTGAGCGCCTCGTGTTCGCCTATCTGCGACATCAGGAACGGTCGGTCAGAATAACGTCGGAAACGCAGTAAAAATCCTTAAAGAACCTCTCTCTATAAGTTACACAACTGACTTGCTCGGACACCAAACTTGCACTGAGCTCGGATATCGCATACTTGCTATCTCACGTGACCTCCGATTGTATGCAAATGCGAGGTAGAATTGGGCCTGATCTCCGCTAGGTTACTGTGATTGTCACGAGAAAAAGGTTCACAGGAATTGAAGCCTGTTTATATCTCCGGCGCAACTTTGTTTAAACTTTTCCGCTAACAAGCAGTTTGAGACTTAAACTCCGTCTTTAATCATCAGGGGCACCCAACTGCAATTTTCGGAAAATATCTGTTCGGAAGACGATTTGAGATCTAGAATTTTCGGAACATTTGTTGAAAAATTTGTTGCTTGCCTGCCTCTCCTAGGATTTTCGAACATCCACAAAATGGTATAATCACCCATTTTTAACGGATTTTTACCCCAAAAAAGGCCACCTAGAATTTTCGGGAGCCTTTTCGTGGCTAAAATTTTCGAAAAGGTAAGTTTTGATCCCTATAATTTTCTGGTCATGTTGAAACGCAGACCATGCAGACTGCAGACTGTGCAGACCGTGCAGACTGTGCAGACTGTGCAGACTGTGCAGACTGAGTGTTATTTGTTTACTTGCGCCTTAATTTTCTAGTACAATTTTTACTATAGTTTCCTGCTTCCTCTCATTATGTGCGCTGGGCATCACCATCATATGTGCACTGATGTGTACCTGCAAGGGTCATGGGTAGGAAATGAGAAAGTCACGGGCTCATGTTTACCGGCAGATGTAAAAGCAGTTTCGCGTACTTTTAGCTGCGCCGCTTCCACGCAGGAGTGAGCACGATGGAGGAAGGTAAGCTGTCTCTTTCTGTAACTGTATTATATTGCCACGATTATTTAATTTTTTGGTACAAGTAGCTTTTTCAGGTTAAGTGACTTAAAATAGAACCCTTTTCGGCTTCCTACAACGGCTACGAGAGAGACATTTCCTCAATTTCCTTGATTGTCGATGATCGTCTTTGGTTTCACTCTGTAATTCAAACCGGTGACTTGCCGTCATTTCTTCAAATCTTACAGATACCGATCTCAAACCGAGACGTTTGAGAGATGGGCCTTGCTTTAAAATGTGTAAATAAATCAACGGTAAATCTACCTCGAAATAAATATTCTGATTTCCACATGTTTGGCGGTTCCGTAAGCGTCAGAATTAAGAGAAGAAGGGCAGCGACTTGAAACTTCTCACAGATGATATTCAATGAAAATTAAGACAAAATATACCTAAAATACACGGCAGGGGATCTAGTTCAATGTACATCAAAACCCCCTCCACATCTTCGAGTTGTACAAATAATACATTTGTTACTAATGAACTATTTAGTTTTGGAGCTGCATAAACAAGAACCATGATACTCGAGCAAGATCGTCGGTTTCAAACCACTACCACTTGTTGGGTAGTTTCGAAAACGAAGCACTCGAAGACGAAGGCCGAAGCACGAAGCACCCAAATCTCGAAAACGAAGCACCCTAAACTCGAAAACGAAGCACCCTAAATCTCTAAAACGAAGCACCCAAAACTCGAAAACGAAGACCCCTAAATCTCGAAAACGAAGCACCCAAAAACTCGAAACCGGTCTGTCCTTTATAAACACGAGACCAATGCTAATACAGCAGGAATCAAGCACGATAACGAATCGAATGCAGTTCAAATCTACTCAAGTTGTAAATGCATTTCCGCCGCTGCGTGGGAGGCCCGGTGGGAGGCTATGTTTTGGACGTGATCAGAAAACCGAGAACGCCCAAACTATTTCTAGAATGTTACTGTCTTGCCAGTATTAAGGTAGTCTCCCACACACAGCAGTTCTTTGTCTAGTCACGGCTGCGTATTCGACTAATCAGGTGTGAGAAAACCGCAAACACTAACGGAAATTGATTTTCCTTTTGTTGTAGTTGAAATTTTGAATGAATTTTAATGCATTGCTTACACGTTGTTGTATTTGAGACGATATTATCGTTTGTTACATGCCATTTGATTTTTTTATGCTTTTTATCTATTTGAACTGCACCGCCTCACTGAATAATAATAATAATAATAATAATAATAATAGTAATAATAATAATAATAATAATAATAATAATAAGTTTTGAAGTCCACATAAACATGTATGTGTACCGAAAAACGAAGCACCCTAAACTATTAAGGTAAGATGTATCAAGTATGGCGAGACTAAAAATAAAATTAATACAGGATATCCTATCTAGAAACATTCAGTTAAACAGTTGGTTATAAAACCTTGGGATGGATTATGTGGACCTTTGGAGGTGCGGACGCATCCGCTGCCTCCAACTAATTCGGATTGCGTCATGTAAGACGTAAAGTTGCACTTATTAAACCTACAGTGGTTTCGAGTTTTGAGTGCTTCGTTTTCGAGTTTTGGGTGCTTCGTTTTCGAGATTTTGGGGTCTACGTTTTCGATCTAGGGTGCTTCGATTTCGAGGTGGGGTGCTTCGTTTTCGAGTTTTGGGTGCTTCGTTTTCGAGTTTTGGGTGCTTCGTTTTCGAGTTTTGGGTGCTTCGTTTTCGAGATTTGGGTGCTTCGTGCTTCGGTCTTCGTTTTCGAGTGCTTCGTTTTCGAAACTACCCCACTTATTGGCGTGAATGCATGGAGCAAATACAATTGTCGATCCCAGACTGAAAACCCGCCCAGAAGGACACTCTTGAGAATGGAATAAAAAAAAATACATAAACAAAAGTCTTACCCGAATCTTCCGAGCTAACAACGATGACATCGGTATCTGCAAGATTTGAAGAAATGACGGCAAGTCACTGGTTTGAATTACAGAGTGAAACCAAAGACGATCATCAACAATCAAGGAAATTGAGGAAATGTCTCTCTCGTAGCCGTTGTAGGAAGCTGAAAAGAGTTTTATTTTAAGTCACTTAACCTGAAAAAGCTTCTTCTACTAACAAATTTAAATAATCGTGGCAATATAATACAGTTACAGAAAGAAACAGCTTACTTTCCTTTTACATGGACAAAATTGTCCTACTAGCCAAATGAAAGCATCCAGACAAAAAGTATAACTCCGATATTTGAATTGTGTGTTTTTATCTCACTTTTTTCGTTAGAGTATCGTATAAATGAAACGTATGTATTGAAAATTGTTTAGAACAGTAGGTAATACCACATACTAAAGTGGAAATACTGAAATAAAGTTGTTGTTGTTGTTATTGTTGTTGCATGCAAGTAAATAAGTATTAATTCTCTTAATTTTTTATGTGAAGCCATATAATTTGTGTTGTTCCAAGGCGGGCGTCCTCCTGAGTTCACTGTGATCTTAATGTTCGAATTTTGGAGGGAAGCGACGGCTACCTCTGTTCCAGGCTTGCTCTGCCAGTCCGGTCGCCTTCGCCCCGAAAACTTCTCTATCTTAAAGTGCCCATCACCTAAAATTTTATATTTTTTTTATCTGAAACTATACCTTATTAAAATAACTTCTGCGAAAAAATTTTGCCATTTCAACAAAATGCGATTTTTTAACCAATTTTTGAAGTCCACATTTTTGCGGTACACCCGCGCCGCTGATCACTCAAACTAGCAGACTCATATATGACGTCATGTGACGTAAATTAAGGAACTCGCATTACCTTTCCTTCACCAGCTGTACACAAAAAAGATCAATTACAAGTAAGGATTGAATCACAATGTCTTCGCAAGAAAAAATTTTTTCTGAAACAGAAAAACCTACCAGAACTTTTAATGTTTTCCTGTCGATAAAGTCACATGTTCCTTAAAGTACGTCATTCCCCGAAAGAAGACTAAGACGAATGGTGTGCCAAAATGGCGGCAAATTTGAACGTTTTTAAAAAATTCTAAAAAAATCGTCTTTGGTTCAAATCGCAAAATTTTTTCGCAGAAGTTATTTTAATAAGGTGTAGTTTCAGATAAGAAAATAAAAAATTTTAGGTGATAGGCACTTTAAGCTCCCTAATGACTTGATATGAAAACGTGAAATTAGCAATTTTGGAAGCGATGGTTAAAGGCTATTACGAGTGCTCTTTCGCCGTCGGTGGCGGTGATAAAAGTATTGGTCCTGTTTTAATTATCAAAACTTTATCTTTCAATCTTTAACCCTTTTTTTATTTCACACCATATAAGGCATTTACACAAGTGTACATAAGTAGGAGAACAAAAAAGCTGATTGCGTCCGAGGTACGAGAACGCAACCCCTAATTTGTGTTGGGTGTTCTGTGCATTTTTGGGTGTCCTGTGCAACTAATAAGGGAGGTTGTTTTGAGATTGCATTTTCGCACACATTTGCCTCGCTTTGAGGCGCTTGCTTACGTTTTGCCTCACTTTGACGCGCTAACTCATGTGGTAATTCTTTTGTCCTCGGCGTCCATCTTTCAAAGGTTTGCTGAGGTCTGATATTCTGTCAAAGCTTCGTAAAGCGTTCATCTTTTAAAAAGTTTGCTGAATCTTCGTAAAGCGTACATCGATTTGTGTTCGCTGAATCGTCCAAAGCATTCATCTTTCAGAAGTTTGCTGTTAAATTTTGCTTTGGATTAAGCCTTCATATTTTTCAGCATGGTTCGTTACTGTCTTTGGAAAATGTCTGCGACTCCTGGTGCATGCATCAAACTGGGTTTAGTTCGGCGGCCGTTGTGCCACAAAGTAAATTTACCGAGTTATGTAGCTCGGCGACCGTTGTGTCACAAAGTAAATCTACCGAGCTGTGTAACTCGGCAGCCATTGTGCCACAAAGTAAATCTACCGAGATGTGAAGCTCGGCGGCGCCATTTGATCATGACTTGCGATATTTTCGGCACCGGACATACGAACACTTTAACTCTATGTTATTTATTAGGAAAAACTTATAAACCAGCCCACAGTAGCGCCACTCTCGAGTCACTGAAATCAACACGCTCGACCAAATTACTGGAAAAGTTATTGACGTGAGCCGCACACACGTTCCATTGAAGGCTTTGACAGGGGCGAAGTTTGAATTCAGATGTGAAAGCTTTTAAAACAGTAAATTCAATGTAATTCACGTTGTGAACAAGTTGATGACTGGATGCTCTTAAAAATAACAGAGAAAATTATGCGAAGAAATGTTTTTGAAGAAAGAAAAAGAATCCCGAGTTAAGTACTAATCGGCCTTTGAGCAACTGCGCCCCGTAACTCATGCCAGTAAAACAAATGTTCCATTTACACGCCCAACGCACTCTGGCCAATGTCTCCTGCGATTACAAGCACTTGACACCGAACCATACAATATCTTTTGAAAACGTTCTTGTAATGATGCACAGTTTAAATAGAGGTTTCGCTGTACGCAACCCTTACGTTCAAAATATGCCATAATCATATTTATCTATATCACAACCACCCTTCCGCCTCAACTGCTACCTGTACGCCTAACAAACATATCGAACGCACTCTCCTAAGCTCCGATTACTCCTAGTAAATAATCATTAAGCTAAAAGACGTTAAGTTCATTTGTGTAGAGTGGTGATGGTATCCTAAGAATACCCGGGTCGGTATTGTCCCGGGAAAACATTTCACATGGTTTTACTGTGCCGTCAGCTGTGCTGTTCATGTTCTTCAGTATTAACTGTGAATTTATCGATTTTGAATCACTTAAACAATGAAGATTTTAGTTCATTCCAGGTTCATTGAATGAAACTGCTTCACTGACATACATACTAGAGAGATGTTTCCAATTCAAATGAAACTGGATGCAGAGGATGCGTTTTGCCTTTCTGCAGAACAAAATCGAACTAATCGCGTCGATTGAGTTCGGTTAATAAATCGAATTGACTGAAAAGGTCCAGTTCGACTATGTTCGATTACCCAACCAATCGAACAACAATCCGACCTACTGGGTTCGATTGATTTTTGGTTCCGTTTCTTTCGATTAGCTACCCCTGGCTAAAAAGAGGGTCTCAATGGGGTGGTGGCATTTACGGTTATCGGCTAAAATTTTGGCTCTTTTACGGCTATCGGTTAATTTTTTTCAGTTACAGTTAACTATAAAGTTAAAAATAAATTTCTTTGCTTCAAAGAGTTAAATATTAATAAGCCTAAAATTTTTTTTGTCTCTTTAAAGCAAAATAAATGTCTTAGGATCATCTCGGGATAAAATAAGTTATTCTTCTGAAAATTTTTAAGAGCGGCTCCGCGTAAATATCAACTACACGTGGAAATAGTCAAAAAATGACCTGGCCTCAAACTCAGCCAGATTAAAGCCCTATGGGCCCTAGTTACAAAATCGTTGGTTTAAGTTCGATCGAGTGAATAATATTTTTTTAACGAGTTTTTTTCTTCCCGAGGCCTAAAATGGGCAAAAATCATGCGAAATTAGAGTCATATTCAGTAACTCGTACATTTTAAAATAAAGTTGGCTACTAAAATATAATGACACTTCATATTTTTACTATCTTTCCTCTATAATTTTAACTGATTAGTTTGCGATTTGGTCAACAAGAGATTTTTTAAGAACTTTTTAAAGTTGTTGACTCAACCATCAAAATTTAGCACTTTTTCACGAGCTAAAAAAGCGGATTGGTACATGGCTTTGAACACCAAGACTTATTTAGCCTGAAAGAGCATTCTTTTTTCTTCAAATTAGCGAAATAAAATTTTTGGGTAAATGAAATCACGAGCGCTGGCAAAGCGAAGCAAATGTAAATGTTACACTAAAAACAGGCGAAAAACGTGACCTCTGACCGAAGCACAACCAAATGCGAATTACGGTAGGCGCCAAACCTTTAATTATTCGGTTACTTCTCGAAACAATATTGGTCCGAAATGTGTATAGGTTTTTTGAAATAAAGCTGAGTTAAAGTACTAAGTGTCAAAAAGTCCACAAAGCGGTAAAAAATACAACAAAAGTCACAAGTAATCTGTTCCGTTTTCTGAATTTTATGCAGCGATTTAACGAATTAACAATTTTTAATCCAACGATTAATAACCCACCTGAGACTGTGTTAGTTTAAGAGTCCATAGAACTTCTCAGAAGATTCCTCGGAAAGACCCCCAGAAGGAAATGAGTGAAGAATTTGAACTTATAACCGTAACAATTTCACTTGCCGCTACGGCAATGAATGAAAACAACTGTCAAACTGCCACAGGCAAACCAGCTTTCAGTGCAGTCATGCAAAGCATGTCACGTCACGTAATTCTGCCCCGCGCATTTGGGAAGGAGGGAAGAAATTCTTCCATGCTGTGCGCTAAAACATTTATGAAATAAAATTAGCTTTGGACTGTTTCATTCTTGCCCTCGCTTGAGGGCAAAGGTGCCTCTTCCGCCTTGGACTTGATGAGCAGGAGTTTTTAGGGGATTCGTAATTCCTCTACCCTGCTAGCAGAGTCGCTTCGATCTTTCCTAGATAAGTCGGGAAAGAGGAAGCGACTCTGCCGACATCTTCAAATTCCTTTGATCTGCCGATCATCCAGCTTTTTGGATGAGTCAGACAAGTTTTATACTGGATAAACCAGTTGTATCTGTGCACGCAAGCATATTCTGGAATTTTGCTGACTCTTTCTGCGCCCACGTTCCATAGGAAAACAAATAGCTGCCGCTTCAATTTCATGCGGGAATTTTGAGAAAATTATAGATTGAACGTTCAGTTTTAGAAAATTGGAAAATGTACCCAGATTCAAGATGGATTTTGTTTTGGATTTAACCATGTACTTAGTCGATTTTACTTGCGTGAACGGATCCACAATCCAGTAAGTGTTACGCGAAGTTTTTGGAAGGATAAACAAATGGGTTTTGAATAAAAATATAGAAACAATATCTATGCTTATTCTTCTGTGTTTGCTATAACATTAATTCAAAATAAGATCATGAGGCTACAGAATCCATGTTGCATTTAAATGATCGATGCTTTTACAGCTGTTTGTGGATAACACTCGACTTGCGATGCCAAAAACGTCTTTGGATTTTATATTTCATTACGACGTCAATCAAAATCTGAAGAAGCGGCGCTTTCTTCGCTTTCTCGGGTTTTATACATCGTAGCGAACCTCTTAGGAAACAAAAGGTCGTCGCTCGTGATTTGTGATTGGTGGATTTCGATCCGTTTTGTGTGTTTCTGTGTTTCAAGGTTAGATGCTTTGTTTTTGAAAAGCACCGTAAGTTTTAGCTTAGCTCTAAGATTTTTTTATCTTCTTTACACTAAAACATGGCAAGTTTAGATTCCAAAGGTGAAATTGTTCCTATAGAGCTTCCAAATCCAGAGGAAACACAGCTACAGAAGGGTGAAAACGAACCGGTACGTTCCCGCTAACATTTACATTTGCTGACAAACACAGTGGATACTACGGTAACGGTTTGATTGACGTCGCAGAAAAATTTGAATTTGGAGCATGCTCAATATGAATTGTCGAGGATGTCGGCAGAGGTTCCTTCCTC
>NC_133212.1:6560051-6787551 GCF_958299795.1 Porites lutea | reverse complement strand
CATTGTAAATAGGATTTTAAAAAATCCTATTTACAATTAAGTCGCTTGAAAAAAAGAAAAGAAAAAAGCTATTCATTCAAAACACTATTGACAATTCCTAATTAGTCCTTATTACGAAATCCCGGTCACATTCCGTGGCCTAGTTGGTTTGTCATCAAACAGGTCAATTTCTCTTGCATTTTTTGACATTTTACAGTTTAATTGCAAATACTCCAGTTTTGTTTCGTTTCTTTTTTTTTTTAAAGGCTTTCGAGATAAAATCGTTTCTTGAAGATTCGAAATAACGCCCTTCTCTCATCGTTTAACCGTTAAAAGCGGCCTAACTATGAAATAAACTTGAGACTTTATTAAAACTCTTACAGGAGTTACCAAGAGGGGCTTGCGCTGCCTGGTTAGCATCGCCTCCAGATGCCGACAGTGCAGCCTCTATTTCAACTGAGGTAGCATCAGGGCAAATTTCTTCCGGGAGTGAAGAAGCCATGGTCGTATTTTCTGAGGACCTGCATTGAAAGCAGAAGGAACATAACAATTCTCTAGTTCTGCATGCTCCAAACTTTACGAAAACGTTTTCAGTTTGATATAATTATATTATTTTTTGTTATTATTTTCAGTCACTTATCACGTTACAGTCAAGCCAGGTCAAGCGTACCCCCCCCCCCCCCCCCCATTAATGAATTTATTATTTGAAAGTTGAATCCGTTGGTAGTTGTAGATTTCAGATTCATCTCTGCATTCTTGCATGCGTAATGAGCCGTGAATTCACACCCGAGGCAGTTACGAAATTTCTACCACCTCAGTTTCCCTGAAGTTGATGTAAGTGTCTTCTAAGAAATATAATCCATTCAAAGATTTTCAATCTGACCTAATACAGAGAAGTTCTTGTTAGATATTCACTGCTCATCACGCATGCAGAAATGCCTATTTGAATTTGACAAAAGATACGGGAACCACTAACGGATTCATTTTTCAAATAATCAATTCATCAATAGAATCTTAGTTGGTATGATTGACCTGCTTTGACTGTAATAACCAAGCAAAGAGCATTAGGTTAACAAAAAACGCATTTACACTCATTCCTTTATCATAACAAACAACTTTAAAGTTCAAAACGAGTATTTCTAAATATCTTACAAAACCTTCGCGAAAGAGTAATCAGTGTATAAGCTTAAGTCATAAGTTTATTACAAATAAACGATAAAGGTTTTACCGATGAGTATTCGAGGAATTACCTTTCCCGGACATCCAGTCTTGTGAAGTGCTTTGATATCCGATAAACCTTTTCAGAACGATGTGTAGGACCTGTAAAACAGGCCTTGTCATCAAACTGAAGCAATTCATTCATAACATGCACTCTCTTAGTTAGAGATAGAGTTCCTGACCATGTGTATTTCTCACCGGGGCGGATTAGCGTAGCTGCAGCTTGAAATTCTCGAAAAAACTCTTGAAGATCTTCAATTTGCTTCTTTTTCTGTTTCTTGCTCATCGTATTGGCGATGTTTGCTCCTTCCCCCACTATTTTTAGCGTTTGAAGGACACATTCGCCTACACCTTTCAAAACGAGTACTAGATTAGTAACTATTGCTCCTGCAATTAGCAACGGGACGGCGACACCAGCAGAAACTCCTATGAGAACCGGCCAGTTGATTCTGTCCGTGACCCAGACTTCGTACTCGGTATCGTTCAAAACAGAACAACTTGATCCCATGATTAAAGACGGAGTTTAAGCCTCAAACTGCTTGTTAGCGGAAACGTCTCAAACAAAGTTGCGCCGGAGATATAAACAGGCTTCAATTCCTGTGAACCTGTGAAATACAAAATCGTGCGGAAATCAGTTGCAGTGGGAAAACACGGCGCAGCAAGATCGGGGTTGTTTTTAAAATAACTCCCTTAAAAGGAAATGGCTAGAGGGGACGCACTATCACGAGATTCACGTGAGTCTCACAGGAGTTTTTCTCGTGACAATCACCTAGCTGAGATCAGGCCCAATCTTAGCGGTTCTCATACATTCTATCTAACGGCTACCGTTTTGCCTTGCCCGCCGGAATGTAATTTTCAAAGCGAAACGAAAACAGAGCCTGATCTCAGGTCACAATCACAGCAGTATTCAGTAGGCATTACGTCAAACGCATTCGATAATTTTCTTCACGTTCAGACTGAGGACCTTTATACATGAACGTAAAACTCAGCAAACTGAAAAGTCAGGCGAAGACTTTGTGAATTCCGCCTCCGGGGAAATACGGGGTTGAATAAACAATGGGATGTTGATTACTGTGAACGGGGTGTTACTAAACAGAGTAACGCAGTAACGAGAAAACGAGTAACGGGATAAAAATTTAAGAGGTTAAAAATTTTTAAAACTAGGGGTACCTTCCGGCAAGTGCCAACGAGGCGAATTCGTATATCTTTTGTGGAATGTGCCTATTCAGATGTTCGCGATATTTTTTTCATAATTTTAGGTTTAAAATGGATTCCGCTATATTATGCTACGCCAAAAGTGACAAAATATCAAAGATGCAACTTTATAATTCAAATCCACCAATTCACTATCAAGATCGATAAAATTAACGTCAATTTGCTTTTTGAATGTGTCAGGATTGTAGAATTTAATTTCAATTCCCACGTGTTTCATGTCATATATCAAGAGACACGTTTTCTAAATCAAGATTCATGTTTTTTAAATCAAGAAGGGAGACGACAATTTTTGATCAGTTTTGTTTCCGAGAGGGACTGAAACCGAGCAGACAGGCTGGAATTCAAGGTTTAAAAGTGTTGAGGGGCCTACACGACTCCTGCAGTTCGCAAATAGATTGGTCTTAAAACCTTTATAGTTTAGCTCTTACTTGAGTGTCTTTTAGGGATTTTCCTTTGCGATATGAAATGAGGGGAGGTTCCTTAAAGATGTTTCTGAGATATCCCCAGGAGTATGTTTTTGAGGTTGGGCAACGCAGGCTGGTATTGCGTTACAAAGGGTAGTATTTTCTTACTAACATTTTTGTTTCTCTGTTCTAGTGCTTTCTTTCTGTCTGCGAAAATGACCTCTGAGAGGTGTTTTTCTACAGTTGTAGCTGGGTAATCTCTATTCTTGAGGCGTGTTGAAAAATTCCTCATGTTCTCTTCAAAAGTGATTTCAGAGGAATTGTTCTTAGAAGCCTTTATAGCTTCTCCTTTGATGAAGCCTTTTGCGACGCCTGGTGGGTGACACGAATACAAATTCGTGTATTGGAATGTCTCTGTGGGCTTGAAGTGTGTTCGAACGTCAAGGATAGAATCCTTGTTCAATCTGACACCTTTGTACCTTTCGTGTCCAAGAATGTAGTCCTGTTTCTGATATTTCAGCCGTGTGTGAATTTGATTGTAGGATGGAAGTTGTTTACCTGTAGCACGAATTCTTCTATTTTGTTTCTGCTTGTGTCCCATACTGATATGACGTCATCGATAAACCTTTTCCAAAAGATGGGCTTAATGCTGCTCTGTCTGAGTACTTCTTTTTCTATTTTGGCCATCAAGATGTTAGCAACGGCTACGGCCATTTTCGTGCCCATGGTTGTTCCATGGGTTTGATGATAATCTTTCTCGTTAAATTGGAACGAGTTTTCTAGTAGTATCAGACTAAGCATTTCGCTTAAAATCTGGTAGGGACTGGAGGGTTTCCTTGGTGAAATTCTTCGTATGCAAGGCATACAGTGGTAATACCCTCTCGTTGTGGTTTTTTTTTGTATAGGCTTGTGACGTCCATTGAAACATGTATGGCACTTTTAGGCAGTTTAATCCTCTCGATGAAGTTAATAATAAAAGTCTGTCGTATCTTTAAGATACGAAACTTGTAGTTGTGCTATTGGCTGAATAAGGTTGTCAACAAATGCTGAGATCCGTTCTGTATGTCCGGAACACCCTGATATAATAGGTCTTCCGACAGGTGTCGGTTTTTGGATTTTAGTAAGTGTGTAAAACACGGGGATTCGCGGAGGATTAGGCGTAAGGGAGAGCCATTTAGCCGTCGTTTTATCAATGTGGCCTTCTGAGAGCAATGTTTTAATAAGTTGTTGAGCTTCTTTGGTTGTAGTTTCAACCATTGGTTTGTCTAGAGGTCGGTAGTTATTTAAATCATCAAGCAGAACCCGACCTTCGTTTAGTTTGTCCTGTCTGCTCATCAATACGGTAGACTACGAGTAGTCCCCCATTTTTCCTCAGGGATAGTAGAGCGAGTGAAACGCGAGCGCGCGTGAACATCACCCCACGCGAGAAAAGGCGACACGCGGCGGGGAGAGAGAAAAATGAGGGACTACAGCTCATTTTTCTCTTTCGCCGCCGCGAGAGAGAAAAGCAGACTAGAACAATCCGCATCTAGTCCGCGCTTGGCAGATATCAAATGCGCGCGCCGGAAGAAAAGAGAAAAATGAGCTGTAGTCCCTCATTTTTCTCTCTCCCCGCCGCGTGTCGCCTTTTCTCGCGTGGGGTGATGTTCACGCGCGCTCGCGTTTCACTCGCTCTACTATCCCTGAGGAAAAATGGGGGACTACTCGTAGTCTACCGTATTGATGAGCAGACAGGACAAACTAAACGAAGGTCGGGTTCTGCTTGATGATTTAAATAACTACCGACCTCTAGACAAACCAATGGTTGAAACTACAACCAAAGAAGCTCAACAACTTATTAAAACATTGCTCTCAGAAGGCCACATTGATAAAACGACGGCTAAATGGCTCTCCCTTACGTCTAATCCTCCGCGAATCCCCGTGTTTTACACACTTACTAAAATCCACAAACCGACACCTGTCGGAAGACCTATTATATCAGGGTGTTCCGGACATACAGAACGGATCTCAGCATTTGTTGACAACCTTATTCAGCCAATAGCACAACTACAAGTTTCGTATCTTAAAGATACGACAGACTTTTATTATTAACTTCATCGAGAGGATTAAACTGCCTAAAAGTGCCATACATGTTTCAATGGACGTCACAAGCCTATACAAAAAAAAACCACAACGAGAGGGTATTACCACTGTATGCCTTGCATACGAAGAATTTCACCAAGGAAACCCTCCAGTCCCTACCAGATTTTAAGCGAAATGCTTAGTCTGATACTACTAGAAAACTCGTTCCAATTTAACGAGAAAGATTATCATCAAACCCATGGAACAACCATGGGCACGAAAATGGCCGTAGCCGTTGCTAACATCTTGATGGCCAAAATAGAAAAAGAAGTACTCAGACAGAGCAGCTTAAGCCCATCTTTTGGAAAAGGTTTATCGATGACGTCATATCAGTATGGGACACAAGCAGAAACAAAAAAGAAGAATTCGTTCTACAGGTAAACAACTTCCATCCTACAATCAAATTCACACACGGCTGAAATATCAGAAACAGGACTCATTCTTGGACACGAAAGGTACAAAGGTGTCAGATTGAACAAGGATTCTATCCTTGACGTTCGAACACACTTCAAGCCCACAGAGACATTCCAATACACGAATTTGTATTCGTGTCACCCACCAGGCGTCGCAAAAGGCTTCATCAAAGGAGAAGCTATAAAGGCTTCTAAGAACAATTCCTCTGAAATCACTTTTGAAGAGAACATGAGGAATTTTTCAACACGCCTCAAGAATAGAGATTACCCAGCTACAACTGTAGAAAAACACCTCTCAGAGGTCATTTTCGCAGACAGAAAGAAAGCACTAGAACAGAGAAACAAAAATGTTAGTAAGAAAATACTACCCTTTGTAACGCAATACCAGCCTGCGTTGCCCAACCTCAAAAACATACTCCTGGGGATATCTCAGAAACATCTTTAAGGAACCTCCCCTCATTTCATATCGCAAAGGAAAATCCCTAAAAGACACTCAAGTAAGAGCTAAACTATAAAGGTTTTAAGACCAATCTATTTGCGAACTGCAGGAGTCGTGTAGGCCCCTCAACACTTTTAAACCTTGAATTCCAGCCTGTCTGCTCGGTTTCAGTCCCTCTCGGAAACAAAACTGATCAAAAATTGTCGTCTCCCTTCTTGATTTAAAAAACATGAATCTTGATTTAGAAAACGTGTCTCTTGATATATGACATGAAACACGTGGGAATGGAAATTAAATTCTACAATCCTGACACATTCAAAAAGCAAATTGACGTTAATTTTATCGATCTTGATAGTGAATTGGTGGATTTGAATTATAAAGTTGCATCTTTGATATTTTGTCACTTTTGGCGTAGCATAATATAGCGGAATCCATTTTAAACCTAAAATTATGAAAAAAATATCGCGAACATCTGAATAGGCACATTCCACAAAAGATATACGAATTCGCCTCGTTGGCACTTGCCGGAAGGTACCCCTAGTTTTAAAAATTTTTAACCTCTTAAATTTTTATCCCGTTACTCGTTTTCTCGTTACTGCGTTACTCTGTTTAGTAACACCCCGTTCACAGTAATCAACATCCCATTGTTTATTCAACCCCGTATTTCCCCGGAGGCGGAATTCACAAAGTCTTCGCCTGACTTTTCAGTTTGCTGAGTTTTACGTTCATGTATAAAGGTCCTCAGTCTGAACGTGAAGAAAATTATCGAATGCGTTTGACGTAATGCCTACTGAATACTGCTGTGATTGTGACCTGAGATCAGGCTCTGTTTTCGTTTCGCTTTGAAAATTACATTCCGGCGGGCAAGGCAAAACGGTAGCCGTTAGATAGAATGTATGAGAACCGCTAAGATTGGGCCTGATCTCAGCTAGGTGATTGTCACGAGAAAAACTCCTGTGAGACTCACGTGAATCTCGTGATAGTGCGTCCCCTCTAGCCATTTCCTTTTAAGGGAGTTATTTTAAAAACAACCCCGATCTTGCTGCGCCGTGTTTTCCCACTGCAACTGATTTCCGCACGATTTTGTATTTCACAGGTTCACAGGAATTGAAGCCTGTTTATATCTCCGGCGCAACTTTGTTTGAGACGTTTCCGCTAACAAGCAGTTTGAGGCTTAAACTCCGTCTTTAATCATGGGATCAAGTTGTTCTGTTTTGAACGATACCGAGTACGAAGTCTGGGTCACGGACAGAATCAACTGGCCGGTTCTCATAGGAGTTTCTGCTGGTGTCGCCGTCCCGTTGCTAATTGCAGGAGCAATAGTTACTAATCTAGTACTCGTTTTGAAAGGTGTAGGCGAATGTGTCCTTCAAACGCTAAAAATAGTGGGGGAAGGAGCAAACATCGCCAATACGATGAGCAAGAAACAGAAAAAGAAGCAAACTGAAGATCTTCAAGAGTTTGTTCGAGAATTTCAAGCTGCAGCTACGCTAATCCGCCCCGGTGAGAAATACACATGGTCAGGAACTCTATCTCTAACTAAGAGAGTGCATGTTATGAATGAATTGCTTCAGTTTGATGACAAGGCCTGTTTTACAGGTCCTACACATCGTTCTGAAAAGGTTTATCGGATATCAAAGCACTTCACAAGACTGGATGTCCGGGAAAGGTAATTCCTCGAATACTCATCGGTAAAACCTTTATCGTTTATTTGTAATAAACTTATGACTTAAGCTTATACACTGATTACTCTTTCGCGAAGGTTTTGTAAGATATTTAGAAATACTCGTTTTGAACTTTAAAGTTGTTTGTTATGATAAAGGAATGAGTGTAAATGCGTTTTTTGTTAACCTAATGCTCTTTGCTTGGTTATTACAGTCAAAGCAGGTCAATCATACCAACTAAGATTCTATTGATGAATTGATTATTTGAAAAATGAATCCGTTAGTGGTTCCCGTATCTTTTGTCAAATTCAAATAGGCATTTCTGCATGCGTAATGAGCAGTGAATATCTAACAAGAACTTCTCTGTATTAGGTCATTTTCTTAGAAGACACTTACATCAACTTCAGGGAAACTGAGGTGGTAGAAATTTCGTAACTGCCTCGGGTGTGAATTCACGGCTCATTACGCATGCAAGAATGCAGAGATGAATCTGAAATCTACAACTACCAACGGATTCAACTTTCAAATAATAAATTCATTAATGGGGGGGGGGGGGGGGGGGGGGTACGCTTGACCTGGCTTGACTGTAACGTGATAAGTGACTGAAAATAATAACAAAAAATAATATAATTATATCAAACTGAAAACGTTTTCGTAAAGTTTGGAGCATGCAGAACTAGAGAATTGTTATGTTCCTTCTGCTTTCAATGCAGGTCCTCAGAAAATACGACCATGGCTTCTTCACTTCCGGAAGAAATTTGCCCTGATGCTACCTCAGTTGAAATAGAGGCTGCACTGTCGGCATCTGGAGGCGATGCTAACCAGGCAGCGCAAGCCCCTCTTGGTAACTCCTGTAAGAGTTTTAATAAAGTCTCAAGTTTATTTCATAGTTAGGCCTCTTTTAACGGTTAAACGATGAGAGAAGGGCGTTATTTCGAATCTTCAAGAAACGATTTTATCTCGAAAGCCTTTAAAAGAAAAAAGAAACGAAACAAAACTGGAGTATTTGCAATTAAACTGTAAAATGTCAAAAAATGCAAGAGAAATTGACCTGTTTGATGACAAACCAACTAGGCCACGGAATGTGACCGGGATTTCGTAATAAGGACTAATTAGGAATTGTCAATAGTGTTTTGAATGAATAGCTTTTTTCTTTTCTTTTTTTCAAGCGACTTAATTGTAAATAGGATTTTAATAGTTAGCATTGTTGTCATATATTTAGTTTTTAATTTGCAAACAATACGATATAATTTAAAATTGTAAAATATTACTTATTGTTCTGATACTTAAATAAAGATTGGCTTATATTATAAAATGACATGTTCTTTCAGGGTGATGGGCCATTATTAGGGAGGCGTATTAACTGTTACAGAATCGGGGCTCGGAGCTTATATTAATAGAGCTTTCAATAAAAGGTTAATATTGTCATCTCAAGCTACACCGGCCACCGCGAGTATTATGCTTTTCTCATATTGTTAACTTGTCATTCGAATGTATTTCAGGTGTACAGCAGGAAGAAGATGACGATGATGGCGATCTAGTACAAATGCTTGACACAGGCAACAATGCACCCCAACCAGTAGAAGCTATGGACGCTCTGCGATGGTTCAGGGACGAGATTATAGAAACGTCCAAACCACGTCAGCTCTTTACTGTTTCACGAATGGAAGGCATCGAGGAGCTAAAACGTGATGTTTTTGTCCACTACAAATCAAAAACTGCTAATTTAAAGGCTCACCCCAGGGTTAGATTTGAGCATGAGGAGGGTGCCGGAAGTGGACCTGTCCGGGAGTTTCTCTCCATTGCCATGAAGATAGCGGATGAAGGGATGGCGACCTCATCCAAACCTGTTAGTTTTTTTGAAGGTGAAAAGGATCACAGGTTGCCAGTTCACGATCAATCTTTAAGATTGGCAGGATCATTCAAGGCAATTGGTCGGATTATAGGCCACTGCGCTTTACACGGTGGTCCCGCCTTACATGGCCTTTCTCCAGCTGTAAAATACTACTTGTCTAGTCCCACCGTAGATCTGTTTGAAACTCCGCCGCCATTATCAGTTCATGACATTCCCGACATTGATCTGAGACAACTAATTACTGAGGTGAGTTGCAACCGATAGCTATCCAGTTGTTACTTTTCTGACTACATCGTACCGTTGTAAAGTTAAGGCTAATCAGTAATTAAGGAAGCCCATAATGGGCTCCTGGTAAATTACATCAATAATGGCATTCCCTTAAACAGTGTGCATTAACCTTCGTATTCAATCTCCTTTTCTCACTCTCACTTAGGACAAAGGTACTAGCGATTAGAGATAACTTTAAATCAGAAAAAGAGAGAGAGAGTTGTTTATACAGTAATGAATCTGTTAATGTTCAACAGTGACCGCGTTAATTTACCCCCTCAGAAAAAAAAATTCTCCTTTACAGATTGATTCCCTTGGCAAAGATGACCGTCCTTCCGCTGAGCTGAGGGCGAGTGTAGGACCATACCTTTTGGAGGCTGGCCTCGACATCGATAAACTCATCTCAGACCCCGGGTTAATAACCCAGGGTCTCATCCTATTTAATGTCCTCCTTAAGCGCAAGTCTGAACTCGATGATATCGTCAAAGGTAGGACATCGGAAAAATTTTTGATCAGATATTGGTAAATTTTTAAACACCTAGCAACGGTCGTTTGTATTTCTTTTCATTTTCTAGGGATGGAGGAGTTTGGCCTTGGAAGTGCCCTGAAGAAATGGCCGGTTTTGGCAGATGCCATCTTTCCGGAAGACAGCAAACGAAGCATTCGGGCTGAAGAGTTTAAGAGGAAGGTGGCGTTCGAGGAAAGAGAGGCGAATGCAAAGACGGCTGATTACTTCGTTAACTACATCGAATTGATGGAATCACGGAAAGAGGACGGTAAGTTACGGTCATAACTGAAATCACAAAAATTATAATGAACGACATATTACTGTTAACCGAGGGTGAGGTCACTACAGGGAATTATGAGACTGAGGCCTTGATATATCGAGGTTAATACACCAAGGCTATCTTTTTTTTTTACCATTACGAACCCATTATTTTAAATCTAATAATACGTACAATTTTTGTCATGTTGAATTGAAAAACAAGAATAGCTTTTTTCTTTTTTCAGACGGCGCTAACCTTGTAGATCTCTGTAGCTTTTGGACGGGAACCAACACATTACCATCAGGAATCACGGAGATGCTGATTAAATTCGATGACAATATCGAATTGCCTATAGCAGATACGTGCGTCTTAAGCATGACTATTCCTACTAAACACCATACCTTTGAAGAGTTTTGTAAATATTTTGACATAGCGATAAAGTATGGGGGGCAGGGTTTCAGTTTCGCATAGAGCCGTAAGGAAAGCGCAAGGTTATCAAATACGATACACGAGTGGGAAATACTGAAAAAAAAATCAATATCGATTTCGGAGAATTAAAATGGTATCAGTCTTTCTAAGAACAGTGGATGATTTGGTTTCAGAAGTCAATGTTGCAAGAAGTATATGGTTCAACTGTTTTCATTGAAACTGAACAAGCACGTGTAAAATGTCCAACTAACGACGGTATATTATTATAATAAAGTTATTGTTTTCAAATTTCAAAATGTTAACAAGGTTCACTGTTATATTTAAACGAAAAATTAATAGTTTTCTCCTTGACATTGTCGTTCTTGCTGCTTTTAAAAATGATCATGTCGGTGCCATTTTTCATGACAATTATAACATGCTAAAAAGTTGTGTAATTTGTATTATCACTGAGGATAATAAATGGCGAATTGGGCAGCTCATTCAAATCGTGTCCTACGCCAATCGTTGAAAACTGAAATTGATAATTGTACCAAAACCCAGACGATAGACGGAAGACAATAGATTATTATATAGACACGAGTGTTTTACTGGAAAATATACCACTCGTAAAATTCATAAAAACCACATCCGGGACCCGAGTGGTTTATTTTCCATAATCTCTCACGTGAGTTTATCGATGACGTAATTTCGGTAATTTTCCTCCAAAAAGCTCAGTGTTGTTTCTCAAGATTACTGTAAAGAATGTCTTATATTGCTGTAAATGTAAATTTGAACCGTCACAATTACTTTTTGGCGAATAAAAATCTATTATTTTATCGATGTCTTTCTGTCTATATAATAAAAAGAACATTACACGGCGGCTTCTGACAACTGTTTTTAACCTCAGCATCTCCTCTGGCGTGTTCCCGGATGCTTGGAAAGTTGCCAAGGTTACGCCATTGTTCAAGGAGGGCTCCCTTCTGGACCGCTCAAATTTTCGCCCAATTTCTGTCCTTGCTATTGTTTCAAAGATTCTTGAACGCCACGTCCACTCAAATCTCTATGATTTTCTTACTTGTCATGACCTTCTCACTGATTCTCAGTTTGGCTTTAGATGTTTTCGTTCTTGCGAGCTTGCTCTAGTTAACCTTACTGATACCTTACTTGCAAACATAGATCAGGGCCTTCTAAGTGGTCTACTTTTAATTGATCTAAAAAAGGCCTTTGACTTAGTAGACCATACTACCTTACTCTCCAAACTTAAGCTGTATGGTTGCTCTGAGTCTTCTCTCAAGTGGTTTTGCTCCTACCTGACCAACCGCTCACAGAAAACTACTTTTAAGGGTTCTATGTCTGATCCGCTACCTATGTCCGTGGGGGTCCCTCAGGGGAGTATCCTCGGGCCTCTATTTTTTCTATATTTATCAATGATCTGCCCTTCTACCTGTCTTCTGTCTCTAATGTAAGTCTTACAATGTTTGCCGACGATACAACGATCCTTACTACTGGCTCTTCCGTACAGTTAGTAGAATGCAACCTAAATCAGTTTGCGGCGGAAGTGTCGGCCTGGGCAAATATTAATCGCATGGCCCTAAATGCCACCAAAACTAAATCTATGCTTGTTTCATCCCCGCAAAAACTTAATACCTTATTATCTCAGTCTCTTAATGTAGCCGTCAATGATAGTAAGGTAGAACAGGTTACCGAGGCCAAAGTACTCGGAGTAACATTCGACCACACCCTCTCCTGGGAAGGGCACGTCGAGACCCTGTGTAAAAAACTCTACAGCCGTATCACCTTACTACGCAGAATTCAACCATATCTTACCCAGGTGGGGTCCCTACACTATTATAATGCCTGCATTCATAGCCAGCTTGTTTACTGTTCTAGTGTTGACGTCGTTGTTTTAAGCACTTTTTGGAATACACATATTTTTCGAGATTGGTAAAGGTCATTATTAGGTTATTACAACCATTTTTACGTTTTTTCTTTCATTAGGATTTATATATTTATTTTTTTAACCTCTTGGATTTTTATCCCGTTACTCGTTTTCTCGTTACTTCGTTACTCGTTACTCGTTACTGCGTTACTCTGTTTAGTAACACCCCCGGTAGCGCTAGGGATGACTATTTTGTATATGCTCTACACTGTTGCGTGTGTTCAAATCCAGTTACAGTGTCCTTTTTTACTCGAAACTTTATCGAAGGATGTTTGACTTTTCTGGTATCCTAAGATTATCCCTGGTTGGTATTGTTCCGGGAAACAAATTTTACCTTGTTTTACCGTGTCGTTCATGTTTCCCCGTATTAATTGTGAGTTTATCCATTTTGAAACACTTTAACAACAAAGATTTTCGTTAATTCTGGGTTAACTGAAATATTTTTGGTTTCAAACTGCTTCACATACGTAGTAGAGGGAGATATTTCCGATTCAATTGAAACCGGATGCCTTTTGTCTTTGTGCCGAACAAAATCGAACTGAAAGCGTCGATTGAGTTCGATTGGTTCGATTGAGTTCGGTAATGGAACTCCCCGAAAAGTTCCAGTACGTTCGATTACCAAACCAATCGAACAATTAACAATCCGACAGATTGGGTTCGATTGAGTTAGATTGATTTTTGGTTCGGTTTCGTTCGATTGACTACGCCGGGAAAAGAGAAACAAAAGACTTCTATAAAAATAAGGATTCTCGCTGGGAGTTGTGTTGTTTGATTCCTTTTTGTCTTCACTTATATACATATGAATCTTTGACAAAACGAAAGGACCCATCGAGAGTCGACAAATTGGTCGAACTTTTCCCTGGATATACGTAGCTAAAACTTGGATTCCCTAGTCTCTAGTCCCGTGTATTTCCCTTGGGGAGTGAAGAGTCCGCAGCTTGATTTTACCAACCTCAGTCCCAGGGGCTTCTCGGTTTTCAAGGGGAGTCAATCTCGTTCCCAGAGTCCGCGTTGCTTTGTCCCGCCGCTGACCAAAAGGATCGCGGCCTCTAGGAAGGAGGTTGAAATGGAGTCAGAATAATTTTAGTTCAATTTTTTTGGCTCGCTCGGATCACGTAACCCAACACGCATCGGCCGCTCGCAATAATGAGGCCTAGGGACTAGGCCATGTAGGCAAGGCGAGTTTTCAGAAAACTTTCGTCGCGCCTTTTCTCCCGGCCCGATTGACTGCCCCTGGGTCTCCGAGGATGTTTTGGGTCTTGTGGTAGCAAATCAGACAATCACCCCGTCCGCGTCGTTATTTACCCTACTATTTCCCTGCTAGCAGAGGTCTCTTTTCCCTGCTATTTAGCTTGCGTAGCTGGTGGTTTTTTGTGTGTTTTCCTGCCCAGAGGACACCCGCGCGCGAGGCTGTATCTCACAAACGAAAAAAAAAAAAAAGGTTAAAAAACCACCAGCTACGAAGGCAGGCGACAATCGTAATGGCGAGAAAAGTTATTAATGTAAGAAACTATCATTTTGCGATCGGGAGAGGGCTTAACCTCAGTCCTTAAAAATAACCGTTCATAAAAGTTCATTGGAGCCGTCCGGGATGAATATTTTGTGGGAATACGTGAAAAAACTTTACGTTTAATATCGTCCTCGAATCTAAAGGTCTCTAATGTCTGTTCCCCAAAACCGTCCCATAGTGCAATTCGACGAAACACCGACCCAGGGTTACTTGCGTACCCTCAAAGGCCAGAGCCACACGCCTCAATTCATAGGCCACGTGACAAAGAGAAACGACGGGCTCTGGGGACGAGAATAGCCTTGTGCTAGTCCTTGTGCTATCTAACTCGAAATGCAGTCAAACCAAAATAGAGCTATTCTCATTGCCCTCGCCCACCTGTACTTTGCTGTTAATCTTTATTTCTAAATAAGGGCATATCCTCACTCACAGGTCAAGTTACGGTCAAATAATGACACAGCAAACTAATCTTTAAGAAAATACAGAAACTCTTTACAACAACAACAAAAAACAATAAATAATTTTTAGAGGAACTTTAAACAGTGTTCACAGTGACTGATCGGTACATTACTTGTTCCATGAAAGGGAATCCAGATTCCGGAATCCGGATTCCAGAATCCGGCAAATATTTACTTGAGGAATCCGGAATCCAAGGAAATTTTGCAGGTAGAATCCAGAATCCTGGACTTTGGAATCCGGAATTCCAATGAAGATTAGAATCCAAATTCCACAAACAAAGACTGGAGTCTAGTTCCTGGAATCCGGAATCTACGGCGTGGAATCCAGAATCCAATACTGTCTTGGATTCCTTTTCATGGCGCGATATTACAAATGCACGGTTACAGTTTCTACATTCTCTGATTACTTTTTAACATCCAATTTTGTAAAGTGTTCTGATATTCGATAAACTTTTTCAGAACCATCTGTAGGACCTGTAAAGCAGGCTTTGTCATCAAACTGAAGCTTTTCATTCATAACATGCACTCTCTTAGTTAGAGATAGAGTGCCTGACCATGTGTACTTCTCACCAGGGCGGATTAGCATAGCTTCAGCTTGGAATTCTCGAACGTACTTTTGAAGATCTTCAGCTTGCTTTTCTGTAATATTAAACGCCTTAGCCAGACGTTTCAATAGCGACTCTAAGAATTCGCGTACCACCGTCAGTCGAGAAGGATTTAAACCGGATTGCACAGCGGCTGCTGCAGTCCCTTTAAATTTGGTCGTGATTGCTGCTCCACCCATTCCACTGAGCGCACTTCCAAGTCCTATTTCGATCGGGCCGAGTGCGAGAAAAGCTGCAATTCCCCCACTTAGCAACTCGGCGGTGGCACCAACGGAAACTGCGAGAACCTGCCAGTTGATTCTTTCAGTGATCCAGACGTCGTACTCGGTATCGTTCAGAATAGAACAACTTGATCCCATAATTAAAAGTAAAAGTATAAGCCACAAGCTGCCCGTTGATCACGACGAAGTCGCTGTCACAGAAAAAAAAATCAGACGCAGTTATAAAAAGGCTTCAATTCCTATTAACCCCTGTGAGGTGAAAATCCTGCAAAAAGCAGTTGGAAAAACACGACGGGGCAAGATCAGGACCGAAGTAACCAGAGAAAAGGTTTGTCGTTGTTTTGTTTTATTTGATTGTTTTTGTATTAATTCCAAAAGTCCAAGTCCTTTCTAATGAAAAAAAGGTGTCTAAGGCGTTGGGGTTTACAGAAAACCGAAAACCGCTCAAAAAAATCATAGCCTGAGAAAAAAGCCCCCAACTCGCGGCGCCACCACTAATCTACAGCTCTCCCGTAATTACAGTAGTAATTTCAGTACTTTTAATGCGAAAAAAGAGGTCAGTTTTTGGGCAATTTAACTCATTTGAATGATTGTGCTGTAACGAGTGAGCAGGGCATATCCAAATTAAACGTATTATTATATTATATTATATTATATTATATTATCTTATATTATATTATATTCTATTCTATTCTATTCTATTCTATTCTATTCTATTCTATTATATTATATTATATTATATTATATTATATTATATTATATTATATTATATTATATTATATTATATTATATTATATTATATTATATTTATAACTATTATTATTATTATTATTATTATTTTGGGCATATCCAAAATAAGCGTAAAGTGAAAAAAAAATATTCTACTAAGACATTTTTCTCGAACGTAAGTGGATCCATAATTGATTGAATAAATTCAAAACCTGTGCGATGTCTCGGCACAGGTTTCATAGAAAATGTCCATCCTCTTTGTCTAGTCTTGGGCTGCACTACAAGACTGAAACGAAAATCAACCTGCAAACAAACACTCACAAAAAAACATAACAACTGAAAAAAAGTAGTTACCAATGCAAAAAACCGACCAAAAAAGAACAAAAACCGAAAATCCTATCATCATCTCTTCGAACTATTTCTGCAGTCTTATACAATGGCGTATTAAAGACCTAAGTTAAATTTCTTATGTCTGTAGACGGAAAAAAGAACTCCACGTGTTTTTTTGTTTAAACGAAACAAAATTTGGTTTCAGATGCTGCAAAACTTTTTGCAAAAGCGGCATCCAAACGTTTGGGCAACCAGGCGAATTCTCCAACAAACTGGTCTCAGAGAATACATTTGCCTCAAGAAAACTGGAAATTCGGCGGTGAAATGACAACGATTATTTAACTTCGATCTTTACCTATGCCAAAGAGAGTGTTATGGACGTTGATATTTACGAGCATTCTGATCAAAATAATACTAGCAAAATTTGCAAATGAAGCCTCGGGCTATCGGCTTTCCTTTTTCCTTTTGCATGACAGCAAGAAACAAATGTGTAAGCGGAAGGCACAGAAAAGATAAATATTCCTTTTTGGAAAAGATTTCCTTCATGAACCTGCCTCTAGGGGTGCTGCAGAACAACCATGCAAGAATTCTGAGAATTAGTAGTGCCAATGCCAACGAATTAGACTTTGCAGCTCTCCGAGAGAAAAAGAAAAAGGATCTATGTATAATATAAGATTTCTGGTATTTATACTACTACATGAGAAATTTCTGCAATTTGATTGGCTTAGAGCGGTGGTATTTCAGCTTAATTTGAAATACCTACATGTGAAAATTACAAACCTTTTACGGGTAGTAGTACAAATAAATAAGAGCATGATTTGTACGTGATATATTTTGGCATAAATACCACTTGTGAAATTTCAAAACTGTCTCAAATTTCACTCGCCTAACGGGTCGTGAAATTACGTATAACAATTTCGAAATATCACTCGTGGTATTTGTGCCAAATATCGCTACAAATCATGCTATTACCTATACAAATAATACAACTTACCTCAAAAAAATACCTCAGTTTTTGAGACCACCTCCTTTCAGAGCGAAATCGAAGCTGTGTTGCGAAGAAAGCTTCAGAAACAGAAACTTTTGAACGTCGCATTCAAGGCTATTCCCATCAATCATAAAGCTGATTGGTTCGACTTACTCTTTGTTTGGATTATCACGTGTCTGGAACCTATTAATCGGCTCCTGTCTCGTGATAAAGCTGTGCCATCCAAACACTGCTTCTGATTGGTCCAACGGAATCTGTGTACTCATATATTAAAGTCGCAGTCTACGTCACACCCGAGTATTCTAGCGAAAAGTTTGCACTCAAGCTAGGTCAAATTCTGTTGGTCCACCCCCAGGTGACCCACCCCAGGCCCAGTAACAGTACTACAATTCTTAAATTTACAGTGTTTGAATGGGGTTTTGGTTGTGTACGCATCCGAAAATTTTTAAGAAATGCTGAATTAAAAAAACAACATGAAAATTGCCTTTAATTCCCGAACGGAGTTTCAGGAAATCTGCAAGTCAAATTTTCCCTCGTCATGAGCCACTTATCGGCTCCTGCTCTCATCCCCTTTTTCTCTTGGAAATTTTTAGAATGGATCGAGCCAAAACTAATCCATGATTCATACTTGGTGAACCTGTCATGTACTACCTGAGTACTTTAGTGTTTCCTTTACCGTTGTCTTCTTTATGTGTAATGTTTAATTGAAAGCAGGAAAATTAAAAAAATTTGTCCCCCGAATACCTACCCCTCTCCCTTTTTAATATTAATCCCTGCCCTACCCCTGTCCCCTCGTTCTCGTACCACTATTTAAAGCTTTAGGGCGGCAGGCTCAAGTCCTGACTCCTTGCTAAGTATAGTTGAGCCTGCACGACCTGCTAGTTTGCTAGGCTAGTCGGAATTTTGGGGGTCGGAGAGATAGAAAAGTGTAGTGGTAAGGGAGAGAGAGAACCGAGTAGGATACGAAAGAACCCGGTTCAACCTTGGGTTACATTTTTTTTTTCCTTTTTCATAGAAACGCTCTCAATAACAGGTCAAATAGCAGCGACAGTTTACGAAAGGGAAATTTGCGGCGGCGAAACAGCGAGACAAGAATTGAAAGTAGGTAGGACACGTAAAGTATATTTTTAGTAAATTACATCATGGCTTTATTGAACTGTTGGATTACCAAACTGAAAAATCTTACATAAATTCGGGCATTCTGATTCTAATTGGCTTGAATGTAAAATGTAACAAAAGTGCAATGCTCATTTTGACGCCTTTCAAAATATTAAAAGTCTTTGTATCAAGAGCCTGGATGGAACTTATACAAGAATGCAGAGATCGAATGGTGAAAGACATATCGTGGAAGGACAAGTTAAGGTTGAAAATAAGGTTTATGGTTGTTTATAAAAGGTGACCTCTACCATTCAAAATAAAAAAACTGCTCTTTCTGGAAATGTTTTTCGTGATGAGAGCTCTCCAGCGTAACAGCTGAAAGCATGGGTGCCTACAAATTGGAGGCAAAAAAGAGGATGTCCTTCCTTTACACTAGTATCAACACACTACTGCGGGATACAGGGCTAGAGAACGCGCACGTTAGGCCCGGTTCAGACGCCGCAATTTTCATCAGCCGAACCTAATTCGAATTAAGGCCAACCCAAACTATTTAGACCGCCTGAATTGATTCAGAGGCCGATCTTAATTCCAGCCGAACAAAATTCAAAAGGAGGAAAATGCTTATATTTTGGTCAAACTGCTTGCAAAATACGTCATTATAATTTATGCAGTAGGTTCGGTACAGGAAAAGTTCGGCGTCTGCCGGAATCAAAGCCGTTCCAAAGTCGTTCCACAGTCGAAATTCCCAGCTGGCCTAGGCATGAAGAACGACTGAGCCGTTCCAAACTGAAATAGCTAGGCGTTCATAATTGATCCAGACGTCGAACTTTTCATGTACTTAATTCAATGTATTACACGGTTAGGCTCGTGAAAAGATCGGCGTCTGAACCGGGCCTTAGAGATCTTCAAAGTTGTATCAAAGATCGAACCTAATGGGGTCAGTTTTCTTCCCGTCGTCTTTAGGCGTCGACCGGAAGTAAGTAATAAGTAAGTATATCAAGACATCATGCCCTGGGGAACCCTGGTTAGTACAAACTTGGAAAGGGGAGTACAGCGGAACGTGTTGCCCGCTGCTTTCCCTATGCATGTGTTGGATGGGTGTTGTTCCGAGTTGCACTATGGGCATTTTGGGAGTACATCATCGCAATTGTTATGATGTGTGGGGGAAACTGGCATGGCTAGCATTAGATCCCATCAGCCTGAAACCCCTCGGACACCTAATGAAGATTACACAACAAAGTATTCCTTATCGCTTCCACCCTATATAAGCGATAAGGTCAATTCGTTGTGTAAACTTCATAAGGTGTCCAAGGCTTGTTAGGCCCATGGGATCTAATGCTAACCAACTGGTAGTTTCTTGGTGTTGGGGACCAAATAAGGTAATACAAAAGATTGAAAACACACTGAACAATACCAACGCTACAACACAAAAGCGAACCAACATTTTCGCCCTTATCGCGTCTCGGCCATCTTGGATTGTGACGTAAGAAACTGCACAACGGAGGGAGGCTTGGGGTGTTCAAACTAACGCGCGACAAGACCTCATATTTGTCCATGTTTAAACAATGGCTTCATCTTCAGGTGTTTGGCATAATAGTTTTAAATTCAAGCCCCGAAATATGATCAATTGTTTATAGAAACATTTACTAAAGACAATTTGCCAATTAAGGCAACACTCACCCATGGATACAAGTTCTCTCAAGAAGAATTTATACATGAAGTCGAAGAAGAAATTGTGCCCATGTATTTTACCTCGCCTAATAAATCGATCCCAGATGGTCCTAAGACAGTTCTGTTTCGGAATTTTGTAGAATGAAACCTGGGCTGAGACTCTTTTGCTCTAAGCTGAATTGTGACAATTTTTCATGCTACAATAATCTTTGTTTACCATTTTGCAAAACTATTTCGGTGCCTTTGGGTTATTGGTCGCTACTTGCATGGCCTTGTTTTGGTTTCAAGATGACCGCGTGTACTGAGAAGAGTTCCAGAAGCTCTTGCACATTTATCGCATTCATGGCTTCTTCCTTAAGGGTGGATTTCCAGTGCCGCGTAATTTTTACGTGCGTACGTGCGTAAAATAACCGTTAGGAAATAAAATAGGGGCAATGCATGAAAGGTCGCTCGCAAGCGTCAAAGTTGAACCTCGCTCAACTTCTCGTTTAAGCTCATTTCATCTTGCCTTTATTTTATTCACGTGATTAAAATTTACGTGCGTTAACGTGCGTAGCCAAAAACGCGTCAGTGGAAATCAACCTTAAAGCTGATTGGTTTGTCTTAGTCTTTGTTTGTATTATCACGTGACAAAGCCGTGCCATTCACACAACAAAAAACAAAACAAAAAATCCTGGGGAATTAAACCGCGCTGAGTATATTCTTGAGTTATATTACTGGTTGACAGCAGACTTCACTGCAGCCATGTTGGTGGGCAAGAGTAAAAGCTTTTCCTCTCTGCTAGGAACAAAACTCTTTTTTCCTACAAATTCTAGGAATTTTTTTCCCTTCACAATTTTCACATTGCCCATGATCAAGAGAAGATGCCAAGATACAGCTTATTTGTGACCACAAAAATTTGTATGAGTATCAAGTGTGTTCAATTTCTCTTAGGGCGACTGCAATACCGAGGAGAAGCTGAAAACAATGGTTAAGAAAAATTTGGGTAGGGGGAGGGAGGGGAGTAAACAAGGTGTATTGTGACTCTTTTTTACGGTCAAAGTAAAAGCGACGATCGATCACCTTGTTACGTGGTTGAAAACTATCAATAATTCTGCTCGTACTTCTCGAATGTTGATTAATATTCACAAGTGAGTGGTCCAAACGAGTTCATTATGTGTCCATAATTCCGTGGGATGCCTGTGGCACTCCCACGGTAAAAATCCGGCTCGGTTGTACCCAAAATTGCAAAGCCAACCAATAGGATTGCCTAAAATCTTTATCGATTATCTCTTCTTCCAAGCCGACCAATCAGATTGTACAAAATCTGTATCGATTTTTAATCGATTTTCTTCCTCTGAAGAACGTTGAAATCAGAACGTTCCTTGCCAAATTTGTCGCCCTTGAGTTTTCCCACTCGTGGTTTAGGATGGCTTGTTAACCAGCGAAATCCTTCGGGATACTGACAAGTCACGAAAGGCGACCTAAGCCAAATTATTTCTTCTCTTCATGATTCTTTTTTGTTTAGGTCTAGCTTTTTCATAAGGTCTAGTAGCGTCTGGTTGTGGGCCGTGATTTCCGATAGATTTTTTTATTCGGAGTTCGCCAGTTTTTGCCGAGCACAGCTAGAGTTCAGTTTTTTCTTTTTTTTATCGAAAACACCTTGACGATGGGAGGTTAAATCGCGTAAATTTCAACCCCTACTCTTGACGATTGACGGTGTAGTCACGAAAATATGGTCCTCGTCGATCGACGACTCGCTTTTGGCATGGATTGGACTTCTGGATGGGACACGGATCAGGAATTTTGTAAACTTACTATACCTTGGAATCAGGGATAATCATTGGAACTGTGTTAACTTTGAGACCTTGGAAACACATTGCAATTATTTTTTAACCGTATCAAGAGCATCTTGGAATATTAAACTTTCATCTTGGATTCAACATTGGAACTTTATCGAACTTTGTAACCCTGGATAAAGCAAGCGGATGTTTTGTTTTGTTTTGTTCCATTAACCTAAAACTACAATGTTTATTTCTCTTTGAAAAAGTTACCTGTGGCAACGTACTACCAAGATATGACGTATCTTTATACATATAGTTCCTGTTCAGGTTAATCAGAGAGCATTATGCGCATGTTCTCCGTTACTTGCTTCCGTTAACATTCCAATTTAAGTTACACGGCTAAACTTTGTTTTGACGCAAAATAACTTCTTTTTCTTATCCAAATCGTGCTACGAAAATAACTACATAGCGATAGATCAAAACAAGATCAACTCCATCCTTGCGACCACTGATAACTATAAATTTAGCTTGCGTAGCAGGTGTCGAAAGGGGTAGGGGATAGGGAGGAAGCAAAAAGGGGATGTGGATTGGGGAGAAATAGTAGCCTGCCACGCACGCAGGCTACTATAATATATAATTCAGTCATTAAACCAACCCATACAGGTAACCTACTCATCGAGGCTCATAACATGACACATCTTTTCGGTTTCCCTAATTTTTCCAAATTCAGATAGAACGCCATTATGCTTCCATAGACCAACGCATCCCACGGAAACGACTTTAGGCGTCTTGTTCAAATAATGCATGTGGCATTAAGTGTCGTAACATGGCGCATGATCTGTCTATATAGTGGAAGGACGAAAGCGCGAGACGCGAGACACGAAGGCGTCAGCAGGAGAAAGAAACAAATATAAGTCTGCGAACTTTATATGACTGAACAAAAAAAATCGTCCTTAACTGTCAAAGCTTGTGAGGTTTATTTAGAAGCAGCTATAGCCAGGACTGCTCCCTTACAGTTCACTACAAGACCGGCTCTATTAAAAACAGACAAATTCCAATAAGGTTCCTGACGTAATGATGATTTACATAGCACAAATTTACGTATAGGCTAACATTTACTTTGTCCCAACACCAGCCTGTGTCAAAAACAAATTTAATTGCCTTTGACAGCTCAGTTAACAGTTAACTGAGGTTTTTCCAGTGTACTGAAACATGTTTCTTTAAATTAACGCACCATCACCCAGACTGGCTTGTGCAGATAACAATAGCCCGCGATACACTTTGTGCCTGTTGCCTTGCTGTTATCAGAGTAGATATAGTTGTTTCCATTTCCATCCACATGATTCCACAGGTCCAGCCACTTGTCTGAGCCTCCGTGTCCTTCCGAGATGCCACTGTTTGACCTGACGTGCAATCCTTTGATGGTAAGATACCCTCCTTTCGGATTTCTTTTGGGATCTCTTAGGCTATACTTGTACAATCCGTAAACGTCCTTTATTCTATCCAGACTTTTCCCCATCAAGAACTTGTCGAATTCTGCCTTGTTGACGTTTGGTGCACCAGCCTTCCTGTTGTAAATAACCCGGATAGTATTGACGTCAGCAAAGCGGAACATGATCTCGTCCCAGTCCCCCATGCTTGGATGGATATGACTCGCGGCGTCTGTGTTTTTAGTTTTGGCGGCCACTGGTGAGAAAGCAGACTTGATGAAGAGGAAGCTTGGGGAGACCTTTGTGGCAACTAGGGTCCAACCTCCGCGCTCAGTTTGCATGTCGCAGAAAGCTTGGAACGAGTCAGCTGTTGAGCTGCCGTTCGGATCGATCCAGTAAATACCGTTACCCTGGCTCTGACCTGATCATAAATCAAAAAAAGGAAGACAATCTGAGAGTGTGAAAATATCGTGATTTAATTTCATCTAGGTGCGTCTTCGACTATAAAAAAGTTATCGAGGTAAATGGTCGTAAATAGAAGCCTAAAACTATAAATCTTTCTTTAATCGTAATTTGTTTTCGCCGTTAGTTTTATGGAACCATTTTTAATTTTCAATATTCAACGTGCACGTGAACTCTTATTCTGTCTCCTTAAACTCACCCGAATTTAAAATATCCAAACAATGACGGCCTGGATTATTTGACGTGAGACCTTTCCCAGCAGTCACCAGTGGCAGCCAGGCACTTCCATCGCATAGCTGCAAGGTTTTCTGGGCATTGTTATAACGAACAGTGCCAGCGATGCTCCCAGTGCATTTTTCAGAGGTGTCGCCAAACCTTATCTTCCCACTGGCGTTTTTTCCTGGAGAACCGCTTTCCCCTTTTTGTCCCTGAAAATCGACAAAAAGAGGAAACGATGAAGGAATGAGGACCCTTGGTGAGCCTATTTTTCGTGATAGCATCTGCCTTAATTGTTTATTCACTATTGAAATATTGAAAAAACAAGGCAAGCGAGGCAGAGTAAGTACGTAGGCCGAACTAACCTTCATCCCGTTGTTTCCTTTAATTCCTTGCTCTCCCAGTGTTTCTCACCCTCAAAATGAAGGAAATAAAGTCACAATAACCCAAATTTTAATAAGATTTTTTGTTTCATATATGGAACAAAAATATTCAAATATTCAAATATGACTCGAAGTTAAGTTTTAGCCTCCAGTGGAACAGAAAGGAATAAGAACTGTTTGCCAGAGCGCGTCGTTGTTCAATAGGACTAAAGAACCGCTTTCCTTTCTGGTTACACAAATTCGGTTCACATTTCATTTACACTTTTACATCATTTACAAGGTACCCATGTAAGCACATAAGAAGGGAAGAGGCAACGAAGACGAAGAACTGACGCAGAACATGAACAATAAATGGAGCTAAATGGCTGGTAGTTTGCGCAAAGTTTGAGAGAAATGTAAGCCAGACTAGCTCTCAGTGTCAAACAATAATAAAAAAAATATTGCAAATCAATTTCGAACTAGCAGTAAAATGATTACGATTAGAAACTCTGCGTGGCAGGGCCGGTAAGTACGTAGGAACCAACCTTCATCCCGTTGTTTCCTTTAATTCCTTGCTCTCCCTTCTCACCCTCAAAATGAAGGAAATAAAGTCACAATAACCCAAATTTTAATGAGATTTTTTGTTTCATATATGAAACAAAAATATTCAAATATTCAAATATGACCCGAAGTTAATACGTTTTAGCTTCCAGTGGAAAAGAAAGGAATGAGAACTGTTTGCCAGAGCGCGTCGTTGTTCAATAAGACTAAAGAACCGCTTTTCCTTTCTGGTTACATAAATTCGGTATTTACACTTTCATATGATTTACAACGTACCTATGCAAGCAGATAAGAAGAGAAGAGGCAAAACGAAGACGAAGAACTGACGCAGAACATGAACAATAAATGGCTAGTTTACGCACAGCTTCTAATTGTTGCCACGTTTACAGAGAAATGTAAGAGAGAGTAGCTCTCAGTGTTAATTAAACATGAACTAGCGCATTAATAGTGATTATAGCAGTAAAATGATCATGATTAGAAACGGAAGAAGCTTTGTGATTACACCATTAACAGACCAACCTTCATTCCGTACCCAAAGATGCCGTCTCGTACATCGCGGCTATCCTTTCCTTAAATGGAACAATGTGTGTAATAGCAACTGATGCGTCGTCATTATATATGATAAGAATCTATGAAACTTTGAGGCATTATTTATTAACAATTTTTTTTATCACTTTGACTGTCACTTAAACTGCGGCCTAACTTTCCTGTAAGAAGAGTTTCCACTTAAATCAACTTAAAAGTCCACGTTAGACGTTAGACTGCAACTCAAATCAGTATTGAAAACGCGTGAAAACGTCTTGTAAAGGTAGGCGACATTCAGCTTCTTTTCGGTCCCTCGATTATTGTCATTTTTGTATTTACTTGATGATTTCAATACTTGTGAATGACCTACCTAAGTTCTCGTATTTATGATCGACTTTTGGGCAATTGCCGTGTCAGAACATTGTTTTAAGATAAGTTTTGAACTTTTAGTCGTTGCCTTTGAAAAGGATTTCAATTCCAAGACATTCTCTGCGTATTAATTAAAATTGAATCTTGACCACCTTACTCTCGAGATTAGAATTATGGTCTTATTTTCTAATTCGGTACCGTTCTTACCATCTCTTCCGTCTCGTCCTACAATAAAAAAAAAGATATGGTTTTTAGTTTTAGCCAACAAAATAATTCGAACTGGGACGCAAGTCTCAAAAACGATGGGATTTTAAAAAAATTGGGGATTCGCTCATCCCGATCAGCTCACCGTTGCAGCATTTGCAGCAGCCTCCCCAGTTTCTTCCGCAGAAGTTTTGTTTTGTTCTACTTGTAGAAACCTGAAGATGGAAAGTGTGGGACTTAATAGCCAAGGTTGATTTTATAATTATCGCTTATACGCTACCGTCTGATACTATAACTGAGGGCTTCATCTTGTTGCTTTCTTTTCTAATTAAAGATTTTTATACAGCGGAGACAAGGCTAAAGCTATTATACAACTTACATTGTTTGGGGATTTTCTCTGGCTTGCGAAGGAACGCAAGATAAGAAACAGAAAAAACGGAGCAAACAATCGTGACATGTTAGCTTTACCTCCTTATGCTTTTAGCATGAACTCACAAAGTTTCACACTGATGACGGAGATGTTTCATCCTTTTCTAAACAAGAAAAAACTGCGAGACTTAAATTATATGCAAATGAAGTTTTTACCCACAATATGATAATTTCCGCTGACATGGGTCAAGTTGTCATATACTGCCGCGGTCACTGTATTGAACAAGACTAGATATCGACTATGAGGAAGGGTACGTAAGGCCCGTTTCAGACACCCCCCGAAACTTGTTTCATGTGCCGAATTTTAAATTCGAATAAATCCAACATAAATTGTCAGAAATTGGGCCACCCTTAATTAAGTGGCTGATTAATTCCACTGAAATTGAAATAAAAGAACGATTGTTAAGTCATGCATATGCTGTGAACGTTTCAACTACCTCATTTAATGTATAGTGTTAACATTCTTTCGGACCCGAACCATAAGATTAGAAACCTGTTGCCTCCAACTCGCTGCTGCAATGGTTACAATTTAAGAAAATAGCGCGATTTTCAAGTACCCAATTTGAAAACTAATCGGACGAGGAACTCTTTCATGTACGCCCGGGCCATGGCTGCGATGGTATAATCATAGGCAAATCAGTTCTGTAAATTTTTGAATTTTCGTAATTTTAATATTTTTTTGAAGCGCTATCACAGCCGAGAGGCTGCGACGTAATTTAATTCATCATCAATCTAATCTTACCTTAATTAGTTTAGGGAATAATTTCACGCGCGTTTTGTCCAAATCCTTATAAATTAACGCTGAAATTTCGCGCCATAATTAAGGAGTAATTCGTCACCTATGATATTAAGCTTAAAACGTTTTATTTTTGAGTTCATCAAGTACTCCAGAAGTAGTCTTTGTCGCCTCCCATTTTTTGTTTCTTTGGGTTTAATAGTTTTTTTCTTGTCTATTCAATCCTGCGTCATCGACTGCATCTTGCATTTCTTTCCTTGTAATCTCGCTGTCGCACACATGGGAATCCAATTCAATGTGGTAAACACAGCTATTTCGAGGAAGGTTGTGGCAAAAACTGTGCACGCGACAATCCCGAAAGGTAATATGGGATATGATCAATACACTTGTCCCTGACACTGTAGCTGTCGAACTTACTTTTGTTGCTTTCCTTTAGCACTCGCAAACATATGTCCGTGTCGTCTTGTGCCATTCTTTGAAATTTCTTTAAAAATCAGTGACCTAAAAGCCACCCACAATACCTTTCGGGGTTGTCGCGTGCACTTTTTCCGACAACCTTTCTCGACAGCTGAAGACCTCCAGATCGCTGCCATCTTTCGGCACAAAGGGTCGTACTTGGTTCGGCGAAAGCTGTTTTGTCACTGCATTGCATACAAATCTGTTTATTATTTTATCAGTATTACAAAAACTGCATAATATCACGACTGAATGACTCAATAATACCGTACCGACAACATCGTGTTAATGTTGAACCTTTACCGAATGACATGAGTCATCGATAGTAATCGATAAGAATCGATAAATTAATCACAATCGATTTCTGTAGGAAATCGATGTTAATAAAAATCACAACTTTTTTCTTTATCGTTTTCTATCGATTGATATCGGAAATCGATATTCATCGATGATTGATATCGATTACTATCGGTTTATCGATTAATTACGACTGGGAAACTGGATGGGTGACCTACTTCTCTCCCTTCAGTCTTGCCGTCGTCGTCGTCTTCTTGTTCTTGTTCTTACTCTCGGTCTTATTGTTCGTGTTCAATTCTTCCTGCTCTTGTTCTTCTTCTTAGTGTTCTTGCTCTTCTTCTTTGTTGTTTCATGGCGCATATTTAGCATTTTTCAAATCGCCGGATGGAAAAAAAAAGGCAAGTTCGCGTGCAAATTTAATTCGGCTTCCACACGGGCACGGCCGATCGACGGAGCTGAACCAGTTTTGATCCATCAGGGGGGAAAGAAATAAGTTCCTTGTGAGTTTTTTTTGCTTGTAACATAAACCCAAAGGTACTTTTAAAGGCAAAACAAGGTTTTGACGGTAAAAAGACAAACTGAAACGCAAGACGAGCATACCCGCGTGACCTAGGCAAATATGTCTCTGAAGTGAGACGCCCTGATAAATGTCTATAAAATCTTTATTCTCGCCCTCATTTCGAAGCTAAATACGTTTGCATTTTTTGATCGACAAAACTGCCGCAAACAGTCAAAGTTTATCACTATCTGACGTCATCGCGGGAACCACAGATATAGTCCATCAGCTAGGGGGGTTGTATGGCTCACTTAAGGAGAACAAACAAAACATGCATAGTCTAAATCTTTGAGTAAAAAGCATCACAAAATGCATGATAGCAAGTATAGAACGGTAGCTTTTACTTTGTAAATCGAATTTTAAATTTGCCACTTAAACTCTTATTTCGGTCGCCATCTTGGATTTATAAACAAACTTTTGATTCCCTCTTAATTTAAACACAAGATTTTTAAAAGAGGATTTGAACAACTAGGTATCTGAGATATTATTTTAGCATTGTTAAGGTTAGTCAAGATGTGATGAAAAAGAAAACATATATGACACCACAGTGACCGCCATTTTGCTTTTAAAATGAGCCTATTCAACTGATATCTCAATCATCTAAATAAGAAAATTGCCATTAACCTTAATTAAACACATTGTAGCAAGTTCGTCTTTTCACATTACAAACCTATTTTGTGCTGCAATGGGCAAATTTGACTTTTTTATGAGAAAAAAGGCCAATTCGAAACAAATTGGTAACTTTCTTTAACCCTTTGGTGACGGCCGGCGAGTAGCGAAAAAACCGCATTTTTTCTCAAATTCCTCTTGTTTGGATTGGTTTTCGGCTAATTAGCATGGCTAAAAGAATGTTTTACATAAAGAATCAAATAGTTTATGAAACTAACATCACGGAAATAGATACATTGCAAAAAAATTATTGGTATTGCAACTGTAAACTGCTTAACGCAAGCCTTCACAGTCTTTTTAAGGCTTCCAGCCCAAAAAGACACTGTTCAAGACGCCTTTAAGCGAATTTACTATTATAATAGAATTTTAACATTAAAATAATAAAATAAATAATTAGGATTTTACTTTAAAAATAGTTACATTCTACACCCTGTTTAATTTTCAAGACATTGTGTTCAGCAGCACATACCTGACCTGTATAAGCGAAAATAAGGGAGTGCCCCCTCCCCCCTCCTCGAAACGTGCTCCAGAACTTGTTTTAGAACAAAAAGACTATGATCCCATAACTGACATCATTCGCATAACACCATTCTTCACTGCTGACATTCGCGTTTGAAAAATTTAACATAAACATATAGATTCACATGTACAGCATTTTCTGCTCTAACATCATAAGCTGAAGAAAGGTTCATACGCATGAGTTGCAACTACTCTACCGTAACGTGCCAACAAGCGGAGCAGAACGATGGTTCTTCTTCACATTGAGGCTTGATAATTGCTACTGTAAGTCGAAAAGATGACTCGCATGGCGGCAGATTCTCCAGCTTGACCTTGCAGCCTTAGGCTGGGGATGAATCTCGTGGCAGCGCACTATGCCACTTCGTTCCGTACAGTTCACATACGCGTGCCTCCGTATCTTGAATTTTAAATTCTCATTGGATACTGATCACTCTTTCCCGCGATACTCGCCATAACTCGGACGTACCCTCCATTGGTGGGAGAAGCTGGACTGCTTTCCACTTCCCTTTACTAAAGAAGGCAGAGATGTTATCACAGCCTGTGTTCAAGTTTACACCTGTAAGGGCTCCTCATGAAGCAGTGGTTAACATCGCCTGGTTCAAGTTGCATAGAATGTTCGCGCCTCTTCCGTTTTTCACGTAGCACCTTTTCAAAGTGAAGTTTTTGCTGGGACAAATTAAGACATCAGTCTCAGTGTCAGTGTATAAGAGTGCATCACACTGTCATTCCCACGCGCAAGCCGAGCATACAGAACAATACGCGTATCAGCCTCTTCGTCACGGAACTGTACCTCAGGAACTGGGTCTCTGGTCACCATGTGTCTGCCTCTAGTCGCCCGACTGGTCTTCAGTTGTCACACGGGAGTCCATGATCAAGTTGCCGAGTCTGCTTCTAATTGCTTCAGTTTTGCCGTGTCGAGCACAAGGAATTTGACGATTTCAGTTTATTTGTGTTGGGACTTAGCAGCTCGTTCTATGACTTCACAGTATAGTGCATCGCAGTAAATCCCTGTATTGTACACTGTCAGCGGTAGACATTTTTTTCAGTCTTTTGACATTTTTGATCAACACCTCGCGCTACACATCAACCACTTCGTCTACACCTGCTGCGCGAAGTTCGTTACTCTAAGCGACCACATGGAACATAACTCCAGAGGAGATCTACAACTTCCGTAGCCTGCAGTTTCATCGAAACAGCCGGTTTTGTTCTCAACTTGCCGGAACTGTCCCAGAAGTGCCATCCAAGCTCAAGAGGAAGTACTAGATCCATGTTGCGAACCTTATGCACAGCCTTCACCTTGGCTTTCTTCACTGGATCAAAGAAAGCGCGTGATTTGATGAGCAACGGCTCATTACAAAGTTTTTCACTGGCTGCTTTCTCTTGCCAATGGAGTACAGTTAGTCATCACTTACCTCTGTGTAGACAAGCTTTGCGAATTGCAAATCTCTCTCGTTGGTGAACTTAGTTCGGCCATTACATTGATTTTGATGAGACGTGCGGGGAATTCACATTCAGCTGAAACTTCTAAAACTAATTCCGGTCATAGACGCGTTACTGGGTGAGGTTTTCCACTAAGAAATTGTTTTCAAGAAGAGACTCTATTCAATACACTTGCAATGTAAACATATGATTTATTTACTTACTCTTTTCTGAAACAATTTTCTAAACCTTACATTTTTTTCTAGTTATTAAATAAATAGCGAACTGCCGGTCTTATTGAGTGACCAATAACGGGCAATGTTGATTCAATGTTGATTCAAAGGCATAGGACCTCAGGTAGTTATAATTTAAGCACTACAATAAACGGAAGTAATGTTTTTAGTTCAAATATGTTTTAAATCTACGCTTAAACAACATTTGTTTAAGTTATATTGTTTAAGAATATAAGCAACTTTTCAGCCTTCCCCAAAATTCAAGATGGCGGCCAAAAGGAGATTATGAGGGGCAAATTTAAATTTCGATTTTCAAAGTGAAAGCTACCGTTTTATCCTTGCTATCATGTATTTTTGTAATGCTTAATAGTCAAAAATTAATAAGTGACATGTTTCGGCTGTTCCCCTCGAGTGAGCCATAAACCCAAATTTTCGGCTCTCAGCTGATGGACTAATATATATATAGAAATGTATGGAGTATGGGCCAATCGAGTTTGCAGGCCGCTACGATCCACGGGCTGTCCACGTGACAAATTTATGAACGTCGGCTTCAAGAGGAATAGTCAGAGTAACAAGCCACTAATCTCGAAAAATGGTTGATAAAACTGACGAGTCTATACTGCCGCGAATACAGTGGAAACTCTTTTTTGGAACACCGCTGTTCAAGGGACACCTCTACTCAGGGGACACAAAATTTGGGGGGGAAGGGGGGGGGGGGCGGATACCACCCCCATAAGGTTTTTCTGAGTTTTTTCCTAGAGGATAAAACATCTGTTCCTGTCGTTTTCAGTAGCTGTTCTTTCATCTCTCGCACACATTTTTAGACAAGTTTAGTGATGGTCAGTTGCTATGGTTACAAGATATGACGTCATAAATAGCAGGTGGTCAAACCAATTTTGGGTGAAAATACATGTTTTTTCAACTTCTTTCAACAATAAAAGTAAATCTTGTGGCTAAAATCATGCAGAGTGCTTATATATGTATTATATTTCATGTAAAGCACAAAGAAAATTATCATTTCTCGCGGTTTTAACCTGATTTCTAATTCTTGGTAAAATCCAAGATGGCGAACATTGTTTGTGACGTCGACGCCCCCAGCAGCGCCACCACCCCAAAACCATATACCTGATCTTGTTGAGAAGATGGAAGGCTTTCCACTTAAGGGAAAATCGTTTCAAAATACTGTCACATATGAAAAACTCCGGGGAGGGGTACCATCCACCCTCCCTTGTACCACGGGGGGTTATGAATTTGCGTGTACGTCTGAAAGTTAAATTGATGTACTCCTCACTTGTGGGAATTAAAAACGCAATACCGCAGAGAAGAGTTAATCATGATTTTCTATACATTCTCTAGCTGCTTGAAATAATGACTGCAGCAGATTCCGTGGCAGAATAAAACAAAAATATTTTATTTGTTGGTTAAATGTTAACAAACCCCAGCCCAACCTCCATGTAGGCGACACCTCTATTTAGGGGAAACTTATCTTGGTCCCAAGGGTGTCCCCTGAATAGAGGTTCCACTGTAAATGAATCTGAAGCTTATATGTGACTTGACTTTCCAACACAACAAATCGTCACCTTTGTGTTATGGCTTTTTGAAGCAAATACCATGGGGAGTCCTCCTTTTATACCTGACCTGAATCCATTCGTAGCTTTTAGTAGCCTGTTTGGCGGCAAAGTTTAAATTTTTTCATCGACCCTTTTTGCGTTAGCCTGAGAAAACAGCCGGCATTTCGGGACGCCAACACTAGTTTCCCCGGGATGTATCACTACCCAGATCTGGGTAATGCTTCTGATTATTTGGTGTAAATTTCTCTCACGATAGGCCCAATCATAAGTACTACCCAGATCCGGGTAGTGATATTAATAGCTTTTAATAGTGGCAGTAAGTTGCTATTATTAAGGGGTATGACGTCAAATTTGATTTGAGAATAGGCCACTTCAAAAAATCCAAAATGCAAAAATCCAAATGTTTCGCCCATAAAGACAATCTGACATCACTTAATTAAATCACATTTCCAACCTGGAAAGGGGCTGGGAACGTTACCTGTAAAGGGTTAAAGAAACGCCTTACAGACTTTCTTCTTCCCGAATAATTAAATTCACGAATTTTTAAAGCAAACGTTTAGAAAAATCTTTACAAAAAATGAGCACTAACAGCTGTCGTTTCTTGCAGTCGCCTCTTTTACGTTTAGTCAAAGAATTATCTAGAAAACAAGCACAGCAGTTACTTCGAATACAACCTGATTTTTTGAAAAATAGTTTCAATTATAATTAACCTTCTTTAAGGTACAGGCTGGTTTTCACTAGCGACGGAGTCGGAGTCCGAATCGTAAGCGGAGTCGTAAGAGCGCTTATGACCTTGTGAAAATCAAAAATCAGAGTCGTAAGCAGAGTCATAATCTCGACGGAATCGGAGTCGGAAGAATCAGAACGCTTCCATTTCCTTCCGACTCCGCATACTACTCCGTCGTTTACGTTCAAGTGAAAACGGGACCGTCGGAGTCGGAAGCAGAAGCGGACGCTTTGTGATTGGTTTAGTTCTTTCGCTTCTGCTTGCGACTTCGACAACCTTGTTTTCACTTGATGGTAAACGCGGAGTCGTAAAACAGCGGAACCGGAGCGTTGTTTTCATTAGATCGTTAAGTCCCACGCTGCTGATTACGACTCCGACTACACCGCTAGTGAAACCCAGCCTTTAGTAAGCTTTCGCTAACTAAAAATTTCAAGACTGGTGTCCGCCATCTTAAAGCGATCCCAACATTTATTTGCGAGTACGGCAACAACCAGCGACCTTTCCATCGTCAGACCACAGGCTAAATAATTGTATCACAATACTGCAAAATATAATGTTCGTATGGGCTCAAGTTCCATTAAAAAAAGTCCATCACCATGCAGTTAGTTAGAAAATCATCTGTAGAGATAGAATTTTAGCTGATTTCCGGAAACACCGTGTGTAGCATTAAGGTTTCGTGGACTTTTATTCAGAATTTCTTTAAAATTTTTGGGATTGCAACTTCACCCCATTCGCCATTCGCCATTCACCAAAAAGGAAACTCGGCTGTGTTAATTTTCGCAAAGTCTCCTGGGACTGTCACTGGGGGCAGGGAAAAAAAATGGCCGATAGCTGACCGAAGTGTCCCGAGGAAAATCCTTAAATAAGAATGACCGAGACCAGGTTTTATGAGCCCCCGAGACTGAGCATCCCAGTCAAACCCTTGTTTTCACTAAAACCGCTGGACGCTACAACCTGGATAAGGTCATTGTTATCTAAGGTCTTCCGTGTCTCCCGTAACGATCCCACAAGTCTTTGCAAGAGTAAACGCGGTCCAGATTTTGTAGTTTTGCAAAACAAACATCGAGACTGGACAAAACTGTGGCCGGACGTGGCTCTGTCAATTGTCATTCCAGTCATATAACCCCAGTAGAAGGGACATTTTCCAAATCAGCTAGTCCAATCCTAGGTCGCCTGCCACTTCCTCCAGGTAGACAGCGTCTCCGCAACCAAAAGTGCCATACTCCAGTTATAAAAATCACCACTAGGAGCGTGACAAACACACCGAGAAAAAAGCCACCGGTTCCAGATAATTTAGGTTTTTTCACAGCGGGGCACACGGTCTTTTGACCATTTTCTCCTGAGGGTTTACACTGCGATAATTTGGTATTTTTACATGCGTGGCACCACGAAGTGACATCACGCACTGTAAGAGATGTCACAATTTTCACAAACTGGTCCAGGGGGCATGGATCGTCGCAATGGGGTATGTTATATTTTACTATAGTTTCCTAGGGGAAAAAAAAACGATAAAGGTAGATTAGAAAGACGCACGCACGTCACACGAAAACTACTTGGCTGGAGCCTTATCAGAATTTCAGTGCATGTATATCAAAGGATACACCTGTGATTAGCTAACATTGTAGCTACTGTTGCATTTGTAGAGTTCTCTGTAGCATGAGCAATAGGAGTCGTACGTCTGTATTACTTACCTACAGCCGACCTTTCTCGACGCCATCGCTGGTTTTCACGCGAAATGACGTCTGAGAAACGAGTGCAGAAATCCCATACTGATGACGTGTCACTACCCAGTTCTGGGTGATGCTTCTGATTGGTCGTGCCGCGTAGGAAATTTGCTTCAACCAATCAGAAACATCAGTATGAAATTTCTGCACTCGTTTCTCAGACGTCATTTTGTGGGGAAACCAGCGATGGCGTCGCGAAATGTCGGCTGTTTTTTCTAGGCTACTTACGTACTGACCTGAAATCTCTTGCAGCCCGTAAATGCTACTATTCTGGCGATTTGAGCTTGGAAATATTGCTAGTGATGTTGTGATCGTGAATTGTTTTAGAACAAGACTGTTGTTTTTCAGTACTGAAACTTAAAAAACCAGGCCACGTTCTACGTATTTTCTAATTCATCAAACACGTCTTCTAAAACAGAAAATAGCCTACAAGAAATATATATAACAATTATTCACCGAAGTGGAGGTGGCTAGTATTGGAAATTTACCGAGGCCGCGAAGCGGCGAGGTAAAGATCCAATACTAGCCACCGACACTGAGGTGAATAATTGTTTTAGTATATACTAAAACAGTGAGATAATTGAGCACAAAATGATGATTTTTAACTCATTTACTGTTGCCAACGATTACAATTTTGGCGCGCGATGACCGAACGGCCGCGGTCGTCGCTTTTTCTTAGCGACAAATAAAACTTTTGAAGGCGTTTGTTTAGCTCTTGCGGGGAAGTTTCTTCAAAAGGAGTTGTGAATTCTGTTTGTATTTAAAATAATTCTGTAAAAAAGATTATTAAATTTAGTTTTAAGCTTATTGATGAACAAATCAACTAAATAAAGTAACGCAAGACTTAAGCTTAAACAACTTTTTCACCGGTTTTATCGATAACTATTCAAGTAAACAAGACAAAGCTTTACCTGTTAAAACTTCCAAACCGAACTTCGTCACCTTCTTCATGTATTTCGGAAATAGCTTGCTTGATTAGTTGTGAAATTTCTTAGTTTGTTACGGCAGCAAACCGGGAAAGCATTTTGCTCGCAACCTACGCGAGTTTGGCGTCGCTCGCTCGGAGGAACTGGAGGTGAATCAGTGAAAAGTGCAGGATATTCACTGATTGAGTAGCCAATCAGAGCGCGCGAAAAACACTATCCACTGTTTTAGTATATACTAAAACGAATTATGGGCCTTGTTTGATTGTACATTCACTCTAAGGAAAATGCATGGCTGCCATAAACGTATAGGGAAAAAAACTTACCTCCAATGAACTATTCTTGAAAGAAAATCGAACGAAGTATTTGTTTTTAGAATCCCTCAGTAGTTCAGTGAACACAAGAGACGCATAATTCGGGATTTTACTCAAAGGACTCTGAGAATCTTTGATTAACCCAAGTGAAGTAAACAATGATAACATGGTAGGATAGTGAGCTGAGTAATACCGCAACTGAAAAGAATTAATAAGAAAATAAATAAATGCACTTCATTGTTAAATAAGTTAGTTCTTATTCTTGATTAATGAACACTGAAATGTGTGATTTTTGTCGATGATAATGACGACAATGATGATGATGATGACGACGACGAAGATGATGACGATGATGATGATGATGATGATGATCATGACGGTATCACGTTGTAAATCGTATTGAATACCACCAAGGATAAAGGTAAAGGTGGCTTCTGATACACGGAACGTTTTCTTGAACCTCTAATCGGTGTTTGTGCCGGTATCCGTCCTCGAACCATCCCTTGTTACGAGAAAGCCGTCGACACGATCGATCAACAGTGGTTTCTCGGAAGAAATAAGAAGAGCACCCTTAAAATTAAAGGTATGAAGTGGGTCTTATAAAAAGTAGTTAAGACTTAGATGGGTAAAGGATGTCTTGAAAAACAAACAAACAAACCTTCAGTTTACTTTGCTTTTCTGTAACATTTTTGAAGCTCATGGCAATCTCATTGGCCAAAAGTCCTCCGCCGATATCACCGATAAGTCCTTTGCTGTATTTGTTATATTCCACCCAATCTGCCAACGATTCAATCTTATACCACTCCTTTTCAGTGATGTTAAGACTAAAAGTGTGGTTGTACATGCGATGAAGATTAATGTAGTCATACCTAAAAAGAGTAAAATGTCAAGGGACGTCTTTTCTTTACACTTACAACTCATACTTCTGGTTTGCTTTACAGTATAAAATAACATGTTTTTGTGGTTTTTGACCGATCAGAAATATAGTGCTCTTACTTACACATTATAGAAGTCTTTAAGTTCAATTTTCTCAATCCCCAATACATTTGCCAGTGTTTGTCTAAGACTGGCACTTTCTGCCTCTCTCTCTTGAAATGTTTTACTCTCATAGAAAGCAGTGACTTTTTTCGTCAGCTCAGGACAGGAAAGCCACCCTCTTAGGAGCTGATCATTCTCGACAGCAACAGTGTGAATTGGAACCTGCCAATAAATGTAAATACAGTCAGACTTCACTGATGTGGACACCAAAGAGAGCAAAGCCAAGTGCCCACATAACAGGGATAGTTGCATTAATTTTAACTGAGGCACTGAATTTTGGTTTCTTTGGGACCAAAACAACCGTCAGAATAACGAGATATGTTCATTCTGTAGAGGTTATAGAGGGTTTCCTGCATTATTATTTAAAAGCAAGTCTGAAGAAGCAACTACATGTACCACCAGAACAAAAAGCACCACCCAGTTAGCTCAATAAGCTAACTGCAGGTTTGAAGTGCATGAGGGAACAGCAAGCTTAAAAATGGGCTAACACTGGTAGCCAGCATCTCCTAGAGTTGATTCATGGCAGTCTTCAGTCATGGGCCAGCATGACTGTCTTTTCCCTTTCTTCTTAACCAAGCACTTGAGTTAGAGTGCTGGAATGTTTGTAATCTGGAGGCCCTTAGTTAGATCCCCACCCCAACTGCTAGCTCAATTTGTTTTCAGTTAAGTTCCGGGTTGAACTTCTCGGTGACACTTGTAAATAGCCAACTGGTTTGTCTCTGGCCACCAAGGAATTCTTAACCTTAGCATACCCCTAGATAAAAGTCAAAAGAAGAAACTATGACAGTAACACTGACCTGTTGAATGTCATATGGAGCACGGAAAACTTGGTCCACATAAGAAACATTAAGCGTTTGGTTCCTTGGTGGGTATAATCCAAGAAGAAAACTCAGTGCACTTAAAAAAAAGTCAAGACAAAGAAATGACATCCACGTTGACTTGCTATACAACCACTGTCGAACACAACTTTAACTGCTATTGAGAAAACACAAGGCATCACAGAGACCCAGGTAATTCTAGTCTCCTATGCATCCATATTTTTGTGGTGTGATGCAGAGCAGCATGAACTGCATGACGACAAAAAAAAAAACAACAGGGGGAAAGAAAACTAAGGTATAAATGTAGTTCTCACCTGTTGAGAGTTCTGGAATAGTCACTAGACCGTACATAAATTTCTTGTGGAGATTTACTATACAAATCAGAGAAGTTGAAGTTCATTTCATGGAAATGACTATGAACAAACTCTCCGGCTCTAAACATTTGATCCATTCCTCTCACAGTCAACTGGCTGTCACTTGCTTCCTCAAATGTCTTGTGATCTTTGGTAAGAAGAGTGCGGCTTCCATGGCGTGATATTACCACTGCTTGTTGAAGCCACAGTTCTTCTAAAACAAAAGATAAATGAAATCTTTAACAATTTTTTTTTTGCAAGTTATAATAAGGGTAAAGGTTTGTTAATAATTTGTGGAATTGCACTTGGCTTTCCACCTAGTTTACTAACAAAATAATAATCTAGATACCGTATATCCTCAAATAAGCGTCTAGGTAATGTAAAATTTCAGCTAAATGGTTGGGCCCTTATTGGAAGAAGGGTGCTTAGAACAGGGCACTTGATAAGTTCTCATTTTGGTCATATAGTGTAGGTTAGTCCCATTTCTAAAATTCACACAGGGTTATTAGTGAAGTGGTAATAGAAACAGGATTTCCTTGTATCCCTACAATAAAAGAAAGTGACGGGGGAGAGAAGGGGGGGGGGGTGCTTGTTTAATATTTTGGCTTAGTGGGTGGGAACTTATTTTTTGGGGGGGGAGGATGCTTATTTGAAAGATTGGGTGCTTGTCCGAGGAAATTTGTGGTAAAATATACATAAGATCAAGACTGGAAGGAGGAAAACCAGAGTTGGCTATTTACAAGGGTGGCAAAAATTTGAATTGCAATGACTGAGAAGCAAATCCAGCTACATAATTATAGTAGTTGGACCAGGACTCAAACCCTGCACATTTCCATTCTGATGCACTGACCATTCTCCACACTGCCTCTACATGACAAGTATTGTCAATTATGATTTACTAAAGTTCACCAATTCTTGGCTGGGTCACTGCAACAGTGCATAGTGCCAATTTAACTACCGGCCCATAACAGTCCATCCGCGGAGACCCAGGGGCAGATAGTGGGGTGAGGGAAAGTCTAAACGGGCGGAAAAATATGGCACGAAGAAAAGTAAAGAACGGTGAGAAGAGCCCCTGGGGACAATGTCTTACCAGACCAGTTCCAAACAGTTGCTGCCGTTCTGCCTTCTGATTGGGCAGAAAAACACACAAAGTTTCTGGCACCAATCTTTACTTTTCTTTGTGCCATAAATTTCCGCCCGTTTAGACTTTCCCTCGCCCCCACTATCTGCCCCTGGGTCTCTGAGGATGGTAACAGTCCCTCTGCCCAAGAGAGATAGACCTCAGCACCATGGTGACTTCCCCCTACTCTTTATGAACAGTGAATGGAATTTATTATATGCAAGGGTTGTGAGACAGGGTCTACAGTTTATCGTCCTCATTCAAGAAGACTAGAAAGTCTAACTGTATACAGCTAGATGTCTTTATAAAGTCAGCATTTCCTCCTTAGCTATTAAAAGACCCTAAGCATTAGTCCAGCCAGGGTTTGAACCGGCGTCCTACCACTCAGAGGATCTGCTCTAATCAAACTAAGCTAACCGGGCAGCAGTTGAGCTAACCTGGTGGTGGTCATATGCAGTCATAGCACTGCATGCGGGTACTTCATTCGTGTCAGGGAAGGAAGGAAGGTTGCAACCCAGTTCTAAACAGTTGACCTAAGGTCTTTATTAATTGTGAGACTTTGTGATTTCTTTGACTCAGTTCCAACTTCTCCTATTGACAATTTCCATATGGTTGCAAAAATGAGATCTTTGACAGTTGCAGAATCTGTGCCATTGTAAGTGTATGTCTGCTGTTATTATGGAGACTTTACTGTACATGCGCTCTGGTTTGTTAAAGAGTCTAAACAGTCATGACAAGCACGTAGTGTTTGCTTTTTCAGATCATGGACAACTGGGATTTTACAGCCCTTACATTACCCACCAGGCCCAGGTTGTTCAATAGTTGGGTAACGCTATTCACAGAATAAATCACTGTTATCCAGTGGAAAGGTATTACGAAAACCGATAATTTGCACTATCCGCTGGATTATTTTATCCAGTGAATAGCGCTATTCACCTTTAAAACAACTGGGGCCAGGAAGCTATAGTATACAGTCCTAGTGATGAACACATTAGGGATAAAATTGTACTTTTCTGAAAATGATGATGATGATGATTACTGTCAAACAGACAAGACCTTGAACATTGGAAACATTCCTGAAATGTTGTCAGAAAAAGTGAATCAGGCGTGAGAAACTAGTCCACAAGCAACCTTAATTAGTTTGTGGTTATGCGGCAAGTTCGCATGTCATGATCTTTGCTGTGATTGGCCGTAACAAAATAAACATTCCTGAAATATTTCAAGTGTTGTCGGTTCGACGGTAATAGGGCAGGGTTGTGGGAGAACAGGACTGAATGAGCTTTTATTAGCATAGTTTTGTACAATTTAAAATTCATCTTACCTGCACTAATAGTAGAGAAATAAAGTCCAACAAAAATAAATAGCTTGTTCGACATCTTCAGGGGGGTTCTTCATTAGTTTCTAAATTTATACACTGTAAATATAAAGCTTGAGAATTAATATTAAAAACATCTGCACAACTGCATTTGGATTTCGACCCAGATCCCGTTGTATTATGCTAGAATGTAATACTGGTAAATAAATGGCAATAGAATACCTGCGCAAGCAACAAAAATAACCGGCAATCATCTGAAAATACGCATTCTGTCACGCATACCTCCACACATTGTCAACACGCACGCGGAAAAGTTGCAATAAATTATAGTCCAGCAGTCCAGCGGATTTCCAAAGAGGAATAAAGAGACTGGGGCAAAGTCCTAATCAAGATGGCGGAAAATGGCGGAGTGATTGAATTGAAAAAGCGAAAATAAGGTGAAGTTTATTGAGCTCGAGGAAGTAAGATGTCATTTCAGTCACAAGGCGGACAAGGTGATTATTTTTTGCAGTATCGACGTATGAAAACAAGCAAGTCTTGCAGATATTGCTTGCTGTATTGCTGGATCGAGGCTAGAGTACATAGTTCGCGTCAAAATGATCATATGATCACGGCTTGCCTTCGCTTTCTTTTGGCAGAAACACAGAATCGGAGGATTCTACAAGATCTGCAACAAAAACGCCAGATGCTTTTAAATCAAGGCCAAGGTGGCGTAGGAAATGTGGGGTGAGTCGAAGTGATCTTTGACCTTTAATTGTGAGCTAATTGTGAGAGATGCTAGAAAATACAGTTGTAAGCTGACAGAAATAAGCTTACTAACATAGTTTCAACATAGATTTTTCATACTTTGTACTTTGTTACGTGGTATGTTACACAGGTAATACATAGGCAGAAGTGAACACAACATGGCTTAAACATAGTCCAACATAGTTAATAAATAGCATGAACATAGGTTTTGCATATGTCTAGTTCTACAAGGGGTTATGATTTGGACGGTAAATTTGGCATCCCTCTCGCTTGAACAATTTCTTTCCTTGTTACTTACACAAAATAGCATGTTGTTGTCACATAGAGTTTGTGAAGCTTCGTTTAGTAAATTCAAGTCACTCACCACTTCTGGATTAATGCTTGATCTATGCAAGGAAACAGTAGCGTAAATTACATGTAGTTGCACCATACAGGATTACACCACCACCAAATATTAAAAGATTTGCTCAATCAAGGATAAAACAGCCTTTGTACAGACTGTCACATGATGTCTTACAGCATGTCACAATGCTTTGCATGAATAGACAAATTTTCTTTTCCCAAGCATTTCCAAAATGAAAGGGTTACTTGGATTAAAGTCCCATGAGACTTATGATAAACTCCTAGTCTTCCCTTTCAAGTTACCTCATATTTTTCCAGAGAAACAAATGGAAAGTTTGACATTATCTGAGTAGTTAGTTAAAGGCCTTATCACATTCGGCTGCATTAAATGCTCTTTGTTAGCTTTAAGTGTACCAATTTTATGAGAAATACGGAAGCAAAAACATATGTGTTGTATAATCTTTCTTAACAAATTTATTATTATATTGCGCATAGCAACAAAACAAATTATGAGAATTTAGGTAAATATAGCAGTTTCGTTGTATTTTTGTAAGTTATTGTGTCATTTTTTTACATTATTTTGTATTCCACGGTATTTTGCTATGAAAAATTTAGCATTATCACAAAAAAAATTTAGCATTATGCCTGGGCGCCCTGGGCCCCTCCCCTGGACCTGCCACTGCAATGGTGACCAACATCAATTTTTTCTTTACAATACCCATTCACTGTCAAAAGAAAAGGTTATGAGAATTAACAAAATGATCACCAAAACGAAAATACCTTGATCTTTTGTCAAATTCGCTCAACTAATTCTTAAAGGAAATGTATAGAGATCAGTAAAGAGAATTTGTAAGTGGATATCGGGGCTTAAAGGATTAAGAGAGAGTCGAGTGTTACCAGAATAACAGTGTTCATGATATGACTGTTTAATGTTTTTACTTCTCAGGCAAAGGAGTATGGGAGGTGCAGAGGCATCTGTTCCCATTGTAAAAGTTACACATGAAGCCCCGGTAAGTATTAAGTGAGTTAATGTTTGAGTTTGTGTGGAGTCAATGTAATTCAATATTCACCTGAATTTTCTGCGTTGGTGCATGACTGAATTGTAATAATGAGTTGACAAGTTTGTGACTAGACTTCTTAATAACAGCTTATTGAAAAATAATTATTTAGAAAAGAGCAAAAATACTATAATCTGTGACAGCTATGGGTGTCCATATGATCCACGGGCATATACACAAAAAAACTGGCCATCTATGTAGACTAGCTGCCAAGTTATACATAATTAGGCTTCAAGTTTTGTGGTTAACTTGTGCACTTTGTATGGTCACTTCTTCAGAGTTTTAAAAAACAGACCTGCTTTTTCAAAATTGGATAAACAATATCTGCTGGATAAATCCCTATCTAATGGATACATGTACACTTAAGATTAGGAAAAGTAAGGCCAATTGTGTTATCCGTTAAATAGAATTTGTTGAGTGGATCATGCTTTTCTCCTTTTGAACAAGTAGGGCCAATGTGGAATTTGGAACTGTTCAGTGATCAATCTAGAAGTTGGTCAAAGTGGGTTATACGCATGTATGTCCCACATGGCATTTTAAATTGGGTCATTTCAGAGATGGTCTACTAGGTCAAACTAAGATATTGAAACTTTGAACAACTCTAATGGAAATCTTCATGCTTTTCAGATTCACCTGCCATTCTCTTTTTTGTAAAAAATGAACTTAGCTTTTGTTGCCGTTTCATAATGGAACGAAAACGAAAGAATGAAGTCAACAAACGAAGCAAAAATCAATCGGCAAAGCAATGTACCGCTGCATGCAGAGCGTTCAAATGTGCACTCCAGTCTCTCTCAGATTTGAGAGGAATGCCTGATGTGAAAACTAAACATAAGCACGAAGTCTGAAATTGAATGATAGTCATTCTGTGCACTCATTTCAGGCTAGTAAGCGCACTTTCTTTTTTTAAATTACTTGCATTATTACCAGCTGATTTGGAAGTACTTATATATGAAGTAATATTTTTTGCGTCAGTATGACTCCACGATTATTTCATTTTGGGTCAGAACAGAATACCGTAAAATTCTGAAAATAAGTCCTTCCATGTATAAGCCCATCCAAATATAAGCCCCCAAGCTGGTAACGCAAAAAACCCTCCGTTAAATTGCCCCTCCAAATATAAGCCCCGCGGGGGGGCTTGTACTTGGAAATGTCCATCAAATACAAAGTAAAACAAAGAAAACGGTAAATTTCCTTCCAAGAAGAAGGCTAGCCCAATCGGTTTTTAAATGCAAATTTCCCTCCATCCATAAGCCCCTCCGAATATAAGCCCTTCAAAAAATAAGCCCCTCAAAAATGGTCTTTTGAAAATATAAGCCCCAAGGGCTTATTTTCGGAATTTTACGGTATTCCACGTCAATGGCGGAGAAACGTAGCTTAGATTGGACACTTCAACTGTTGTCATTTAAATAAACCTCTGTAAAATGCTCCTTTGCTTTTAGGTTATTCGCAACCCAGCAGACATGGCATTGAGCCAGCGACAGGCACTAGAGGTAGGTTTACATCACTTAACCCTTTAAGCCCTAAGAATGATCAGCATTAAATTTCTCCTTGTAATAACAAGGCTTTGTTAAACAGAGTGGTCATGAGAATTACGGACATGATCAAACAGGATGAATTAGCTTAATATTTTATCAACTTCTCCCCACTACTTCTGAAGGAAATGAATAGGGGCAACAAATGAGAATTCAAATTTTGATCTTAGGGTTTCAAGGGTTAAAAGATTTACATTAGTAGTATAAAAACCACTCACTCTGTCAAAAGTAATTATAGCTTCTAAATCAGATGCTTTGTGTCTTGTAACGTTTCATCAAAATACTTTATGTCACATTCTTTCCTCCCACATATCATCTCATTATGAAATGGTTTTAATGATTTAGACATTGATGGACTGTAAAACAGCCCATAATTTTGCCTAGATTCAGGACGCCTGCACGCGCGGTCAAAGGAGAGGTTTGGAGTGAGGGTAAAAACGAAGAGTGAGACACGGGCTTTACAATGGTTTCGCTATGTTCGAGTTCGCTACCTACATATTCTTCTTGCTGCCTCTTGGCAAAGTCCAAAACTTGCACCCTCCCTCGAAGGGGCAAGCTTAAAAGAACGCGAAATATTATATATCAAAAGATCTTTTTCTAGATCGATTAGGGGAGTATTTTCAGTGGTTTACAGAAAGCTTACAGCTTAGCGAATTTGTTGCGAACTAGGACGTAGCGAGACGGGTTGTTATCAGAAACGGACGTGTGTGGCCAGCCCACCCACTTAGTTTGAAAATGTTGTGCTGGTGCATCACGCCCTTCAAAGCCAATTTGGAGCAAAAAAAAATGCATTCTAAGTCGATGCCAGATTGTCATGGACCTGGAAAAATAACAACACGAAAATTTAAAGGAACTCATTATAGCACTACCAATGATTGCCTCGTGCATCATGATTTCCTGAATGACTGACATGATCGTATCCATGACAATGTGTTGCACTGACCTGTCAAATAGGGAGCTTTAGATTTGAGGACGAGAACGAGTACAAGTACGAGATGTAAAGTTTTTGCACTTTTTCGAAAAAAGACACCCCATAAAGCATCATTTTAGTATGGTTATTTATACTGGAGGAGGTTAAGCCCTCTCCCGATAGCAAAATGATAAAACTTCTTACAATTGATAGCTTGTTCCCGCCACAAAGACATTTTCGCTAAAACTCGTAGTAGAATGACGGCTATCACGTTTTCCCGCAAAAATGACGCTGGTTCACGCCTGAGCAATACTCAGTATTGAAAAAATCGTCATTCTCGTTCGTTCTTGTCTCAGAATCTAAAGCTCTGTAATGATTCAATGTTGGGGGAGGGGAAGGAGTGGGTGTCACTCCAAGAAATTCTGGGTAGAGGTGTGCTGCCAAGTCCTTCAAACCCTGACCTGTTTAACACAAGAACGGTTCAATTTCGATGCCTCGTTTAAGACCGGAAGAGACCTTATTTTATTACCCTGTTTCGTTTCACTCTCCATACAGAATTAAGTTGTCATTTTTTCAACCTACATTCTTGGACAAAACTCTTGAGAAAATTGCACATTTCGAGAGCATTTTTCTAAACATCGTAGCTGTACCAATTCTTCCCTTCCCCTCTCCCCTTGGAAGCAATGTTGTTGTGTGTTCTGAAGCAACCCTGATCATTGGACGTTTGTAGGAAGCAACTTTGACCTGCGAGAAGGGGATTTGATTCCGCAAGTTAGTTATTTTGGAAATAGTTTTGTTGCGTACGATAGTGCGCATTAAGAGGAAAACGTTCTCAAGTAGTATTTTTCCGGGATTGTGGCAAAAAAGTTGTTGGAGCCATAAACTAATGTAGATCGCTCATCGCCAACCTTTTGACTCTTCTAAGGGCTCCCGGTCCAAAAAGATACCACTCGCCTCCCCGGTATGGAGTGTTCTCGTAAGGTGTTCTACAGTCGCCCCACTCCCTTAGTTTTACTGTGAAGAACTGCTATCTCGTGCTTATGGAATCCAACTATTGCATGCTTACAAAATACAGCTGCTAACCAATAGCAACAGTTTCAAGTCCCAGGGAGTTACCCTCCTACGCAGACGCCCTTTGGCTCATCGCGATCTTCTGCAGTGTTAGTTGGGGAGAATTGCGTGACAAGCTTAAAGGATGTCTGTGTAAGAGGCCTAAGACATCCCATCCATTCCTGACTTTTGATTGGTCCATTTGTCCATTTGAGTCTTGGTAATATACATCCAACGTTGACTGTCTGCTTGCTAGTACACCGACCCTTCCTATGCCTACCCTGTAGATTGTATTTCTTCTCTCCCAATCTTCTGCTTTTAAAATGAACGATAGCGACTTCTAGACCTACGGATCGCGCGCTCGACTGCAAAATATCCCTGCATTGCAGGTTAATGGTATCCTGTCTCAGAACTACTGGAACAGTTTTATTTTTGACTGTCTCAATTCTTTTCGTACTTAAGTGTTAAGTAAACGACAATACAAGACAGTAAACTTTCCTTAACCCCTTAAGCGCTAAGAGTGATCAGCATGAAATTTCTCCTTATAATATCAATGTTGTAGAAAACAGAGTGGTCATGAGAATTGAGTACATGATCAGGGAAGATGAGGCTAATTGATATTTTAACAAATTCTCCCCACTACTTCTGTTGAAAAAGTATAGGAACAGTAAATGAGAATCTCAATTTTGATATTAGGGTTTAAAGGGTTAATATGGGACTAACGCGAGCTATGTTTAGACTTTTATGGAACGTTTTCTTTTGTTTTTTAGCACGCAAACACAACGTCTTCTGGATATTTTATCTCGCAAGACTCAGCTTACGGAAATCTCATCCTGCCGGTTTTACCAAGGTTTGAAAATGGAGAATTAAAAATGATTTGAGATTGGACTGCTTTGGAGCGTGATTTTCTAAGAAGCTTTTTCCATTAACATTTAAGATTATTTGGAGACTCAGAACGTATGAGTGTCTACCCTTGCCTAGTTCCTAGGCCTCATTATTCCGCACGGCTTATGCATTTCGAGTCACGTGGTCCGAGCGAATTTTTGACCTGGCCGTTCGTCTCGGATACGTCACCGAAATTCATTGGCCCAGGAGGCCTGGGAAGACGCTGTTAGGGACAAGGCAATGTTCAAACAATGAGCTTCGAGAACGATCATCTCAAGTTGTTTGAGGAAGTAACCTAATGCATGGTTTAATGCAAGGTTGGAAAAGTCAGACACTATATTTGCTTAAATGTTGAAAGGAGCTGATGAAAGTAATCTGTAGTTGATACGACTTACGATGTGAATAAAACGTTAATTAAACGTTGAACTGATACTCAAGTTGCAACTTCCCCCGTGTCTCAAGTCGTGACCATTTTGACGCTGACTGGCATGGTTATGGCATATTTGGAAGTTGGTAAGTTCGACTTTTTTATAATTTTTATTATCATTAGTAGAGTTGGCCGCGACTCGAGCAACTCTTACGCCTCTTCCGTGCTCTCCAAACTTCCTGCGTGCTTCATATCTCGACATACGCACGCTGAATCATGAACCTGTAGTTAATTTCTCTTCGGTTCGAAAAGATTTGTTTAGTACATGCCATACTTGTACGATGAAGGACAAACGTCAATCTATTTATCGCGCATCTAATAATTAAGGACAGTCTCTTGAAGTCTCCTACTAGAAGACGGGACTGTTGCCATCCGAGCCACGCTAAGGTAGAGCCATTTGCAAGGCAAAGGCAGTACCGGTCTCGGGAAATAATCGAACCTAAGGCCTCCAGATGTGCAGACAGGGCTCAAAATAACGGCATGTCAAAGGACAATGTCCCGTCAGAATGGCGACTTGAACGGCCTAAAAGTCACTTGCCGATCTTGTTGACCGGTCACGGCTTCTTGTACTCGACGACACGAAACTAAACGAAAGAATCTTTGACCTCACAAGACCTGCATGACCGTGACCGTGAGTCACTGTTGGGCAGCATCTTACTTTGGCATTCTAGTCATCTTGTTTCTCTAAATGCCATCTTTGCGTCTCCCGCGTTGTTGTTTAGCGAAAGAAGATGACTATCCTTTCATAAAGTCACTTTTAAAAGATCTAGCGACGACTAGAACAAGTAAATGATAGTTTGGATATTACACTTTAAATTTTGACCGGTCAGAAACGGGGCTTGACCGAGCAAAGATTTTCTTCGGCTAGTCAACGTGTCCGGTCACTTTCCGAAAATTATTTTGAGATCTTTTGAGCCCTGACCGGCTCAACACTTCTCCGACTGAGCTAATCCTGCCGCGGTCAACGTTGAGACAGTTTCCCTCAAGACGATGGGTGCCCTGTGCCGCAGCAGGATGCCCTGTGCATGTAGCTTCGAGGATGCGTGTAGGTGGTCTTTCAGAACGGCGAGCACGAGGTCAACGGGTAAAATCCTCAGTTTTTTTAGCTGCAGTTTTCGTTATACTTTCCTTCTGGTTTACTCTCTGAAAACCTACCCTCTATATACATGTAATAATGATGTCGTACTGCAGTTTTTATCGATCGCCACGTGAAGAATCTAAGTGTTGTCAAAGTTGTTTTAATCGAATATTTTATGGCTTGTCGTCTTTCGCCTCAACAAATTGCTGCTGTGCAATTTCGACATTGCAAAAAAAGTGGTTAGCGAGCTTTAGCAACGACGACCCGACGGCAGCGAAAACGTCAGTAGTACTAAAGTTTTGGCGTTTTTGAAGAAATGTTTTCGCGATCATTTCAACTCTCTTAAAATGTCAAATGCATGTAACTTTCCCTGGGATTGAAATTCTTGGGGACCGAATCCAAGTTTAGTATAGAAGGAGAAAGAAAAATTTGTCGTGGTGTGTTTTATCACCGTGGGGGAATGTCAGGCCCCGTCCACACGATTTCGGATATTTTTGAGAACGGAGATTTTTTCTCCGTTTTCCAAAAAATACGCATCTACGCGTAGCGTATTCGAATCGTTTTCGCCCGTCCATACGAAAACGCTAAAAGGATGGAAATACGATAGCGTACCTTATTGAGCATGCGTCATGCGATGAGGTATTTTTAATGAATGACATCATCGTATTCGAAAACGAAAAGCCGCCGTTTTCAAAAATCTCCACTCTGGAGAGCGTTTTTGAAAAGATGCGTTTTCGGTGACCGTTCTTACCCGCTAAGGGACCGGTCATTATAGGGGGGATCACTTGATTTTTCGAAGAACAAACGGGGGCATCAGTCGTAACTGAGAACCCAAAAGGGGAGATCGCTGAAAACTTTCGAAGGATTCAGAGGGGGGACCACTCGAATTTGCTTAGAAAATAAAGACAGGGGGGGGGGGGGGTTGCGAAAGTCATCAAAAGTTATTAGGGGGGATCACTTCAGTGAAGTAACATTCAAAGGGGGGGATCGCCTAAATTTCACCTCGTTTAGCCCAAAATCCTCCCCCCCCGGAAACGTGGGGACGGGGCCTCCGCGACAGCAAAGAAGTGTACCAAAAGTGTGTTGCACGTGCAGAGTTTGTTGTTTTGCGTATTGAACCTATTACTTTTTTGACGTTTCAGTTGCCATTACCGTGATCGTTGCTTCCGAGGTTTGTACACCTGATAAAACACGACTGCGAGTTTTTTTGCACGGCTTCAAAATCTCTTAATATAAAGAGCAACTCAGTCTTCAGCACTAATATTTATTTAGGATTATTTGGTTCAAAAAATTGGACGTAAACTTTAGCCGTGTCTTTATCAGATATAAAGACACTCATCAGTGAGTTTTTTAAATCCATTTTAAAATTTTCTTTTGTAGCTTTTAATAACAAATATAATCCGCAAAAGGCATAATATGTAATGAGTCTTTCATAGTGATTTCATCGTTAAAAGCCGCTTTACTTTCCATATGGTTTCTAAAACATAAATAAATAAGTTTATAAATACATATAGGTACATACAAAAAAATAAATAAATAAATAGATAAATAGGAATTTAAATAGTAATTTTTTTACATGCAAAATGCGCTGTTTCATCTGTAACGCAAACGACAATGTGGGTATTTAGAACTAAGGAATTAAGTGTATTAAACCTCTGAGTTTTTTTTTAAACATAGATTTCAACTTCCGTTTTGTCTTTTAAAGAACGCTATATTTTCCTATTTCTTGCGTTGAGATTTCACTTGTTTGTCAGGTCAATTTTGTTTTCTCGTTGGTCTAGAAAGCTGTTATCTCCTACAACTATAGATCATTTTCGTTTCTGCGCCAGTAAAGTAACTGAAATTGCACAAACAGTTTCAAGAAGTCACAGATGTAATTTCAATAAAGTTTCTTTACGAGGAATTACACAAGGATTATTGCCTTTTTTCGACAAAAACTAAAAACCAAACTTTCACGTGGAATTAATTGTGTTAAACCTCTATTTGAGTTGTTTTTTTTAATTGTTTTACATATATTTGGACCTCTATTTCGTCTTTTGAAAAACGCAATGTTTTTTTGTTTATTGCGTTGAGATTTCATTCGTTTATCAGGTCAACTTTATTTTCTCGTTGGTCTAGATAGCAAGTCTAGTATTTCCTTAAACTAAAGATCATTTTCGTTTCTGCGTGTGACTGAAGTAACTGAAAATGCGAAAGCAATTGAAACAAGTCATGTGTTATTAAAATAAAGTTTTTTTAAGAGAAACTATACAAGGATTATGCGTTTTCTTTTTTACAAAGGTTTAAAAATCCACTAAGAACACTAAGCCAAAATCTGCAGTGCAAACTAAAAGAAAGAAAACCGATATTAAAAATGGCGTAAAGTCAAAACGAAAATCCAAGTCGGCCCCACTAAACAAAGAATAGGTTTTGACCAATAAGAACTCATGTGGTTTGTAATGTTATATAAAGCGAGTGGTAAATTCGCTCGTAACAAAAAGAAGATAGTTTCAGCCTTAAAATCGCCTCTTCGTTTACAAATTCCGTGGCAAAGAAAAATTGAGTGAAGTGATGAATTCAAGTCAAGCTACAAACGTGTCCGTCCCCTCTTCTTGCCTGGCCGCTGAAAGGATGTTCGGAAATCTTCAGCAGCCGTCCTTTTTCTTTCAAGGTGTTCTTATCTTGTACATAATCATCAATATCATCACTGTTCCTTTCACTGCCGTCTTGAACGCGCTGGTGATGATCGCCGTGAAAACGAAATCCGATTAAGGGCGCAAAAATCGAACATTGTTTTAGCTATGCTTGCATTGACTGACTTTTTTGTTGGAATACTTGCTCAGCCCATCTTCACTGCAGGGACGATTTCTATCTTGCTTCAGGAAAGCGATTGCCAGTCAGGTGTCATTCAGATTGGTTTCATAGTTCTCGCCAACTGCTTGTTCACTAGCTCGGTACTTCACCTGGCGTTAGCGAGTGGCGAGCGCTATGTAGCCATTAAATACCCATACCAACACATTACCATCGTCACAGAGTCTCGTTTGCTGGTCGCGTCTCTTCTAACGTGGCTTCTGGCGGTGACGGTGCACTTTGCACTTGCTATTAACACGGATGTATTTTTTAGCATTAACAATACAGTTATCGGTCTGTCTGTTGCTGTAATTGTTTGCTGTCATTTGTCAGTGTTCCTCGAAACTCGCCGACACGAACAGCAAGTCGCAGCGCAGCAAATTACAGAGGAAGCCAGAAAACAATTTGAAAAAGATAAAAAGGTCTTCAAACTAACATCTACTATAATTGGGTTTCTTTTACTTTGTTATTCTCCGTTAATGTTTAGTAGAACTGTCCTTTTAAATTTTTTAAAACCCTCCTTAAATACCTTTTATATAATTGATTTTTTCGCTCTCACGGTAGTGTTTTTGAACTCGTTACTAAATCCTGTGATTTACTGTATCAGAATCAGGCACTTTCGTGTCGCAATGATTGAGTTAACATTTAGAAATGTGACGTTAGCGAAGGCTGAAGAAATGGAGATGCAGTGGTTTGGAGCAAAAAATGTTGTGGTTGGACGCGAGACTGGGCAAGATCAAGGAAGGCCAGAACAACAAAATACGGAAAGATTAAATGTCAGCTAAAATCAATATTTTATCTGTAGGCAATCTTCACGGGGATGCATCAGACTACAATAGTAGTAGTAGTAATAATAATAATAATAATAATAATAATAATAATAATAATAATAATAATAATAATAATAATAATAATAATAATAATAATAATAATAATAATAAGGAGAAGAATCTTTATTATGCTTTTGTGGATGTACATGGTTGATATTACAATCAGGTAAATTTACTTACAATAGAAGATAAGTTAAATGTAATGAGAATAATGGGCAAGCTAGGAAGCTAAATGAACCAGCTGGTTTTCTTGTTAGCTCCCTGAACAATTTATTCTAGGTAGCAGGTAAAATCAAAAGAAATAAAAAAAACAAACAAACAAAAACAAAGAAGAAAGAACTTATTTACATGAAGTATGTTGCTTCATTAGCAAAACGAAAATTCATTCCATTTGTTGTTCTGGCAGTAGATAGCGTATAATTTTCTTCGGAAACGCAGACACACTTGAGTTTGTTTAAACGAGTTCGAAGATCATTCTAAATGTCCGCAGCCATAAAAGAGATTGATTTCTTGCCTATGTTTGTTCGTAGGCTCGGCTTATAAAGATTTTCCTCAGCTCTTTATCCCGTTTTGTAGCAATGGATATTACTAGCATATTGAAACATGTTGTCGAATAACTCAGGCAGACATCCTTTATGCCTTCAGTGCACTTGTCAGCTGACTTGTTGGTGAATTATTCTTCAGGAAAACATAACCGGCCATGTGCTAATATTATTAATGCTTTTTTCTTTGTAGTTTTGTTTCGGATGTGGCTATAATTTCCGGACTCCCTTTTATAGTCCAAATAATTTCTTCCAACGATGTTAGATTTTTAGGTAGACTACGCATATTGAAATGCATTAAAAAAAATTCTTTTTTTTTTTCGCCTAATGAAAGAAATTTCCATACTGTTAAACGGTAAAATAGCCAGATTGGATGTAATTGTTGTATGGAGACTTTTGTAGTTCACTTTCTCTTTTAGGGTTAGTAATAAAATCTGCGAATAGATCTTTAGACTTGTTTTAACAAATTGACGCCAGTTTTTATCGTCTGTCCACTTATTGAAAGACTTGTCGTTTTTTTTCCTTTGTACCTTCCCATGAGACCCCGCGCGCCTCAACCTGAGCCCCAATCTTCTCTCATCCCAAAAACACAAAAATAGCGACTGGGTACGAGTTTGACTTATTGGTGATATAAAATGACGTCATAACATTATCAAAGTGTTGTGGATCTTAAATCAAGTTACCCAATAATCAGTTTGAAATTCCGTTTCGACAGTTGGAATAAAATTACGACAGAGGTCCAGTAGATTCAATCTTCAGTATCTTTCAGTTTTTGTACGCTGAAACAGTTACTACCGATTAACATCATTCCCTATCCCTGATAAATTTACCAAAACTTTGAAAGATTTTTAAATAGTTTTTTTTCCTTTCGTTGCTAGCTATTCTGGCGGGCCAAGGCCTTAGTGTGGAGCGTGTTGCAGTAGTGTTTTTTTTTTCTTTTCGCTCTGTCGTACTGTACCTCGTGTGGCCAAAGAGACCAACTGGAAGTCAAGCTTAGAAGCAATCGCTTTCCATAACACAAAACGGAGTACACTTAGACAGCAAGAAAGGGCAAGCGTAACTGACGAAGGTCGGAAAGAAAAGTTAAATTTTACTGTGGATCTGCGAATTGGAAAAGACAAGTTGTTTTTTTTTTAAAATTTCATTTGTTATTCCAAAGTACAACAATTACAATTATTATTACAAAGCATACATGCACAAACGGACTACACACTCAAGCACACATGCAATTCCACAATCACCACACAAGGTAAGCCTACTGTTATATAACAAGGGCTATTCAAAAAAGAAGAAACTAATCATTTTAGTAAGAGAAGAAAATTAACTAGATTACAAAGTCCATTTGTCCATTAATTTTTGTAAACTCTTATTCTTAGTGCAAATATATTTTTCTTTTTCATATTTACCGTTTACTCTAACTATAAAACTGTTAATGGTTGGGAGTACTTCATTCCCTCTGCGACTTCATAAATATAATTTCCCTATAAGTATAAGATAATTAAGCAAGGGGCATTCGGAAGGTAAAAAGCCGATCCAAATTTCCTTTAATGTTAGGTGAACTAGTTGTTCTCGCAACCCAAAATAATATAATTCAACACATTTCCAGAATGAATTCGAATAAGGGCAGTCCCAAAAGAAATGTCTGATAGCATCTTGCTTGACCTATAGCTAGACGAAAAACAACAAAGCCATGAACTGCACTTAATGACTACGACATGGCGAATGTCTCTCTATTTTCACCTGCATATGGTACTCCCACGCTTCAGTTTTTTAGGGAAAAAGAAACAGTTAATTTTCTTTTAACCAAAAGTTTAAAATTTTCGAATTAGAAGCCCCGCTAATGACCTTTGAGGAGAGAGTTTTGCTCAGTATCTTGTTGGATTTAGTATATATTTGCTTCATATCTCAGTGTTTTGACCAAAAAAGTTTCTCCCCGACAGTCAAGTAGAATGTGAAAAATCATTCTGGCCGATTTGCTGTGAAAGTTCCACAATTTTTATTTGAAGATTTAGAATTTAGTTTAATATCAACGGTTAATTTTCACTTCCTAATCCAGAAGGATTATTAAAAATGTTACTTAAAAAGCCGGTCAAATTATAAATTTTTAATTATTTGTCGGCTCTCTGCAGTTTTAAGTAACAGCAGTTAATTCTTACATGCAAAGTCCGAGCGCTGTTTTAACGCTAGCGACAAAGGTTTTTCTACTGGCAACGAAATGATTTTTGAGACCTCGAAATGTACATTTCCACTAGCGAGCCATTATGATTGGGACATTTTGTGAATTACAGGTTGAATTAAGCTGAAGTTTTTGAGATTTCGCCTCGTTTAACGCTCAACTTTGTTCAGTTGCTTTTGGCAATTAGTTTAACGATGTAGAAAATGTACAGTACTTCGTAATTATATTTTGTAATAAGGAAAGAAAAGTTAAAATTCATTTCTCTGGAATTCAAGAACAGTACATTGCAGAGAGCATTATAAAACCGGACCAGGTATATCTTCGTTACTTCAGCTGCACTAAGTGAAAGTGGGTATGCTTTAAACAACTCACAGATGCCATGTGAAAATAGAGCGGCTTTTTACGATGAAATCACTATAATTATTATTATTCCTTCTGTGGATTATGTTTGTTTTTAATAGCTAAATGAGAAAATATTTATTAAAATGAAAATAGAATTCCAGTTATTGAATATCTTAAGTGGTACATCAAGTCTAAAATTTGCATAGGCAGTATTTTAGTATCAAAAATTAATTTTCTGTTTTCGTTTTATTTAAACTATTTGTGCAAAACTGGTTTCGACTAAAAACAACGTGCTTTGAAATATTAGTGTTGTATTGATTGTTTTTCTGTCTAGAGCTACACACAGTTTTCTACCCTAAACCGTCTGCCCGAATCGTTGACTTTCGTGTAATTGTACACGCGTTTTAAAAAGTAAGTATTAAGTTTTAAAACTCTGAGTTTGTTGTTGTTTTCCAGATATTTGGACTTCCGTTTTGCCTTTTAAACAACGCAATGTTTTTCTGTTTCTTGCATTGAAATTGGTCTTGAAAATTATGCCCTGAAACTAAATCATTTTCGTTTCTGGGAGTGAAGCAACTAAAATTGAGAATTCAAAGCAATTGAAACAAGTCGCAGATGTAATTTAAATAAAGTTTTTTTACGAAGAACTATGCAACGATTATGGCTTTCCTTTTTTACAAAAGCCAAAAACCAAACTTTCACGAGGAATTAACTGTATCAATCAAGTTATCTCCCGAAACTGGATCATTCAGTTTTGCTTTTGCGAGTGAAGTAACTGAAATTAAGAATTAAAGCAATTTAGACAAGTCCGATCACAGATGTACTTTAAATAGAGTTTATTTAAGAGGAACTACACAAGGATTATGCCTTTTCTTTTCTACAAAATCCAAACACCAAACGTTTTAAGAACGAAAGACCGATCCACTAAGAACACTAAGCCAAAAATCGGCAGAGCAAACAGAAAGAAAACCGAAAATAAAAATGGCATAAAGCCAAAACGAAAATCCAAGTCGGCCCCACTAAACAAAGATAAGGTTTTGACCAATAAGAACGCATTTGGTTTGTGATGTTTTATATAGCGAGTGGTAAATTCGCTCGTAACAAAAAGAAGAAAGTTTTAGTCTTAAAAGGTGCAACAAGGAATCGCCCCTTCGTTTTTCAAATTCCGTGGCAAAGAAAAATTGGAAGAAGTGATGAATTCAAGTCAAGCAACAAACGAGTCCGTCCCCCCTCCATGCACGGCCGAAGAAAGTTTATTCGGAGATCTTCAGCCGCCTTCCTTTTTCTTTCAAGGTGTTCTTATCTTGTACATAATCAGCAACATCATCACTGTTCCCGTTATTGCTGTCTTGAACGCACTGGTGATGATCGCCGTAAAGACGAAATCCCGATTAAGGGCGCAAAAATCGAACATTGTATTAGCCATGCTTGCATTGACCGATTTATTGGTGGGAATTCTTGCTCAGCCCATCTTCATCGATGGAATGATATCTATCTTGCTTCAGGAAAGCAATGGCCAGTCGTGCCTAACGGAAATTTTGTCTTTTGCTGTTTCAAACTGCTTGTTCACTAGCTCGCTACTTCACCTGGCCTTAGCAAGCGGGGAACGCTATGTAGCCATTAAATACCCATACCAACACATTACCATCGTCACAGAGTCTCGTTTACTGGTTTCTTCTCTACTAACCTGGCTTCTGGCTGTGATGGTGCACGTTGCACTTGCTGTGGACACGTTTCTTTTTTATAGAATTAATAATATAGTTATCGGACTGTCCTTGGCTGTAATTATTTTCTGTCATTTTTCAGTTTACATCGAAACTCGCCGACACAAAAACCAAGTTGCAGCACAGCAAGTTACACAGGAAGCAAGGAAACAATTTGAAAAAGACAAAAAGGCCTTCAAATTAACATCTACTATAATTGGGGTCCTTTTACTTTGTTATTCCCCGTTAATGTTTTGTAGACTTTTCCTTGTAACTATTTATACACCCACCTTAAATACATTTTATATAATTGGCTTTTTCGCTGTCACGGTAGTGTATTTGAACTCGTTACTAAATCCTGTGCTTTACTGTATCAGAATCAGACAATTTCGTGTCGCATTCATTGAGTTAACATTTAGAAATGTGAACGTAGCGAGGGCTGAAGAGATGGAGAGGCAGTGGTTTGGAGCACAAAAAGTTGTGGTTGGACGCGAAGCTGAGCATTATCAAGGAAGGCCAGAATAACAAAATAAGGAAAAATGAAATGTCGACGAAAATCGATATTTTATGTGTAGGTTATCTCCATGGGGTTGCAACAGACTCCTGCAGTGATTTGCAGGTGATATCATCCAGTATTCTCTCTTTTCGCTTTCCAGATTTAGACCTTCAAATTCCCTTCTTGCGTTGGTACCACAAATTAACAAATATTATCAGTATAATGTCGGCTTGTTTGCAATAAAGCACTAGTCTTGTATTGTCATTTTTGAGCCACTGAGCATCAACTGTAAACTAGAATTGGCAATATGTACTTAGTCTGTACTGTAGACGAAATGATTTTGCTATTATATTGATTATTTTTTTTCTTTGTTATTATTTCAAGAAACATAATGACCGTTTGTGGTCGTTTCTATCGAATAAATTTGATATGGTACCGGAGGCTACGTTTTGTTTCGACTTTGTCCTCAGTCGAGCTATACTGGGCTGCAACGTGGCTACCACGATGTGCAAAATGGAGCTAACAGGAAAAATCTGAGCAAAAGACCGCCGGCTTTTCTCTGTAAAGTAGTGTTTTGTTTTTGTAGTAGTTGTTTTATCTTTTCCTCAGAAAACGAGCCATTTGGACTAAGTATCGCCTCTTCAAAAAATAAAGACATTTATTCTTCTTTTCTTGTTCTTGCATCCTGATATCTCAAAAGAATTTATACCTACAAGAACGTAAATGACATTTTCTTCAAGTTCCACCATTCTTTATAAAGGATGCCAAAAATCATAGAAATCGGTGAAATCGTTCTTGCCGAAAAATGCGATTTAAAAAGATAACTAACGCGCATAAAAATACGGTTCGGGCCACCTTAAACAACTCACAGATGCCATCTGAAAAATAAAACGGCTTTTTACGATGAAATCACTATTAGGGAGTATTAAGCATTATTCCTTTTGTGGATTATGATTGTTTTTAACAGCTAAATGAGGAATTTTTTAAATGAAAATAAAACTTATTGAATATGTTTAGTGGTACATCAAGTCTAAAATTTGCATAGGCAGTATTTTATTATCAAAAATTAATTTTCTGTTCTCCCTTTATTTAAACTATTTGTGCAAAACTGGTATCGACTAAAAAAAAAAAACGTGCTTTACAATATTAGGGATGTCTTGATTGTTTTCTTTCTAGAGCTACACACGTTTCTCCAAATCAACCCGAAACCGTCTCCCGAATCGTTTTCACCTCGGACTTGATCGTATTTCAGTTTGCTATGAAGAGATCAGATAATCATGATCTCTCCTGGTCGTTATCTTCAAGCAGCAATTAAATACTTCTTTCGCGTGTGGCGAAATAGGGGAAAAACTCTGCATTTTGGTTGAAAAAGCTATCTGAAAGAAGTAAAAGTGGAGTTAAGCGTAAACGCACCGTCTTTTTAGCTATCAAGTAAGTAAGAGGTGAAACTTTCCATTTGCGTATCCGCGTTTAAATAAACTCACAACATAAAAATGCTGGTCAACACAAGTCGAAGGCGAGTGATTGATTCCTCTTATCAAAAATGGGTTTAAATTTTGCGCCTGTAAACTAACAACCGATCTGTTGTTTTAGAAAATAAATCAACGTTAAAATGAATTTTTTCAGTTGTCTGTGTTTTCACAGATATAAACACAAAGGAGGCCATACGGCCCTGCTGATAACGCAAAACCGCGAGGACAAGATAATCAAAAACGACATGAACCAGCAGTAAAAATCGATAATTAGAACGAAACAAATCGCAGGCGGCTTCTTTCAAAAGAACCCATGGAGGGTCATGCATCTGATTTCAGTCAAACTTTGCACAAGTTGAACCTTCTCACAAATGAACCAACGCAGCAAAAACCTAAACAGACCCAACAGGCCGGGCACTTAGGTTCTAAATAAAAACCTAAGACTGAGCGAAAGTTCACTTTGCAAACAACGAGAACCGCTTTAGTTAATACTTTTCGCAAATAGCAAATTTCAAAAAGCAACAACCGAGAAACCGATCTTTAAAACGGCTTAAGCCACTAAGCTCAAAAGCCAAGTGCCCCACCCATGATTGAAATAGGTATTCCTTGAGCTATTTCACCAATCAAAACACGCTTAATACCTCAGTTGTTTTTTTGTCTTGTTTTGATGTTATATAGCGAATGGTTGAGTACGCATATAAAAAGACCAACACATTGAAAGGAGACAGTTTTAGTCGTGAACGATTTAATAAATTCCGTGGCAAAGCAAACAGAGAGAATTGATGAATTCAAGTCAAGCAACGAAAGAGTCCGTCCCCTCGCTATGCATGGCCGCTGAAAGCGACTTTGAAAATCTTCAACAGCCTTCCTTTTTCTTTCCTCTCATCTTGTACGTAATCATCAACATCATAATGGCTCCTGTCGCTGTGGTCTTGAACGCGCTGGTGATGATCGCCGTAAAGACAAAATCCCAATTGAGGGCCCAAAAGTCGAACGTTGTATTAGCCATGTTTGCATTGACCGATTTTTTGGTGGGAATTCTTGCACAGCCCATCTTCATTGCGGGGATTATATCTATCTTACTTCAGGAAAGCAATGGGCAGTCGTGCGTAACGCAAATTTTGTCTTTTGCTATTGCAAACTCGTTGTTCACTAGCTCGCTACTTCACCTAGTGTTAGCTAGTGGGGAACGTTATGTAGCCATAAAACACCCTTTTCAATACACTTTCATCGTCTCAGAAGCTCGCTTATTGGTTGCCTCTCTACTGGCTTGGGATCTATCTGTGACTGTACACATTCTACTTGCTGCTGACACTGTTGTATTTTTTAGCATTAACAGCACAGTCATTGGACTGTCCATTGCTATAATTGTTTTCTGTCATGGTTCAGTGTACTTGGAAACTCGACGACACGAACACCAAATTGCAGTGCAGCAACTTACAATGGAAGCCAGGAAACAATTTGAAAAAGACAGAAAGGCCTTCAAAGTAACATCTATTGTAATTGGGGTTCTTATACTGTGTTGTACACCGTTAATTTTTTGTAGAAGTGTCCTTTTTCAACTTTACATACCCTCCTTAAATAACTTTTATATAATTATCTTTTTGGCTTCGACGGTAGTGTTTTTCAACTCGTTACTAAATCCTGTGATTTACTGTATCAGAATCAGACAATTTCGTGTCGCTTTCATCGAATTAATATTTAGAAATGTGAACTTTGCGAGGGCTAAAGAAATTGAGAGGCAATGGTTTGGAGAGCCAAACGCTGCGAATAGACGTGAAGCTGGGCAAGATCAAGGAAGGCAGGATCAGGAAAACGTCGAGAGAGCAATTTACGTTGACCAAAACAACACTGGTGCAGGTTAGATTACGTAATCGTTTTACCTTTTTTATTAGGCTGTTTGTTTGCATTACCTAGGCCTTTGCGATTCTTGTTATAGAAATAACGTTGATTGTACCTTGGTCTTAAAGTACATGCATAACAATCAGTGTGGAAATGATATCCTGTCGAAGCACCAAAACCAAGTTGTAGAAAAGAGAACTAACTAGGCTAAACAGGTGACGTAATATGTCAAGCAGAAGAGAGTTTAAAATACGACGCGCAACGGAGTATTTTTGACGAACTTCGAGGTGTTTCATCTGGTGATGAAACATTGTCGAATTCTTGATATTACTTCTCAAAAAAAATGATTTTAGAAGGAGAAATTAAAGATGCAAAAATGAGCAGTTTTTCATCTGATTTCCAAACACTCATTTAAAAACATTAATTTCCCTGGTATTTTCTTTATGAATTATTAATGAGTTTGAGAAGTGTACGTTAATCTTTGCGGGACTACAACAGACTAAGCTTCGCAAATTGAAATCAGAATTCAGTATTATTCTTTTTCACTGTCTTTTAAAACATGAAAAACTTTTGCTTGTATTGGTACCCCAAAATAACTTCCACTACGGGTTAGACAAAGGTCATGTGTACATAATAACTATCGCAGACAGAATTACGATTTTGCAATTACATTGATTGGATTTTAGACTGCTTGCAGTCCGCCTTTTCTCTTAAAATCTGTCTAGTTCTTGATCTCATCCAGTGCGACTGCAAACCACGATGTTATTATATAGGGATCGAGACGAGACAAGACGAGAAAAGACGGAGTCTCTTATTTTTCCTTCTTGGGCTTGCGCCCTCGTTAATTTCTCACGGCAAGCGGCTTCCCCGCTCGCGTGCTTAGGTATTGGGTAGTAACTTTGTAAAGAAAATTAAGAGACTGCTCGCAGTATAATTGGATTTTGACTTTGTCGTTATCTAATGAAACCCAATAACCGTTTGTGGTCAACACCATCAACTAAAATGAAGTTGATGTGGTACCATGGTACCTAAAGCATTTTTTTTTCCTTTCTTCTTTGCCCTCAAAAAGCTTGGGCTGCGAAGCGGAGACAACTAGCGGTAAAGCTTCGAGATAGTTGAGTCACTCATATTACATTTCAGAGATCAAGTTAACTTATATATGCCCGGTAAAAGAGGGAGTTGGAGAAAAAAACTGCGTAAACGCCTATATACATGTACATCTTTGTTAAAGGCTCCTGAATTGCTTACTCAAACACTGATTTTTCTCGACTGTGATTACAGCTGAAAGAATTCTTACGACATGAATAAAATGTTAAAACATGAATGTTGAACCAAAACTAATCACGCTTTTTACTTTGTTTACCATGTTACATAAGCGTTACATCGGAAAAGTGCGTAGTGGCGTGGCCAAAGGAGCAAAGCTTTCAAGTTGGTCACTACTACAGTACAGTTACTGTTGGGAGGCGGTTTCACTTATATAACTACAGTCGACTCCCGATAACTCGAACCTTCAAGGGAAATCGAAAAAAGGTTCGAGTTATCGGGAGTTCGAGTTATCGAGAGTTAGAAGAGAATAGCCGAGAGTATGGTAAATAACAGTTTTTACTGCACAGTGAACATTTTAATCACATTTAATTATGGAAATGTCAAGTGAAAATTAAAAGATACTTCTAGATTATAAAACAGAACGTAACGTAACAAAACATAGCCTAAATAGAGTATGCGTTTTACTGTTTTGAGAAGAAAAGGTGCTTCACGTTAGCCTGTCACAATCAACATCAGTCTCCACTTATGCTACGCCAAAAGTGACAAAATATCAAAGATGCAACTTTATAATTCAAATCCACCAATTCACTATCAAGATCGATAAAATTAACATCAATTTGCTTTTTGAATGTGTCAAGATTGTAGAATTTAATGTCAATTCCAACGTCTTTCATGTCATGTATCAAGAGACACGTTCTCTAAATCAAGATGCATGTTTTTTAAATCAAGAAGGGAGACGACAATTTTTGATCAGTTTTGTCTCCGAGAGGGACTGAAACCGAAAAATCTGCCATGCGCCATGAATAATCCCGCCCATTCTTGCCCATTCCCGCCCTCCCGCGTTAGACATGGCGGAGGAAGGAATCGAAGAACTTGTCAGAAGAATCATTGGAGTAGCACAAGACACATCTCGAGCTGATGTGGCCTCAAACAAGAACTGAGGCGGCGATTTAAGAACGAGATAGGCTCGATCAGAAAGAAAGCAGAACAGGCTCTCGTAGGAGGGCTGGTGAAATATTTCAAATATCATCGCAGGCACAGGGTCCAGAGGAGATGTGTTTGTCGTTAGAACATCAAAACCCGTCGTGCACCTCTGAAAAAGTTGGTTATTTTGATCGCGTTACAGTTTAAAGAGCGGAGAAAAAGACAAAAAGCACTTTTGTAACGCCATTGAGTCACGCAAACAGTATATCAAAAACCTGTCAAATGAACAACTGACAGATGAGCAAATTACTTTACTATCGCGTGGTCTAAAGTTTATCCCTGCACCCGTGACAAAAGAAAATCCTATCAATCAATTTGCGAGACGAATGCGACTACAAAATATTTTTCACGGGAAAGAAAACGAACCTCATCCTTTCCACGTGAAGTCGGACTGAGAACCACCAGTCCAGCCATTTGTAGCTCTGGAGACCTTCTTAGAGGAGGTAAAATTAGAGCTCGCAAGTATTGAATTGGACAAGCCAAAAGATAATTTACGGGAGATGATCTGTGCGCACTGAGTCAAAGCACAAACATGATGATAAAAGACTTTAGAGTATACCGGCGTGTCACGTCTGATCGCAAACACTGAACGCATTAATCACGATGACCTTTGCGTAGGCGGTGAGGGAAAAAGTATGTCGGGGGTCAACGCGCATATTTGACGAAAAATAATACAATAATAAGATGCAAATCACTAAAGACGTCATGGTAAAGTACCGTAGATTGCTTTCACTTTCGAGTCGAAGTAGCGTGTCCCTCTCTTTTCTAATGGCCCTCAGCTGAAATGTCACTGATTTTATTCCGGAAAAAAAAATCAACAATCTACAGTTAGAAGACCCAAAGGTAAGTGTACAATCAGTAGACAAGAAGTCTAGCGACGGCCATTTCAGAATGGAACTTAACGGTTCTGTATGTGCAATTCAATTTGCTTGCTGAAATTGTATCACAAACAGAAGATCGGGGGGGGGGGGGGGGGGGTTGATGTTTGCTTTAGCCGTATCATTAAAGGATCCATATGATCTATTTGGTATCTGAACCGTCTCCGGCTAAACCGAATGGCCACAAAATAAACATTTATGTTTAAGTTAATCAGTGAATAACATCTTGTTCTGCGCTTTGTATTATGTGCTTGTCTCGAGCTGCAGACAACGTACAACAGAGATAAAGGATCTGTTTTGCGAAGCCATGATGTCTAAAAATGCATCAGGCTAAAAATGTGTTATTTTGTGAAGCTGATACTAAGAACATGGTAGTTCTCATAAAGGGGGCCTTTCTGTGTATGTAGTGCGGATATTTTGGAAAAAAAAAAACACGAAAGGAATACGGTAAGCGACATGTCTACGTTTTTCGCGGAAGGCATGCAAATGACCTCAACACTAATTAATGGTTCCACGAGTCTCCGCTATTTTTCAACCAATGATGCTGAAAACGGAAAACAAATTTAAAGTTTTTGCTGCGTCTAGGTTTAATCAGAGCACAATTTCATCCCAAATCGTTTTGTCTGAATTCCTGCTGATAAATTTACTACTTCAGCGCCCGATTGCGCTCAATGAATACCCCCCCCCCCCCCGTCCCACCCCCCGTTCAGCTGTGGTAGTCAATTTGGAATGTTATACGGTTTAGTTTCCTAGCAAGTTGATATTAGTCTTCTAAAATTCCCCATGTAAGACGGCCAAAACGGTCGACACAAGAACAACAGATTTGAGCTTAAGTTTTACGAGTTTATTGAACAAACAAAAACGGGAACGAGAAACTAAAATACAAAAATAAAGCAAAAACTGCAATAAGCTAAACAGTATTTACAAGCTAAATATTAGAAACAAGAATAAGACTAGATAACTGATTGCATAATGCTCACTAATAATTGCATATTAAAAAAGGGCAAAAAGAATACTTAAGAAACAATAAAAGTGACTTAAAAATGTAAACAAACCAGAAGCTAAGTATAATCTGAGAACTATTACATGAAGTGCAAAATAGACAAGAGCAAGGGATTCGGATTACATGTCTTGCATAACAATACAGCATGACTAAGCTAATAACTAGTACCATGAAACTAAATCACGAAAAGCAATAACAAAAGGATAATTTGGAACAAAAATGGATTGAACACAAGGGAACAATTACAGAAAATGATTGGAAACCAAAGGTAAGCGATGATACAGTAGCTATTGGTGAGAACAATAGCAGAATGTTTAACAGGCAAATTACATGCTGTGCCAGACTAAAGGTCAAATGAGGTAAACATTCTAAACAGAAAGCTATTGAAAATGCGGCTAAATTATAAAATAATATTGCTACAAACTAGGGAAATAGAAAGCTAATAGGCTAAGCTAAAAGGACTAAAATAATAAACAAATAGGAAAATAATGTAACATACCAAATGTTATTGATAACTAAACATCCGTGGGAGACTTGAAAATGTACTTGACTTGAGGACTTGCTCTACTTAGGTAAACCAACTGAACCAACTGAATTTACTGAGCAAATGGTTGCCAATTTATAATAGATTTGAAGGGAAATCGAAAATAACTAAAAACCAAATAAGGCTAGGGAGTGAATTCACTGCCCACTAATGCAGGATTTACCTAAGGGAACTAGGTGTTTACTACTCCTACACAACAGGATTTAGGTACAAGAAATGTGTGGGAATAATACAACTACACGTGGTAAACACAAAAAGGTGTGTAAGGAAATCAAGATATTTAGGTAAACAACAAATTAATAATCATTAGGATAATGAATATAGTTGAAAATAAATTGGAAATAAAATAAGCTTAAAATGAACTTAGGTGACCTTGTCACATTCCCCCCTGCTTTTGCTTGCCATGTCCTCATGCGAGCAATAAAAATTAAACAAGTCAAGAAATAAAAGCTAATCTTAACTGCAAATGAGTTACAAATCTTAGCATAAGCCTTAGGTAGCTGCTGTTCTGGGTATGCGATATGGGTTGCTGTGGTGTCCCTTGGTAAGCCTCGTAGAGCGACGTAAAAATGGTCTCTCAAGGTCTACAGCAGGTAATGACACAGGTACACGAGGGGCATCAAAAGCAATCAGAATGTCATCATCATCATCAGAAGAAGAATCTTCAGGGGCTTCTCTCTGTGTTCGGGGTACGTGGGTCAGCTGCGGTAACAGTGGTCTAGGCTTAGGACAAATTTGAAGCTCTGCACGGTTGACAGTTCTAGTAGCTCCCTGACCATCAGCCGGTTCGACTTCATAGACATTGTCCCGACGATTAACAACCTTGTAAATCTTAGAGTTCCACTTGTCTTGTATCTTAGCTCTCCCTTGGGGATGGCTGCGAGTGAAAACTCTCTCACCAATGGGAATTTCGTCAGGCTTGACTTGTCTGTGCCGGTCAAACTGCTTCTTGCGGAAGATAGCTTCGGCTCGAAGCTTGCTCTGTGCTTGCTGATGAGCTTCTCGTAAACGATTCTGGTGTAAGGTAAGCCATTCACCATTGTTGCTTGATTGGTCTTCCTGGACATTTGGGAGTAGGAGATCAATTGGCAACTTAGGATCAATTCCAAACATGAGGTAGTGTGGGGAATACCCGGTAGAGGTATGTGGAGTTGCGTTGTAAGCATAACACAGTTCCTTGAGGTGCTCAGGCCACTTTCTCTTTCTCTCAGGCGGGAGGGTACGCAGCAGGTCATGGAGCGTACGGTTGAATCGCTCACACTGTCCATTTCTTTCGGGGTGGTAAGGAGTGCTTCGGGATTTCTTGATTCCATACATGCGGCACAGCTCTTGAACCACTTCAGCTTCAAAACACCGTCCTTGGTCAGAATGAATTCTCTTGGGGACACCATACACAAGGAACCAGTCACGTACCAGGGTTTTGACTACGGTGCTGGCCCGCTGATCTCTTGTTGGCACTGCGACTGTAAACTTGGTAAACACATCGGTGAGTACTAACACATTCTCCCTGCCATCTGAAGCTGGCTCAAGCTGGGTGAAATCCATAGCTAGTACTTCAAGGGGCTTGGTTGCAATGATGCTGGTCATTGGGGTCTTAACGGGTAGGTAGGGTCCCTTTGCTACAACACAGCGTTCACATTCTGACAGGTACTTCTTAACATAGTCATGTAGTCCAGGCCACCAACAGCGTCCTCGTACCAACTGCTCTGTTCGCTCTGATCCCTGATGGCCACACTCGTCATGAACACCCTTGAGGAGTTCGTCGCGGAGACTGTCAGGTAGGAGCAGCTGTAGGCGCTTGTTGCCATGGTTATCAGAGTTACTGCGGTAGAGAACTCCCTCCTTCTCAATGATACGGTCCCACTGGTTCAGAAGCTTCTTTGCTCCACTTGTTTCAGCCTTCTTTTCTCTAGGCGATGGCTTGCGACCAATGGTGCGATAGTAAATAAGGCGCTTTATGGTTACATCCACATTCTGCAGCTTGGCCAACTGTTTACTGTCCCAGGAAGGCACTGGACTGGTACTGTACTGCTGTGGGGAATCTACTGTCAACTGCTCCACTACTGCACTGGGATTTTCTGCTAGGAACACTGCTGACTGGAGTAACTGTTCTCGAACGGACTCAGGTACAGCAGTAGTGTTAAGAGATGTTGCCAAGGCTGCTTCTACTTGATCCACATCACACTCTTCAGGTTTCTCCCAGTTAAGACGACTTAATGCATCAGCATTCGTGTTCTGTTTCCCAGCTCGGTACTTGATGTTGAAATTGAAGTTAGCCAGTTCAGATACCCATCTCTGTTCAACAGCCTTCAACTTGCACTTGGACTGCAGGTACGTCAGAGGGTTGTTGTCAGTCAGTACTGTAAAGGTGGAGGAAATCAGGTGTTCACGGAACTTTTCTGTTACGGCCCACTTGAGAGCTAGGAGTTCCAGTTTTCTGGAGGAGTAGTTCTCCATATTTCTCTCTGCTCCTCTTAGGGCACGGCTAGCATAGGCTATGGGTCTGACTCTTCCATCCTGCTCCTGCGACAGCACTGCTCCGAGACCGTCATTGGAGGCATCTACTTCTACGATAAAGGGCTTCGTGTAATCAGGGTAGGCTAACACAGGTGGACTGGTAAGGGCTTGCTTGAGGCTTTCAAATGCTTTTTGGCAGTCTTGGTTCCAGCTGCCTTCAACGGACTTGTTTCTCTGTTTACCATTCTTGCCACCTTCGTACAGGTTAGAGACCAGTTCATGCAGGGGTCTTGCTACTTGTGCGAAGTGAGGAACAAATCTGCGGTAGTACGAGGCAAAACCCAGGAATGATCTCAGGTCCTTCAGGGTCTTTGGCTTAGGCCAGTTCGTTACTGCTTCTGTCTTGGCAGGATCAGTAGCCACGCCTTCGGCAGACACCACATGTCCCAGGTACGTAACTTTCGGGCGGAAGAACTGACACTTCTTGGCCTCAATCTTCAGACCATGCTCTTGCAGTTTTCGGAACACCATCTCAAGGCGCTTCAGGTGAGTGCTGATGTCTTGGCTAAAGATAATGATGTCATCAAGGTAGACAATCAGGATCTCCAACAATTCATCTCGGAAAATGGTCTGCATAACCCTTTGGAACGTCGCAGGGGCTCCTCCCAGTCCGAATGGCATCCTGTTGTATTCGAACAATCCAAAAGGGGTGGTGAAAGCTGTCTTGTGTCTGTCAGCAGGGGCAACTTCTACTTGGTTGTAAGCAGAGGCCAAATCAATGGTAGAGAAGTACTTAGCACCTCCCAAGATATCAAGGCTCTCATCTATCCTTGGTAATGGGTACGCATCACGCTTCACCTTGGCATTAAGCTGGCGGTAGTCCACACACATGCGCAGGGCACCATTCTTCTTCCGGACTAGGACAATGGGGGAGGCATAGTTACTCTGACTGGGTCTGATTACACCTTTATCCAGCAGGTCTTGCAGGTGCTGTTTGACCTCAGCTAGCTGATTCGGGTGAATGCGTCTGTGGCGCTGATTAACTGGTCTGTCATCACAGGTTGGAATCTGATGCTGGATCATAGTCGTTCTGCCAAGGCTGTTTTCTTCACTGGAGAATACATCTGTGTAACTGCTGAAGATTCGCAAGGCTTCTTGCTTTTCCGCCGGGGTTCCTGGGAAATTGTCTAGGCTGGTTTCTGCAGGTAGGTCTTCTGCTCTAGGGGGGCGTAAAGGGATGTCAGTCTCTGGGGAGGTAGGCTTCTGCTGCTCTGCACTCAGGGGGTAGGATACAACTACTTCATTACTCTGCACATCAAACTGTAGCTGCTCTCCACTGGTCACTGTAACTGCACCATGTACCGTTCCAAGGCGAGTTCGTGGCTTTAGCCATACATCTTTTTGGGAAGGGTTCGCTACTTGTATCAGGAAACATGTCTTAGAGGCATCAACCAAGGTATTTGCTAGCTGGAGGTTTCCTGGTACTGGCACACTGAGGGGCTCGACTAAGGCATTGGGACCACAGGCTGGACCAGTGACAGCGACGCTTGCTACAGAATTTGAGGGGACTAGGACTGGGTACATTCCAGAGACACGAACAAAACCAGAGGAAGGGTTTTCTGAAGTCCTTGGTTTGGCATTAGGCCGTTGCCGGAGCAGGGCACCAAACTGTGGAATCTGCGCCAAAACATTCGTCCCAAGGAGTCCAGGTATGTCTCTTCTCTGCTTGGTAGTGGCTGGGGTGTCTTTTAGGACCAGTACTCCACAGCTGGGTACTTTCACCCCATCAACCTCTACTGTCAGTTCCAGGTAGCCCAGGTACGGAATCTCGAGCCCATTTGCAGCACGAAGGGTCAGCATCTGCCCATCTTTCCTCATGTGCCCGCAGGTTGGCTGGAGTTTCTTCTTATAGAAATCTTCTGTAACGAAGGATACCATGGAGCCCGAATCTACCATGCACAGCACGTCAACACCGCCAAGTCTTGCTTGAATTGTTGGGGTACCACCAACCATATGTATTGGCATGCAGTCATCATTAGGTAGAGGTTTTGAGCCACTGTTCCCCTCCACGGCATGGCTCACTGCCGTGGAGCTTTCTCGTTTAACGCCGGCAGCTGCTTGTGTTCAGATCCTCTGTTCCTGCTGCCACCAGCCCGTTGGTTCTGTCTGTTATTACTTGGGCAGTCTCTGCGGAGATGGGTCCGTGATCCACAGCCAAAACATCCAGGCTGCCACCATTGTTGATTGCCCATGGAGAACTGGGAGATGGCTTGTTGCTGCTTCTCTAGGGCAGCCTGCTGACATTGTATCTGCTCTGCCAGGACCTTCTGTTGCTTTTGGAGGTTCGCAGCCAGGATCTTCTGTCCCGCTACCAGCTCACTAATCACCTTCCGCAGGTCCACAGCTCCCTTCACCTCATCGCAGGTGACCTCGTTAGGGGGGTGTCCTGTTGTGACCTCACGCACAACAGCCTTTCTTGGGGGGGTTCTGTCCTCATCAATCCAGCGCTGGACCTCATCTCTGATTTCTTGAAAGGTTTTGGTGGGGTGGTCTCTGACCCAGCGCTTTATATCTCTTCGGAGCTGGGGGTCTGCCAGGTTCTCCAGGAACTGATCTCTAAGGAGCTTGTCCTTATCCGTTACCGCTGCTGCATCCAGGCGCTCCACCCGTGCTAGGAGTAGCATCAAGGCATGGGAGAACTCGCGAACTGATTCGCGATCCTTCTGTCTTCTTTCAAAGAACTTCCGTAGGGCTTGGGTGCTGGTGAGTCCTTCACTGAAACAGTCTCGCAGGACCTTGAAGACTGCGGCCGGGCTGGCTCTCTCCTCAGCTGGACGTAGGCGGACCTCTTCCTTGGCTACACCGTCCAGGTGGTAGAGCAGAAAGTCCACGGCATCAGCATCTGTTTGTCCAGCGATGGCACGGGTGGCATCCCCAATCCACTCTTCCAGCATGCCATCGTCACGGCCACCAGCAAACTTTCGGAGTTTGCGCTCACGGGGCACCTTAACTGTGATGGGACCAGGGGTTGTGGAACTTGAAACAGTGGCAGATGCAGTAGCACCACTCTGGTTCTGGAGTTGCTGCTCCAATGCAGCCAACTTGTCAGTCAGTTCCTTTATCTGGGCTTCCGTCATCCTATTTGTTAGCTCGTTCCCGTTTTTTCTCTAATTAAGATTTGCTCAAATCCCACTTCTGACACCAAAATGTAAGACGGCCAAAACGGTCGACACAAGAACAACAGATTTGAGCTTAAGTTTTACGAGTTTATTGAACAAACAAAAACGGGAACGAGAAACTAAAATACAAAAATAAAGCAAAAACTGCAATAAGCTAAACAGTATTTACAAGCTAAATATTAGAAACAAGAATAAGACTAGATAACTGATTGCATAATGCTCACTAATAATTGCATATTAAAAAAGGGCAAAAAGAATACTTAAGAAACAATAAAAGTGACTTAAAAATGTAAACAAACCAGAAGCTAAGTATAATCTGAGAACTATTACATGAAGTGCAAAATAGACAAGAGCAAGGGATTCGGATTACATGTCTTGCATAACAATACAGCATGACTAAGCTAATAACTAGTACCATGAAACTAAATCACGAAAAGCAATAACAAAAGGATAATTTGGAACAAAAATGGATTGAACACAAGGGAACAATTACAGAAAATGATTGGAAACCAAAGGTAAGCGATGATACAGTAGCTATTGGTGAGAACAATAGCAGAATGTTTAACAGGCAAATTACATGCTGTGCCAGACTAAAGGTCAAATGAGGTAAACATTCTAAACAGAAAGCTATTGAAAATGCGGCTAAATTATAAAATAATATTGCTACAAACTAGGGAAATAGAAAGCTAATAGGCTAAGCTAAAAGGACTAAAATAATAAACAAATAGGAAAATAATGTAACATACCAAATGTTATTGATAACTAAACATCCGTGGGAGACTTGAAAATGTACTTGACTTGAGGACTTGCTCTACTTAGGTAAACCAACTGAACCAACTGAATTTACTGAGCAAATGGTTGCCAATTTATAATAGATTTGAAGGGAAATCGAAAATAACTAAAAACCAAATAAGGCTAGGGAGTGAATTCACTGCCCACTAATGCAGGATTTACCTAAGGGAACTAGGTGTTTACTACTCCTACACAACAGGATTTAGGTACAAGAAATGTGTGGGAATAATACAACTACACGTGGTAAACACAAAAAGGTGTGTAAGGAAATCAAGATATTTAGGTAAACAACAAATTAATAATCATTAGGATAATGAATATAGTTGAAAATAAATTGGAAATAAAATAAGCTTAAAATGAACTTAGGTGACCTTGTCACACCCATACATTCAAATGATTGTTCTTTAAAAATGGGGTTACGAATAAATTTTAAAATGGTCATATTTATTTTCGTTACAAGACATTGATGTGCAGAGTTACGGGGGCGAGTCATCCTGCACTTGAGCACTTGAATACAGTAGACAGCAAGAAGTGTAAATACGCCATGCATATAGGGGTTTTGAAGTAAATACTGCGTTTTGTCGTCGGCTTCTAAGTTCTTCAGGATCAATAGGCGAAACGGATCAATGTTTCAGAGGCCTGGTGTATGTCATTTGCATACAGTATAGTTACTGGTGGGAGGCAGTTTCATTTATATAACTAGGATGGAAAAAATGGCCCGTTTGGGCTTTTGCGCGGTTTCGTCCTTGACTGATCTTGATTTGGGGGATGGGGGTTTGCTGTTCCATTCTATTCTGTCCAAGATTGTAGTCGAGATTAATTTGAGGTGCACGGGTTGTGAGGAGAAAAAATTTGTACCGGTCAATGATCTGTGCGCACTGCTGAGTCAAAGCAAAAACATGATGATAAAAGACTTTAGAGTCTACTGGCGTGTCACGTCTGATCGCAAACACTGAACGCATTAATCACGATAACCTTTGGGTAGGCGGTGAGGGAAAAAGTATGTCGGGGGTCAACGCGCATATTTGACGAAAAATAATACAATAATAAGATGCAAAACACTAAAGACGTCACAGCACGGTAAAGTACCGTAGATTGCTTTCACTTTCGACTCGAACTGGCGTGTCCACTCTTTTGTAATGGCCCTCAGCTGAAATCTCACTGATTTTATTCCCGAAAAAAATCAACAATCTACAGTTAGAAGACCCAAAAGTAAGTGTACAATTATTAGACAAGTAGTCTAGCGACGGCCATTTCAGAATCGAACTTTACGGTTCTGTATCTGTGTATGTGCAATTCGCTTGCTGAAATTATATCGCAAACAAAAGATCGGGGGTGGGGCGGCGGGGGGCGGGGTTGATGTTTGCTTTAGCAGTAGCACTAAAGGATCCGTATGATCCATTTGGCATCTGAACCGTCTCCGGCTAAACCGAATGGCTACAAAATAAACATTTATTTTAATGTTAATCAGGGAATAATACCTTGTTCTGCGCTTTGTATTATGTGCTTGTCTCGAGGTGCAGACAACGTTTAACAGAGATGAAGGATCAGTTTGATGTCTAAAAATGCATTAGGCTAAAAATTGTTATTTTATGAAGCTGATACTAAGAACATGGTAGTACTCATAAAGGGACCCTTTCTGTGTATGTAGTGCCAATATTTTGGGAAAAAGAACACGAAAGGAATTCGGTAAGCGATATGTCTACGTTTTTCGCGGAAAGCATGCACATGACCCCAACACTAATTAATGGTTCCACACGTCTCCGCTACTTTTCAACCAATGATGCTGAAAACCGAAAACAAATTGAAAGTTTTCGCTGCGTCTAGGTTCAATCAGAGCACAATTCCATCCCAAATCGTTTTGTGTGAATTCCTGCTGATAAATTTACTACTCCAACGCCCGATTGTGCTTAATGAATACCTTCCCCCCCCCCCCCCCCCCGCCTTCCTCTCCTCGTTCAGCCCCAGTGGATAAGCAGTGGAAGTCAATTTGGAATGTTATACGGTTTAGTTTCCTAGCAAGTTGATATTCCCTATACATTCAAATGATTGTTCTTTAAAAATGGGGTTACGAATCAAATGTAAAATGGTCATATTTATTTTTGTGACAAGACATTGATGAGTTACGGGGGCGAGTCATCCTGCACTTGAGCACTTGAATACAGTAGACAACAAGAAGTGTAAATGCGCCATGCATAGATGGGTTTTGAAGTAAATATTGCGTTTTGTTGTCAGCCTCTAAGTTCTTCAGGATCAATGTTTCAGAGGCCTGGTGTATTTCATTTGCATACACGTTAATTTTCAAATCAGTAATATGAGGTGCGCAGATTAAACATATTGTAATTTCGAAATGTTTGGATTTAGGCCCGGTTCAAACGTCGAATTTCACATGCGCCGAACTTAATGAGAGAGTTAAATGCATGTGAAGTGCGTTTGAGCAATTAAATTCGACTGCATGTTTACATAAATGCGACTTTCGCCGTATCTGCGACTGGAAAAGTCGAAGATTCGACTTAGGTTCGACTTTTGATTCAAACGTCGCATTTCACATGTGCCGAACTTTTAGTTTTGGAGACTGGGAATACTGACAGCGAATAGAGTATAGAGTTGAATTATTTTAGTCGACTAAAATAGGAAGTTCGGCACATGTGAAATTCGACGTGTGAACTGGGCCTTAAAAAGTAACGCTACAGCCCCGGGGGGTTACTTTAGGAATTTCTGGGTGGGGATGTGCCGCTTGGACCCCTGGAACACTTAACCTATACCAGAGCTAGTTTAGCTGAATTTTAGTTTGCTACACTATACTAGAGTAAACTCCCCAAATCCCCCCAGGCCCTATCCTAGAGTAGCTGTTTTCCAGACACTACTGAGGTCACTAGCATAGTCTACCCAAAACAAAACCTTGTACCTTAAAATCTTCAACTAACTGATCAGTTTCCCGAAAAATGATACCCTATTCTAAACCCTAACGCCCTGATTGATATACCCTATCCTAGAGTAAACTGCTTGAAAACCGTACCCTTCACAGCGGCACAAACTCATATAGCCCATATGGCAGTACCCCCCCCCCCCCCCCCCTCCCAGGCGCTTTAGTTCTGGCACTTTGCAATACCCTACTCCCACCCGGAAAGCGCCTCGGTGGGCTTATTTTTACAATATTTTAAATAAAAATCCTTTCCGTCTTCGCTTAAATAAGTTTTAGTGACCAGCAGCTAGGGAAAAATCTCCTTGTTTTCGGACCGGGTTTTTTTTTGCCAATGTCATATAGTAGATATGGCTAAAAATGAGATTGCAACACGTCTAAGAGTTAGTTAAGAGTAGTGCATTTTTGTTTTTGGCGCATGAAGCGAAACGATTTCAGCCTTTGTTCTTGCTTTCATCTATTTCCTTTGCTCCTCTTTCCATCTTCCACAGACGAACAAAGAGCCTGTTTAAAGAAGTTCGTAAAAGAAGTTTTAACCGGCAGTTCTTCAAATTAAATTAACTCTTAAACCGTGTTCAAGCTTGTATTTCGTATTTTACATTATTGTGCCACGCAGAAAAATTTCATGATTAGAATTACAAAAAAAAGTACAAAAATGTAGGAAGTACAATTTTTCAAAGACGAACTAACAATTACGGCGACGGAGACAATTATTATCAAAGGAAATGAAAGTAACAATATATTAAGGAAGTTTACAAAAGATGAATATTAAACAGTTTTTTAAAACGAATTTCAGCATAATTTTAATCATGTTGCCGTAATTCACATAAGTGCTTAAATCATAATCCACTCCCTTATTATACGCCACTTAAAAGATCTTTGATTCTATTCTTAAAATGCAAAAACTGGAGTAAGTTTAAAAAAAGAATTTTACGTCAGCTTTTTCGCCTTTCACATTTTGAGAAATAAATGTTTTCTTGTTAGCGTAGATTAAAAAGTCTGTCAAAATACTTAATCAAGGGAAACCTGCTATATGCTTAGTAACTGAGGCTTTACAACTGATTGACATCGACCGAGTGAAGGACAATTTAGAACAACAGAAGTTATTTCGTTTAAATCATACTAAAATATCCTGCCTTTCTTTTCCCTACAAAATTCATCAAGTCGTTTTTTTAATTCATTTTTCCAAAGGTTCCAAGCCTCAGCAGTGCCTCAAACATGGCCCTTTCAAAAGAATACACCAAAGAACAGCTGAACTACTTCAGAATTTGCTATGTAACCACTGATTTACTAGCCGAAGGCCTCAGAGAACTTTTTAAACGTGAATGGGACAATCAATACAAATCAAAATCATTGGGAGAATGGAAAGATTTGGCCCAGAATGGAACGGACTTTTACAACGGCGAGTCTCTAAGAAATCAAAGAAGAAATGCTCATCTTTTAGCCACCATGATAAATGGAAACAGAGCGCAATGGGATTGCACAATGCTGTTTTACGCCATCCTTTACTCTGATTGTGTCGGGCCCTACCTTGCATCAACAGTCAGAAACAATGTGGATGATCTTAGAAATTTTAGAAACGAGGAATTCGCCCACGTACCACAGGGAAGTCTCCCTGAGATTGATTTTCAGAATGCTATCGGCAAAGTTCATGTAGCGTTTAATGCGCTTGGTCTCTCTACTGTAAAAATCGATGACATAAAAAATCAGAAAACTTTCCCAACCGACGAATTGCGTAAAATTCTGAAAGAGGTTGACGATATTAAACAAGGACTTCAAGAAAAAGAGAACCAGCGCCAGGTTCTTGAAGATCAGCTTCAGAAAGAAGCGCCGTCATTCTGTATTCTCCCTCCTAAACCTACACACGAAATTGAAAGCCGTGAAAGTAAAGTAGCACAAATAGCCCATCAGCTAAGGGAACTAAAGAAGGCCAACGAGAACAGGTTGAGTTATCTGTACATCTCAGGGAATCCAGGAAGTGGCAAATCACAACTAGCTGGCCTCGTCGCTGAAAGATTCTTTGATGAAGTAAAAGAAATACCGTGCACTTCGTCCTTTGTGATGACCGTAAACGCTGCCAGTCAAAATTCACTTCTGGAGTCATATGTCAATTTTGCTCGTCAGTTAAAGTGCCCAGACTTTTCAGTGATGCAAACCTTGAGCTCTAAGGATTGGAACATTGAGGAGAAGATTGCCAATCTCAAGATGCTTATTGCTGCAAAAATTGGGTGTTACGCGTCGTGGCTAATGGTGGTGGACAATGTGAGTAAACTGACTTTTGTACATGATTACCTACCACAGTCTGGAACCGAGACGTGGGCAAGAGGTCAGTTGTTAATTACAACCCAGGATACAAAGTCCATCCCTTTAAATAGCTCTTTCATCAATCACATTTCAGTAAGCCAAGGAATGAATCCTCACGATGCCACTTCCTTATTGGCCAAGCTTTCTGGGGTCTTCGACAACGAGCTAGCGGAAAAAGTCGCCAAGAAATTAGACTATCAGCCACTCGCTTTGGCAGGCGCGGCTGTGTTTGTCAAAGACATTCGACAGGACAAAGCATCGAAGCACTTTGGCTGGGACGAATACCTAAAGATTTTACAAAAAGGAAAACGAGAAACGACCGAGGATACCCTTGCTGATACCAACCCAATTTATCCAAATACGATGACTACAGCAATAACGTTAGCTGTCGAAGCACAAGTTAAATCCGACAAGTTTTTTGAACACCTCTTCAGATTTCTTTCTCTGTGCGCACCACAACCATTAAACGTTGACATAGCGGTTAGTTACCTTATAAAAGTTCTCGAACGCGATGACAAAGAGGACAAAGAACACATTCGCAGGAGATTCAGAAGATGTTCACTGCTTCTTTTAGAGGAAGACGAAGATAGTTGTCACTACATTAGTGTACATCAGGTTGTGCACGACGCAATGAAATGGGTGATGAGTGACTGTACAGAGAATCAAACGATCAAGGTTGTAAGTGAAGCTGTTACATCATTTAACAAATTTATTGTCACAATTCCACACGAAAATAGAACCATGGACACTATGTACATCATTCCGCACCTACGTGCCCTTATTATACCAATTAATACAGTTATTACGACAGAAAATATGTCTCAAGTCCATGTTCAGGACATTTCTGAAAAATTGTCGAATCTTGGCAACATATGTAAAATGCACTGTGAATTTAAGGTGGCAGAGAAATACTTGGAAATCTCTCTCGCTGTTCGCATTAGGCTGTTGGGTGACCAAAATGTCGATGTTGCATCTGGGTACAATAACTTAGCTTTAGTTTACAAGGACTTAGGTGACCTTGAACAAGCAAAGGAGTATCAGCAACGTGGTTTAGCCATCAAACTCAAGAAGCTTGGTGCTGAACATGTTTCTGTTGCAACAAGCTACAGTAACCTAGCTTTAATTCACAAGGACTTAGGTGACCTTGAACAAGCAAAAGAGTATCAACAACGTGGTTTAGCCATCCAACTCAAGAAGCTTGGTGCTGAACATATTTCTGTTGCAAAAAGCTACGGTAACCTAGCTTCAGTTCACCAGGAGTTAGGTGACCTTAAACAAGCAAAGGAGTATCAGCAACGTAGTTTAGCCATCTTTCTCAAGAAGCTTGGTGCTGAACATGTTTATGTTGCAACAAGCTACGGTAACCTAGCTTCAATTCACAGGAACTTAGGTGACCTTGAACAAGCAAAGGAGTATCAGCAACGTGGTTTAGCCATCGAACTCAAGAAGCTTGGTGCTGAACATGTTTCTGTTGCAACAAGCTACGGTAACCTAGCTTCAATTCACCAGGCCTTAGGTGACCTTGAACAAGCAAAGGAGTATCAGCAACGTGGTTTAGCCATCCAACTCAAGAAGCTTGGTGCTGAACATGTTTCTGTTGCAACAAGCTACAGTAACCTAGCTTCAATTCACCAGGACTTGGGTGACCTTGAACAAGGAAAGGAGTATCAGCAACATGGTTTAGCCATCGAACTCAAGAAGCTTGGTGCTGAACATGTTTATGTTGCAACAAGCTATGGTAACCTAGCTTCAATTCACCAGGACTTAGGTGACCTTGAACAAGCAAAGGAGTGTCAGCAACGTGGTTTAGCCATCTTTCTCAAGAAGCTTGGTGCTGGACATGTTTCTGTTGCAACAAGCTACGGTAACCTAGCTTCAATTCACAGGAACTTAGGTGACCTTGAACAAGCAAAGGAGTATCAGCAACGTGGTTTATCCATCAAACTCAAGAAGCTTGGTGCTGAACATGTTTTAGTTGCAACAAGCTACGGTAACCTAGCTTTAATTCACCAGGACTTAGGTGACCTTGAACAAGCAAAGGAGTATCAACAACGTGGTTTAGCCATCTTTCTCAAGAAGCTTGGTGCTAAACATGTTTCTGTTGCAACAAGCTACGGTAACCTAGCTTCAATTCACAAGGACTTAAATGACCTTGAACAAGCAAAAGAGTATCAGCAACGTAGTTTAGCCATCCAACTCAAGAAGCTTGGTGTTGAACATGTTTCTGTTGCAACAAGCTACGGTAACGTAGCTTCAATTCACAAGGCCTTAGGTGACCTTGAACAAGCAAAGGAGTATCAGCAACGTGGTTTAGCCATCGAACTCAAGAAGCTCGGTGCTGAACATATTTCTGTTGCAACAAGCTACGGTAACCTAGCTTCAATTCACAAGGCCTTAGGTGACCTTGAACAAGCAAAGGAGTATCAGCAACGTGGTTTAGCCATCTTTCTCAAGAAGCTTGGTGCTGAACATGTTTATGTTGCAACAAGCTACAGTAACCTAGCTTCAATTTACCAGGCCTTAGGTGACCTTGAACAAGCAAAAGAGTATCAGCAACGTGGTTTAGCCATCCAACTTAAGAAGCTTGGTGCTGAACATATTTCTGTTGCAACAAGCTACGGTAACCTAGCTTCAGTTCACCAGGAGTTAGGTGACCTTGAACAAGCAAAGGAGTATCAGCAACGTGGTTTAGCCATCTTTCTCAAGAAGCTTGGTGCTGAACATGTTTATGTTGCAACAAGCTACGGTAACCTAGCTTCAATTCACAGGAACTTAGGTGACCTTGAACAAGCAAAGGAGTATCAGCAACGTGGTTTAGCCATGGAACTCAAGAAGCTTGGTCCTGAGCATGTTTCTGTTGCAACAAGCTACAGTAACCTAGCTTCAATTCACAAGGCCTTATGTGACCTTGAACAAGCAAAGGAGTATCAGCAACGTGGTTTAGCCATCGAACTCAAGAAGCTTGGTGCTGAACATGTTTCTGTTGCAACAAGCTACGGTAACCTAGCTTCTATTTACCAGGCCTTAGGTGACCTTGAACAAGCAAAGGAGTATCAGCAACGTGGTTTAGCCATCCAACTCAAGAAGCTTGGTGCTGAACATGTTTATGTTGCAACAAGCTACGGTCACCTAGCCTCAATTCACCAGGACTTAGGTGACCTTGAACAAGCAAAGGAGTATCAGCAACGTGGCTTAGCCATCTTTCTCAAGAAGCTTGGTGCTGAACATGTTTCTGTTGCAGCAAGCTACGGTAACCTAGCTGCAATTCACCAGGACTTGGGTGACCTTGAACAAGCAAAGGAATATCAGCAACGTGGTTTAGCCATCCAACTCAAGAAGCTTGGTGCTGATCATGTTTCTGTTGCAACAAGCTACGGTAACCTAGCTTCAATTCACAAGGACTTAGGTGACCTTGAACAAGCAAAAGAGTATCAGCAACGTGGTTTAGCCATCCAACTTAAGAAGCTTGGTGCTGAACATATTTCTGTTGCAACAAGCTACGGTAACCTAGCTTCAGTTCACCAGGAGTTAGGTGACCTTGAACAAGCAAAGGAGTATCAGCAACGTGGTTTAGCCATCTTTCTCAAGAAGTTTGGTGCTGAACATGTTTATGTTGCAACAAGCTACGGTAACCTAGCTTCAATTCACAGGAACTTAGGTGACCTTGAACAAGCAAAGGAGTATCAGCAACGTGGTTTAGCCATCGAACTCAAGAAGCTTGGTGCTGAACATGTTTCTGTTGCAACAAGCTACAGTAACCTAGCTTCAATTCACAAGGCCTTAGGTGACCTTGAACAAGCAAAGGAGTATCAGCAACGTGGTTTAGCCATCGAACTCAAGAAGCTTGGTGCTGAACATGTTTCTGTTGCAACAAGCTACGGTAACTTAGCTTCAATTCACCATGACTTAGGTGAACTTGAACAAGCAAAGGAGTATCAGCAACGTGGTTTAGCCATCGAACTCAAGAAGCTTGGTGCTGAACATGTTTCTGTTGCAACAAGCTACGGTAACCTAGCTTCAATTTACAAGGACTTAGGTGACCTTGAACAAGCAAAGGAGTATCAGCAACGTGCTTTAGCCGTGAAACTCAAGAAGCTTTTCTAACTTTTGTGCTAGAACCTTGGAGAGAAAAAAAGTTTAGCTAGGTATAGGGAACTGGGTGCCAGCTTTTGCTCTTCCCTTCTCCTCGCGATACGTAACGGGAGCCTTATTGCTATTGCTGTACACAACCACATGTAAGCCGATGTCAAATCTCATTTTCACAACTACATAAAATGACAATACCCCGCCAGTTATATATGCTACAAATATGAAGATTAATTGACAACTGTCAAAATCGGGCAACCGCTGACTAATATCGCATGACCTTCAGGCTGGTTCAGGTTGTCAGACCGGTCCTTTTCCCCTTACGTGTAAGAAGATATAAAATGTCACACTTAACGATATAGGGCTATTAGATCAGTGGTTAAAGTCACATCAGAGATTCTATTATGATAGAAATGGAAACGTATAGATACAAAATATTTTGGTAGTCAAGTGACCGCCACTTACACTTTGGAAGAGAAAAAAAAACGAACATAAAGCCAAGTCTTTTCCTCGACTGAATTTTAATGTCTTCATTGACGTGGATGACGTTGGAAGAAAAGTATGAAATTTTTATCGTGGTGGTAAAAAAATGAGAAGTGCTAGCGAACAGCAAGGTGAAAATCAGCGGCAGTGCCAAAAAATCGAACAGGAAGACAGGCAAGAACATACGACATTTCTTCCATAAACGTGTTTTAAACTAGGAAGTTTCATGCTGTTGTTGTGCAACAACAAAGGAAGAGAAATGTACAAAAAAATGTGCTGCACAATTAGACCTTTCTCGTTGCCGTTGCCGTTAAGAATTACACTACTGTATTTTATTTTTTGATGGAGTAACTTATAAGTATATTAACGAGAGTTTCGCTTTTAGCCCTGGCTGCATGGGAAAGGAGCTATTGATGCATCTTGTTAACAAAAACGAAGATTTTCTAAGTCCACTACTGAATTAGTGTGGAGACAGCCTAAGATCCAGATACAAAAAGAGAGAGTAAAGTTTGTTGCTATATTCCCATTTTATTTCATTTACTTTCACTACCCGCTTAAACTCAGGCGTAGGTTTACCCAATATAGTGAGGATACAAATTGCAAAGTAATCTCAGCGCTAAAATTTCACGTTCCGACAGTTATACAAAAATACTGAATTATTCTAGCCTTAGAGGAATCATTACTAAATGGATAGATATGAGATATATCACTTTTATGCAAAAGCATCTTGCTTCAATACAAAGTCAAAGGGATTGAAATGGATTGCAAAATCAATATCTAATTCTGTCGTTTATTTTTCAAACTATTTTTATATAATTATTATATTTTTATATGCTTTTAAATAACTCTTTCACTCCAGAACGAATAATCTATGAGGTTGTTCTAACTTTTGAGTCTGCGCATGAAATCCGGTGGTGTGACCATTTAAATGAGACCTCTTTGGCAGTGCTGTTACGTGGACTATTTGCTTCTCCGAATTTTATGGAATGAAATTTGGAATTTCTGTCCATTTTAGACCTTGGCCTTTTCTGCGAGTGAAAGAGTTAAAGCAACTACTATAGGCGGTGTTAGGATAATAAAACAATATATTAGACAAACATTAATTCAAAGTTAAGTAACGCTTTTGTAAATAAACAGTACCATATCACGCAATGCTTTGGAATGCTACTTTCTTCCACCTATAAAAGACTAAAAATCCCTTTTAAATAGAGAAAAATGTTAATGAACGATATACTTCTCTATTAAACGGTCCCAGGTCACCAGGTATGGACCTCGCCTTACAATTAAATCAGCCCAAAGCCCATTCTTTCCAGGAAAGCTTCAGGATGAGATGGTTGGTCCCTAGCCCCACTCAAGATTACTGAGACTATTCTAAGGGAACAAACCAGTGCCGGATCCAGACCTTGAGATAAGCGGTGCCCGGTCAGAGGAGTCTCCATTTTTTTTTGGCCCTTCGCGCCACAGTTTGGTCATGGGCTCCTAGTTTGGTTTAAAAATAAGGGGGGGGGGGAGGGGGCTCCCGGACCCTTCCCCTGGATCCGCTACTGCAAACAATTAACACCACTAAGACGTAGTGAAATCATGTTAAAACTGGACACAGCTAGTTGTCACCTTTCGAAGATGTACATCTCTCAAAGTGGTTTTTCCGTGAGGTAGACATCTCTCTATGAAGGACTAAAAATAAGCCAAACACCTTTTTATGATTGACACCCCTAAGATAGTTACTTGTTCAAGATGGCCAATGTGCAACACAGACACTACTCAGGGGTTGTGACTTGGGGGCTTTTGCTTGTAGTACGTAAGTCTCCTTACAGAAACACAGACAGAAGCCCGTATTGAGCAGTACGCTCCCTAGGGTACTCCCACACCAGACAGTGGCATGCAAGCGACCTTTTTTAGCTCGCCGGAGAAATCACGTGGTTTCCGTTCCGGTTTGAACCTTATAAAAAAGGCGCGAATATGTAAAGCGCGAGATTAGACCGCAGGGAAGGATAAATGGTAAGCGACATTCTGTCTGGTTCAAACCGACCGGAATGATTGGACTACCTCAAAACGTAGTCCTAAATGTTCGGTTGGAATTTCCGAGAAAATGACCTTAACAATAACCTTCCATCCAGACTTTTCAGGATTTCCGGCTTGGTGGCAAGTGCCTCTGGTATCCAGAATCTGCTCAATACCCCTATTTGTCCCAAAAAAATGTATATCATAAGAAAGGATTTTGGACTTGCTAAATATAGCTTCAATATAGGCGTCAAAAGGGGCTAGAGAGGAACGGAAAAAGGGAGGGGGTGGGGATAGAGGGTTAGGACTCCCGTCCCTTTTCCGCTTTCCTGCTTTTCTCTCCTCTCTCCCTTCCCTTTTTGCGCCTGCCACGCAGGCTAACTAAATAGCACGCGACTGTTTAATACTTTCTTAACGAAATGTCTAGCAAAACATAAAAATTAGTCTCTATTTATTCCTATTCAACTTTTGGCTCCTTTACTTTCAAATAAGGATTTCATGGCTGTAATTCGCTGTTGCCGCTTATCCTGAAACCGAATAAACACAGAAATAACTATACCGAGTTAATATTACAGTTAACCACGGTTAACGTTGTAAACAATTTTGGCATTGCTTCAATTTTGTTGAGTATAACCCCCTTATCAGACAAAATGACAAAACCGAGACGTGGTTTTTATGATTTTAGTGACTTATCTTAAACATTTAAAGGAACAGTATCCCGTTACTGCGCGTGCACCAAACTTTGATTTTTGGACAGGGTGTCGCGAAATCAAAAGATGAGTGGAGAATTAGAAAACCTTGAAAAATCCGTTTGCATCGCGCTTGGCCGAGTTCGATACTCCACTAAAACTTTTCAGGGTTACAGATCAATGATATATTGTCTCCGTTGAGTTTCTATTTGGGCGAAATCGGGATTTTTTTTGGCGTTACTTTTATTGCCGCTGGTCGGAGGGCCTCAAGATGGGAAACGCTTTGATGCCGATTGAAAGCTTATTTCTTCTGCCAGCTTTCATACAAGCTTAGATAATTGTGAAAGGAATACGCAGAAATGAAACAGCAACAATAGAGACTGTAAGAAAGAAACCATTGAGACATGGATATGACTGAGGAGATCTTGTGGAATTAAGCTTCGTGTAGCGGAATGTTTTGCAACGACGCGTTAGTAAACTTTTAAATGAACCTCCCTACGGCCGACAAAATCAAACAAACAGACGCTGCATGCCTAGTGCAATGAAATCATGATATAATTTTTTACTAACCTTTGCGATAATTCATCGCGTTTAGATTCCATTTTTATTTATATCTTTCAAACGTTTAAGGCTAGAACGCGAGCAAATCAGGCAAATATTACTGGGCGTGGATCAATTGACCTCTGACACGAGTTTCACATTAGAAAAGGTATTTTTAAAGCGAGCGGAACGAGATTTTCGGGTCGCGAGGCGGCCCTGCTAGTGACAAAATCGCGATGAGTCTTCGTGGTGCGAGCCAATTTTAAATAAGACGAAAAACTTCTTCGAAAGTCTAAAATTTTACTTGAGAATGTAAACAACAAATCTCCGTTGGTGGTGCGGTTCGAAAGGAAATCTTGTCGAGTCAATATGACAGTTCTATTGTCTTTTAAAGATGACGCTCGCGCGTGCGCACAATCGGGACACTGACCCTTTAAACGTTGTCTCTTAGATGTTTGCTTGCTGGACAACGTAATTGATTTCCGCAATACTAATCCACTGGATAGCAGTTTATTCGGTGGAGAATGTTACACGCCTTGAGCAACTATTGTAGGACCTATACACTGGCAACAACTTGGTTTACCGTCGACCCTCGCAACACCCTGAATTAAAGGTGGAAATAAGCTAGCGGAGGTGTCTAGTTCACGGAAAGAAGCTATTATTGTTACAGTGCCATATTTCTTTGAAATAAAACCTTGCGACTTTTTGAGCTGGGTAGGATACTTTTTGCTTCGTTAAATTCAGAGATAAGTTGTTCTCCGCATATAATTTGTCCTATCATTGTTTTACAATGCTGTGTTTTCACGAATGTGGTCGTCGCCAACATCATCATGACTTTGCCTCTTTTCGGTTCTATGGGAGAATTTGATCCAAGCACACAGACATTTACTGTTTGTGAAAGGTTTGAACCCAGGAGTCATTTCATAAGTATGTGAAACATGATCGTCCGTGTCGGTGTGGAGAGGGCCATCATATGTGTTATTAACAGAAGACAACGAGTCTGGCATGGTGATCTTGTCCCATTTGTTAGTGAGTTGCAATGTACGTAAGCAGCTGCAATGTACGTAAGGGGACAAGTCCCATTGCTCGTGTCTGCAAGAAGAGACGAGTGAACACTTCGACTGTCGAGAAAGAGGTGCTCGAAGAATCTTCGAGCTGTATACGGCTGTCTAGGATAAGAATGGCATGTCCAAGACAGAAATCTCTGTTCCAGGAGAGGAGTGCATGAACACTTTGAATGTCGAGGGAGAGTTGCTCGAAGAATCTTCGAGCTGTATGCGGCTGTCTAGGATGAGAAGGCCATGTCCAAGTCAGAAATCTCTGTTCCATTAAAGATCCAACACATTGTTTGTTCTATGCAGTTAGACACCCTGTGTGCTCTTCTTTTTCTTTTAAAACCGTTTGCCCTTATGTTAAGCTGAAACCGACAGCACTCTCAACCTATACAGGTGAAACTGTGCGCCCCTTAGTAGAAGCATTTGTGCATGTACAGCATTCAGGATGGCAGCGATTTCCGCCTGTATTAGTGGTAGAAGGAGGCAAATCTGCCTCATTTGGTCGAAATTGGCTCATGGATGTGAACCTAGATTGGAAATATCTGCTTGATTTAAACCTGCCTTCATCGATACCGTCAGCTCCTTTGAGAAATAATAATGATGAGTTATTTCAGCCTCAACATGAGTAATGGCACCGGCGCACCTGTTGTGCTTAACGAAAGATAGAAGCCAAATTCTACAAAGCCAGAGCAGTTCCTTACGCTCTTCAGCCAAGGTGGGAAATACTCTGCTTTAAGTGAAAAAGGATGGTTTGATTGAAAGAGTTACTTCTTCTGTTTTGTTGTTGTTGTTGTTGTTCTTTTTTTGTTGTTGCACGCGCTTTCTGGTTACCTCAGTAGGGTAACAGCGTCGGTCTGCTGAACGGAAGGTAGCGAGTTCGAATCCCGGCCGGACCAACACTCAGGGTCTTTAAATAACTGAGAAGAAAATGTTGCCTTTGTAATGACATTTGCAAATGATTAGCCTTTCTAGTCTTCTCGGATAAGGACGAAAACTGTATGTCCGTCTCACAGCACTTACACATACCTGGTTCTTGTGGAACGTAAAAGAACCCACACCTCTCTTCGAAAAGAGTAGGGGACGTAGACCTTAGTGGTGTTATCAATCTTCACCAACACATCACATCATTCTTCTTCTTCTTCTTCTTCTTCTTCTTCTTCTTCTTCTTCTTCTTCTTCTTCTTCTTCTTCTTCTTCTTCTTCTTCTTCTTCTTCTTCTTCTTCTTCTTCTTCTTCTTCTCCTTCTTCTTCTTCTTCTTCTTCTTCCCCCTCATTGTACTAGTTAAGAAAAAAAAGCTAGCAACGAATTTTCCGTCTTTGGAGAGTGGGAATGTGGAAACGTTGCCCATGCCTCAGATCGAAAACATACATTTTGCGCTAAAGGTCGACAGCGCATGGTGTTTAGTGTTTTGGACATTACTTGCAAGCGTATTCGTTAATTACGATGAGACACTGCCTCTTTTCATTTCATTTGATGCTTCATCTTATGGGGCTAGCTGGTGCTGTCCTGTCGTATCAGATCGGGGGACACTTCACTACCCAGATCTGGGTAGTACTTTTGATTGGTTGAATCAAATTTCCCCGGCGGCACGACCAATCAGAAGCACTACCCAGATCTGGGTAGTGCGCTTTATTAGTATGGAATTTCTGCACTCGTTTCTCAGACGTCATTTGGCGGGGAAACCAGTGGTAGCGTCGCCAAATGTCGGCTGTGTTCTCAGGTTATGTGTGTTCACCTCTCGTAAGCCGCCACCACCCGAAAGCGACCATCTGTCCAACATGCCAGAAACAAACAAACAAACAAACAAATTCATACATACATACTTTATTGACTTGCCTCATAGAAGCTTTTAAAGACAATAATTTAAATTAATTACATACAACAATAAAAGATAATAATTTACTACGGTAAAAATATTTACAATAATATTTTAACAGAAGTATAATCTATTTAGATTAATTTAACAACTGCTTAAAAACTCTAAGAAAAATATTCAAACTAAAACTAAATTGACATGATAAAATACTCAAGAATCTATAAAATCCTTGACGAGTTTACCTTTTAGATTGAACTTACAGGCAAATACTGACTTGATTTTTAAGATAGCTATGCATGGAGTTCCAGATACTGATTATTCTATAATAAAGCGTCCTCTGACCAATAGCAGTCTTGAAAAGTAGAATGTTCAGCATCCCTAAACTCCTCGTGGCCCGCCCACTTATGATGAAGTGGAAGGTACTAAGGCACGCGGGATGGCATTTAAAGGCCATGATAGCGTCCGGGGCGTGGTACTGCCCCATAAAAGCGACGGGGTACTCGTCGTACCTATTAAGAGGTTTAAATTTGTGGATTGGTACCCCTTAGGGTTCTAAAACCTAAAATAACTGCTGCCAGAGTTGATCCGCTTTATTAGGATGAAGAGTATAACACTATCCTTTCAAAAAGTCTTTGAGAAAAAAGTGTTCAAAAGTTATCTTTATTACTATTAAAATTTGCAGTGCCAGTTATATAATTTGTTATTTTTGAATTGGTACCTGTTAGGGGTGTTCTCGAAATTTTCCGGCGAGCAACCACGTCACTTTTATAGGGGCTTACCCCCCGGGTGATAGCGTTCCTAAAGTATAACTAAGTTGCTACTGGTAGCCATTTAAGCTGTTTTAAAACTGGTGTGATGTGCTCATATTTGTGCGTACTGGTTGCAATTCGAGCAGCAAAGTTCTGAATACTTTGTAATTCACTTATGTTACTTTTTGATGTATTCACCCATACGTTCGAACAATAAAAAAGTTTGCTAGAAGCCGGCGCGTTCATAGTAGTTGGTGGGCTGCGTTTGTCAAAAACATGCTTCGTGTGGCTTATTTGACTGAGACAAGACATACAGGAGGAGATAGCTTTAGTAATGTGTTCGTCATAGGTTAGGTTAGTGTCTAAGATCACCCCAGGGTCTTAAGCGGTCTGTTCCGGTCACTCGCAGCCTCACTTTCAGAGAACTAGTACCAATCTGGAATGCATTTGCCTGCTGCCAAACACCATAAAGTTACTTTTGCTTGCGTTAAACAATTAAAAGGTTGCTGGAACACCATTGGCCTATTGCATGTCAGTCATCTCGTAAGTCAGCCAAGGCGATTACAGCATCTTTTTTTTTTAAGGATATAACTAGGTTAGTGTCATATACATAGCTCTGGACGCTGCATTTCTGTGGTGCTGAAGGAACAACATAAATGTATTTTCATTTAGCTGATTTAAAAGCTTTCGATCGTTTGACACAAAAATATTTATCCACAAAAGCATATAATGCCTAATAGTCCTTACTAGTGGTTCCATCGTAAAAAAGCCTCTTCTCTTTTCATCCATATATTTGTAATTTGCTTTTAAAAGGTAAGAACAAACGACCAATATATGTGCTGTTCGATAAAATGCGCCTAAATGCAGTTGCATTTTAATCTGTCTTAAATTCTTAGATACATTTTCCTTTTTCTTGTTAATTTCGTATACAGTTGAACCTCCATTAAGCGGCTAAACTCTATTTAGCAGCTAGTAATTGAAGTCCCAAAGTAATTGTAGAAAAGAATTGTAGATTAAACCTCTATTAAGCGGCCATCTCTATCAAGCGGTCGCTGCCACCTTTAGCCATCCCGTCGAGAGTTTCCCATTGTTGCCACCCTTATTACGCGGCCATCAAGGACTTGATACACTCGGTTTGACTTTTTTTAAAAATGTGATTTAGGAAAATACAATCCCACCTGCAGGTGACAACCGATTGAGGACCAGTAATGGCGCCCTGTCGCCTGTTTTTTTCAAAATATAAAAGTGATGCTTCCGCTTAAGAATTATATGCTAATTTGCGAGGAACTTCTATTGAAAGGCCGGTCAACCTCCATTAGGAGGCCTCTTGTCAGTACCCCATGGGTTGAACTGTACAATAATACTCTTAGGAGAATTACAGTTTCATAATGTTTTGAGTGTTCTCACATGACGTCACGGCGGCCATATTTGTGTCCCAAAACAATGAAACGGCGGCCATGTTATGCAAACGCTTTAGTTTGTTCCCATAAATTTAGATGCTGGCCACGTGAGTGAAAACGCTCTATATAGTTTTTATTCTTATCCTGTACATGACACGACCCCATAAGCTTTTAGAGTGTTTGGTTTTCATACGGATTTGATGATATGTTCTATCGCGAGCCCGTGCGTTTCAATCCTTCACAACTTAACCTATAAACAACAGTTTCACCGCACCAAAACTAAATTACGTAAAGACATCTTCAACAAAGCATATACTAAACAAAATCATATAAAACAAAACCGTCCTCCCTTACAAAACTAATGTTGGTCGTGATTACTTAACTTTATGATCGTGATATTTGCCTTAATTTCACTTTGTTTTAAATTTACGGACTGGCCTTTTTTAATTCTTAATTCTACACTGTGTGTTTTCTTTACCGCCAGTTGCCTCCTGATTCGCAGCCAAAGCTTGTTTGAGGACAAATAAGAGAGAAAACAGTTACTTTCGGTACCATTGCTAAAACGTCAAGTTGATTTGTATAGGTAATAGCATGATTTGTAGTGATATTTGGCATAAATATCACAAGTGGTATTTACGCCAAATGTCGCGTACAAATCATGCTACTATTTGTTTATACTACTACCCACAAAAGGTTTGTAATTTTCACATGTAGGTATTTCAAATTAAGCTGAAATATCACTGCTCTCAGCCAATCAAATTGCAGAAATTTCTCATGCAGTAGTATAACAGTTGAAAGCGAGGATCACCAACGGCTCTTAGGGTTCATTAGATAATGACAAAAACAATTAATATGATTGCAAAATCATAATCCTGTCAGTGAGGATGATTATGTCCCTAGTCCTGAAGAGATTTTGTACACATCAAAACTCAATTGGCTTTCGTTAAGTCTCGGTAACCGTAAGTTCTCATACTGATACCGGATAACTGATCAGACAAGACTATTTCAATGTTGACAATGTTAGTAATCCGATTTTATCACGCAAAAATTTAACGTTTATTTCGTCGAACCAAATGTTTCCTATAGCTCATGAATAAACCTTAAGTAATAGTTGGTCACGTGATCAACATTTTGTAAAGAGACTAAAATAGTTCGAAAATTTTGTTAGCAGGAATTGAAAGAGCATTTCAAAATTAAGTAACGTGTGAATTTTCAGCCGTATACAAAAGGAGCGATTGCAACGGCCGCCAAAAATTAGAAGGATTTGTATGAGAAAAACAACTCTTGTCACCCAATCGCGTTTTAGTGGCTCTCCATACAACTCCTTGTAAATTTCGACATTTTTAAACTGTCGTTAAATCTTCCCCTTAGGCATTTAAGGGCTCAAATTGCCTGTTATGAATAAAAAGGAGATATGAGCCCCATAATACTGAAGGATACATTTTACGACAGTTTGAAAAATTTCCAAATTTACAAGGGTTTGTATGGAAGTGACTGGGTGGCAAGGGCTGAGTTTCCCATACAAATCCTTCTAATTTTCGGCGGCCGTTGCGATCGCTACTTTTGAGATTACGGTTGAAAATTACAGGTTACCTAATTTTAATATGCTTTTTCAGTTCCTGCTAACAAAATTTTTCAAAAGTGAACTGTTTTCGTGTTTATAGAAAGTTGATCACGTGATCAATTAATGCGAAAGACCCATTCAAGATCAGTTGAAGCTTAAGCCACCGAAACCCAAGAGCAAGTATCGCACTCAAGACTACAATATTAGATATCAGCATTGTGTTTATTTTACCAATCAGAACACCCTTTTTTTCCTTAGTTATTTTATAAAAGGATATCTTGTGGGGGATAATATTCAACGAATCGTCGAGTACGCATATAAAACACAAACACATTGAAAGGAAACAGCTAGTTTCAATCCTGGACGCTTGAGAACTACGATTCAAAAGATGTGTCATTCTCTTTTCCAATTCCTTGGCAACGCAGAATAGAGGAAAGATGAACTCAAGTCAAGCAAGAAACGTCTCCGTGCCCTCTCCTGTATGCTTGGCCGGTGAAAGAGACGTTGGAAAGCTTCACAAGCCCTCCTCTTTAATTCAAGGTTTTCTTATCTTTTACATAGTCATCAACATCATCCCTGTTCCTTTCACTGCCGTTTTGAACGCACTGGTGATTATCGCCGTAAAGAAGAAATCCTGATTGAGGGCGCAGAAGACGAACATTGTATTAGCCATGCTTGCATTGACCGATTTTCTGGTGGGAATTCTCGCTCAGCCCCTCTTCGTTGCGGGTCTGATAGCTATCTTGCAAATGGATTTAAGCAATGGCCGGTCGTGTTTTACCGAAGTTTTTCTTTTTGCTATCGCAAACTGCTTGTTATCTAGCTCGTTTTTGCACTTGTTGTTAGCAAGCGGAAAACGCTACGTCGCCATAAAACACCCCTTCGATTACATAACAATCGTCACAGAATCTCGTTTACTGATTGCATCGCTACTGGCTTGGGTTCTTTCTGTGATTGTGCAAATTCCACTTGCCGTTGATGAGACTGTGTTTTATATCCTGCACAGTGCAGTTATTGGTCTTTCTGTTGTTGTAATTGTTTTCAGCCATTTTTCAGTGTTCCTAGAAACTCGCCGGCACGAAAACCAAGTTGCAGCCCAGCAAGTTACACAGGAAGCCAGGAAACAATTTGAAAAAGATAAAAAAGCCTTCAAACTAACAGCTATTTTAGTTGGTGTTCTTTTACTGTGTTGTACACCGTTCATGTTTATTAGAATTGTGTTTTATATTCTGGAGTACGAAATCCACTTTGAAGCGTTTCATGTAATTGTTTTCTTCTCCACCACTGTAGTGTTTCTGAACTCGTTGCTAAATCCTATGATTTACTGTATCAGAATTAGGCAATTTCGTGTCGCGTTTATTGAGTTAACATTTAGAAATGCTAGCTTACCGAGGGCTGAAGAAATTGAGATGCAATGGTTTGGAGCGCCAGACGGTGCGAATAGACGTGAAACTGGGCAACATGAACGAGGGCAGGATCAACAAAACATCGAGTGAGCAAACGTTCGCGAACTGAACACTGCTGCAGGCTACTGATGCGTGTCACTAGGCCATGGCGATTCATGTTCTCGAAATGAATTTATGGAATCTTTGGTCGTAAAACAGCAATCAGCACAGAAATGGTAGAAAAGATCAATGATTAGGCTAGAATAGGTTATGTACATGTGTAGGTAATCTCTGCTAGACTGCACAGACTACAAAGCTATGTAATTTTACAAATTAGAAACCATGTCAATGAATTTTGGTTTTGCCCCAGGGGGGGTACTCGGGATTTCAAGTGACGGGGATGATCGAATGGAGCCAAAAGTCAAGACCCAAAAAAATCCATAGGACTCCCAGAAAAACCCAAAAAAATCCCTGGACCAAAAATTAACCCCAAAAAAATCCCGTGCCGATTTTGTGGTCCTTAAAAGTTCCAGAAAGGGGTAATGCTATAACACAAAGAAAAACATTGGAAATTTAAACAACAGCAAAACACGTTTGTTTGTACTTTATTCGCAGAACTACACAGCCAGGGAATTACCGATTCTTTTTAATACCCCAAAAAATATTTTGCCAAATTTTCGTACCCAAAAAAAATCCCGGAATCGAAAATTTCAAACCCAAAAAAATCCTTCGATCATCCCCATCACTTAAAATCCCGAGTACCCCCCCCCCCCCCCTGGGGGTTTTGCTGCGTACCTTGTTGCTTTTTACTGTATATTATGTTTATATTTGCTAAGACGTGTCCTTTTGACCCTATCCTGAAATAAAGTGGTTTAACGATGTATCAGATCTTTGTTCAGCATTTCGTAATAATAATTTGTCACACTTTAGCAAAGGAACAAGGAACTTCGTTTTTGTGGAATTTAAGAACATTACATTACAGAGAGCATTACGAAATTCTTTATTACAGCTTATTTTAACTAAAAGCGACTGCGCTCTACTTTTCATGCTGAAACTGTATAAGTTGTTTAAAAACACCCTTAAGATGCAAAATAAAAATAGAGGATCCAAGCTCTTTTTATTATCGATCACAAATACTTTTTAATTGCCGGAAAATTTATTGAATTTCTTAAGTGGTAAATCAAGCATGAAATTTGCATAGACAGTCTTACAATAACAAAAATCAGTTTTCTTTTTGCTATTAATTAAATCAATTTGTACAAAACTGTTTTCGACTAGAAACTACGTGGTTTAAAAAATAGGGAATTTCTTGAATGTCTTCATTTGCTCTTATACATGGTCGTCTGGGAAGAAGAGAATACCACATCAGATCATAGATCAGTTTTTGAGTTTAATTTCTTCTTATCTGCGTAATAAACTCACGGGAATTAGGAGAAGCAGGTAATAAAACGAAAACCGATCTGTTGCTTTTATAAATAACTTAACATGGCAACAACATATTTCAGTTTAAATAGGGAAGGAAACATGAAGGTCTGTTAATTAGGTAGAACCCAAAGAAAAAAAATAAATCAAACCGCAGTTAAAATAATAACAAAGACAAAAAGCTGGCGGCTTCGACGATCGACAAAGGCAAAATGTATAATTTACAAATCCCACTGTGGCTGTCACAACCACTCATGGACGGTCGTGCAATTGATTTCAGTCAAAATTGGCAGAAGCGGAACCTTAATTTCACATATGAATTTAAAAAAGCATCACATTATAACCGTTAATAGACTCAATTTAGCACAATTTTTCTTAATAAAACGTACAAATTACCGAAAATTCTCTTTGCAATCAACGACAACCGCTCATAAATACGTTTCGCAATTCACAAATTAATTTTAAGCTAAACAGTAAAGTTTTCGGTCTGTCTGTTGTTGTAATAGATCGTTTTCACATGAGTCGGCGGCCATGTTTGTGTACAAAAAAAAATCCTGTGGGAATTGAACTCTTTTCACAAGTTAAAAATTTCTTTTATTCCAAGCAATTTGCAAAGCTGCTGACCACGTGACTGAAAACGATCTATTGATTTCTGCCAATTTTATTCAGTGTTCCTCTCGCGTTCATTTGAATGGTCAAACATTGGAATTGCATCCACAGGCTTGTACAGTGGTATTGTAAATTATCACAGCAAAGTACCACGCAGAAACTTTTATTGAATGGTCGTACTTAAGGCTTTTATTCAAAGACTGATAGTTTAGACCCATCTCGTACATCATAAACAAAATCACAGGTTTACCTGAATGGTCGTTCTTAAGGTTTTCATCCAAAGGCTGAAAATTTAGAGACATCTTGTACTCCATAATAAGCAATACCACTGCAAAGTACTACTCAGACGCTTTTATTTTAATCGTCGTACCTAAGGCTTTTATTCAAAGGCTGAATTGACCTTTGTTGTTTTCACCCATCTCTCACAACATAATAAACAATACCACAGGAAGATACTTCTCAGTAGTTTTCATTTAAAAATGGTCATATTTAAGGATTTCATCCACAGGGTGAAAGTTTAGAGACATCTTATACACTACAGCATAATAAACAGTACAACAGCAAAGTACTGCTCAGTGGCTTTCATTTATAAATGGTCGTACTTAAGGATTAAATCCAAAGGCTGAAAGTTTAGAGACATCTTGCACAGCATAATAGACAACACAACAGCAAAGTACTGCTCAGTAGCATTCATTTGAATGGTCGTACTTAAGGGTTTCACCTAAAGGCTGAAAGTTTAGAGACAACTTGTACAGCATAATAAACAATACCAGAGGAAACTATTGCTCAGTAGCTTCTACTTGACTGATCGTCGTAGTAGAATTTCGACGGCTATCAGGTTATCCCGCCAAAATGACGCTGGTTCACCCGCGCTCACTATTTAGTTTTGAGAAAATCTAGTTCTCGTAGTGGTCCTCGTCTTAGAATCTAGTGCCACAAGAAACTGCTACGAAATAGCTTTCATTTGAATAGTCGTACTTAAGGCTTTCATCCACAATCAAACAAAATTAAGGCATCATGGCAAAAACGTACAACAGATAAGCACTTTTCTTTGTACGCGGGCTACGAACATTTAGAAGACGTCGACAAATCACAATACATAGATATAAAATAAGATTTATTTCACATTAACTTACTATAATTAAAAATGCACTCAAACTCTGTACAACTCTTTTAAAAATTTAAAAACTAAAGATTACTTATAAATAATAAAGTGCGGTAACAATGTCGTCTTAAAACTTAAAAATCACATTCTTTGAACGTTGACACAATTAATGCTCACACTACAAAATGATCACACTATGTAACTTAGATATTCATACAAAACTGTTTTCAAATCACTTAGTATCAAATGCCGTTTATTCATAATTAAATAATTATCTTTCATAAATAATGTTATGTTCCTGAGGCTCCTTTCAAAAAAATTGTATCACAAGATTAGATTTTCAACGCCTCGTGTAACTGCATTTTGATATCTGGAGACAAACAGTACGGATGCAACGATGAAGCTTGCTTGGTTTATTTCCAGTTACACTCAGTGTCTATCTTCTCCTTACAACAACCTGTTTTGAAGGATCAAAGAAATTTTTAGTCTCTCAAGTTTGCGGTAAATGTCGTTTCTATCGAAATTCAAGGTGTTAACCATAATTAAAATAAAAATAATTTAAACAATAATTAATTAAATTAATAATTAATTAGTGATGATTTACAATAATTAAAAATATAGACTCTCATTAAAGCACTAGCAGCTTCCTCTTTCCTTAATAGACCTCTTTAGCTTTTACGTTTGTTTTCCCAGTAGAGGTCCGAGGGGAATTTGACCCTTTACGTTTTGATAAATAATGCGTAGATATGCACGTGGATAAGATTAAATTTGAAAGCAACATTTCTCTAGAGTATTATCACATGACCTGTATTGGGAAAAGAAAACATACGCATAAGCTAAAGAGTTTGACATGTTGTTGTGTGACTCTAGTAAACTTACTCGCGGTGGTTGTATTTGTCCATACACCGGAGACGAGCCTCTAACTTGAACCCAAGCTGCACCTCTTACTAGCCGACCTACAGGACAAAATATACGGGCTGGTAAGATAAATAATCAATGGAATAACTTCACAGCTGTCGGTTCATTTATGTTACCTGTGTTGGGCCTCGTTAAAAGCGTTCTGGACGATACAGGACTTGAAGTTTGCCTGAAGAAAATAAACGAAATGAGATCTTTTAATTTTGACCAAAGCCTTTTTTTTCAAATCGTGGGAAAGAACGACGTTTTTAACGACGTAGGTATAAAGACGTTTGAGATATCGGCATAAATTTCAAACCACATTTTTACAAAAAATGTAAATAACTTCGAAATCATACGAGCAAGAGGAGCAAGGGTAGCGCACGGACACGTTTCAAGGAGTTCTTATCAACTCCTAAGAGCTCAGGGGGTAAGAAAAATTACAATTACAATTACAAAATACGACTTTTTTTTCCCCAACTGAAGTTCTTAACTAACAGCGTATAGAAAACCTCCAAGAGACCTATCGCTTCACCGAAGAGCATCACCTTAAATGAGACAGAAAGTAACAAAAGGATTTAACATTAGGACCGTACCTAGGGCCTCTTACGACAGGTGACGACTTGGGTCGCCTGACAACATTCAATCCTTGCATCCATCCAGGCAAAGGTACAGATACATGCTTTACAGAAGCACTGTTGATGTCCCGCCCACCTGCTAACCATCGATCCGCCTGCTTAAACGGAATCTTACTTGGCTGTGTTGGTGATGAGGGTCTCTGTGGGGGTGGGGAGGATGGAGCGTTTGCATTCGCCCTTGTAGTTGCACTCCCTACCCTGGAGGGGACCCCACTGTTTGCAGCCTTTTTGATGACCTCAGGGGTTCTCCAAGCGTTTATTCTCGCATTTTCAGTGTAGGAAACCATTTCTTCCATGTCTGGGGATCCTTGGGAAAGTAGATATGACTCTGCAGATTCAAGCTCATCTTGTGCATCTTCGTCCAGTGTGATATCCTGTTCAGGACCTTGTTCATCCATGTCCTTGCTGAAAAAAAAAGAAGAAAACAGGATGAAGGACAATACCATCGTGGGAATTCTCCGTGGCGTTATCCCATCACTTCGTTCACTACAGGTTTGGATGTCTTACTTAATAATGGGGTATCTGGGTTGATCGCTTCTTCACTATTATTATTACAATATTTTTATGTTTGAAAAATCAGCTAGAAACAAAACTGAAAATTTAAGTCGGTATTTGTTTGGAGTTTAATGGTTAAGAGACAAACTACACAGTGCTGTTTAGGCTTTATGTCCTCTCGTTTGCACCGGTCCCGAGTTGTTTTCGTTAATGGCAACTCAAACTTATTCCATTTCATGTAAAGTAAAAAGCAATCAAACCTGACTTCATGAAAAAAAACCAGATCCTTTCTTATATATGAGTGGGGATTAAAAAATAAACTGTCAACACTGGAAAAAATCTCACAAATTGAACTTAAGCTACCAAGCAGTTTTAACTGCGAAGAACGGTATCAATGTTAGTGTTTCAAAGGAAAACAGCTTTTAAGACCCGTAAAGTTTATAACAAAGCGTTATATAAAAATCAAAATGGAGGAGCTTTGTAGGATAGTACCACAAACGAATGTCAATGTAATATGTAGGAAAAGGAACGTTTGCTTACGAGAAACTGATGTGCTTTTTTTTGGACTTAATAAAGATGGCTTACCTGTTGCTCTCAATTTCATCTTCCACAAGGCAACAGTCTAACACAAAAAGATAACAATATGTGAGACAAAGTCGTAGCCTCAATACTGGCATATTAATTTTAAGACTGAGTGATTTTTAGGAAGTCGAAAAATTTACAGTAGTTACATTTACAATAACCATATTTTTTGGTGATTGGCTAAATTGCCAGGTGACACTTTCTCAACAAATCTGAAAAAAAACGTACATGGCCCCAGCAGCTTCCCCGCTTTTGGGGTCGGCTTCATGTAATTGCTTCAAGTTCCCATTTCTCATTGGTTCACTGGATTTTCTGCCTGCGTTCTCATTTAATAGCGCTTGGCAACGGCTGCATAGTATGCTTTCGCGCCAAAATCAATGGTGACGTGCGTGATCATACGTGTTTTCCCGAGTCATTCGCCCACTGCTTATAGTTGCTTTGAGTTATGCCTGGCTTACTTGCTTATAAGATTTTCCATCTACGTTCTCATTACCAATACAAACTAAATTTTGGTTTGTAACATCCAACAATAACTTATCATCTAAAATAGAGGCTGTTTACATGGAGAGAGAATGGGAATTCCTACCACCAGCATGATCCTAAAAGGCAAAACAACCTTTCGTTGGGTTTACATGCAGAAATTTCAGTCACTAATTGCCACAAAGAGACAAAATTAATGATGGCAAGTGACACACTTGTGTACCAAAAAATAATGTTTGTAAAGGTCAACTCGAATAGCATTGCGACTGAGGAGAACGTCTACTTTCTCCCATCAATCATAAAAGGACAAGTGCACTGCTGGCAGAGAAGCTGTCATGATTCATAATTACATCTTGCGTTGTTCGCATCAGGGTATAAATACAAAAAGAATAAGGTTTGGAAGATACTTATAATAATACAGAGAAAAAGAACTTTAAAATCATTTGTCCCCCATGAGGGTCTTTTCAGGGCTAATGAACCACAGCATTTCAAATAAACGATTTAAATATCTGTTGGCACATTCAAATGACATGGGAAAAACAAGCTGAATGTTAAGCATCTGAGAAACAAATGCAGACAGCGCTCGGAGATAGACTAATCCAAGTTATCCAGATTTCCAACTTTCTTTCTCCATGTAAACAAACGCTAAATGAAGTACATAACTTTTCGCAAAAGACATCCCACTTAAGCCTACATACCCTTCGCTGATTCTGAATCAATGTTAGCCGTCACCACAGAAATGTCAACTGGACTTATCTGAAATAGTATAATAAAAAATAAAGTATTAATTTGAACGAACCGCAGTGCTGCTTACAGTGCGACTACTATAACCAGAGCCACCTAGAACAAGATGACCAATGGGATTACAGGAAAATAACAATACATTCACGAAACTACAATAAACAACTTAGATCAAAATTAACCAATTACGCTGGTACTTTGAGTAAGTTTGACCTGATAAATGGTCGAAACGTGCGTGATCATAGTACGAGTGGTAAAAGGTCCAAACGCGCGTGATCAGATTGTTCTATGCATTCCATTCATTCTAACTGGAAGCCCAAAATGGCTACAATAACATCCTTGTCAAGCACGCGTGATACCTGTGGAATAGGTACCTGACGAAACTACGACGGTGACGGAAAAAAAGCAATAGGTATATTTAGCAAAACAACAACGCTGCACGCTCACGCTGCTTTGTACATTTCTTTGCCGTCCCTGCACAACTACGACGTGAAATCACTAAATTTTTATTTTTTTTTTGAGGACGGGAACGGCAAGGCGATAAATTCTACTATCTCTTTCGGAACTGGGCGCTGCCCACTCTATTCAGTTTTAACAAAAAGTCCCTTCTTTTAAGTGACAGGAAGGCTTAGGAAAATCGCGAAATGGTTTGGAAGGATACGGAGTCTATTTTTCAGTGACGTTTTCATGGACATCGCTGTTGTCGGATCGTAAGGTCCCTATTAATTAGGATTGCGGACTCCTCTTGTCGACCGCAATAATAAACCGATTTAGAGTCATATCACGTTTATGGCAAAAGGCAAGATCAAATCAAAATGAGCAGATTGAAACAGCTCAAAACAACTATCATGCATTAAACTAGCGTGCACCCCACAATGAATTGTAAATGACAAGTAAAGGGAAAAATTGACCAAGTGGTACAAATAGGGTCCTTTCGAAATTATTGGACGCGCGCTCCTGAGAACTAGGTACTTGCATGTAAACGAGGCTTAGAGGACAGCTGGGAAAATAAAAAAATAGAAATGCATTCACTGTCTTCACTGTAAGTTGAAATGCTCCAAGTTTTGCAAAAGTCATGGTGAATTTTTGTTCGGTAGCAAACTGCTCGAACAGTTCAAGGAATCGTCCGGATCTATCCTTTTTCTGTTTTCCTTCAGGGCATTTTAGAAGGCTATGGAAAAACTTCTGTAGACGTTGTGATCCCGAATTCCAAAATCAAAAAAACCCTCGGATTTGCAGCGCACACTTCGAGGCTTCATCCATCAAAAAGTCGCTTTGCGGAAGAAAAGAAGTTATTCCAGGTGAATTACCGAAATATTTTAATCCCTCGACCCACCAATGTCGTGTTTCTTCCCGTGAAAAGAGACTGGAGGACAGAAAGAGACGTGCTGTTGATGAAAAATGTCCTGAACCTCAAAAGAGAAGCCTTACCGAGGAAGACAAAGACATTTGTTTCTTAAGCGACGATGCAGCCCTTTTAGATCACAATTATTGCCACCTTCTTCCTAACGACAAAGGAACTCAAACGGACTTTCCTTACGAAGATCTAGAGGTTTTAACCAGTAAAATTGACGCTTTAAAACAAGAGAACGCCGAACTTAAATCAAAGTTATCAAACAAAAAACAATTGAAAAGAGAGCTCTTTGTGGATGATGTTTTGAAAGATGACGAGTCTGTCAAATTTTTTACGGGTATACCTAGCCTTGCTTGCTTTATGATGATATTTAATTTGCTCAAGCCGTTTGCAGAAAAACTTAAGTATTGGGACAAAAACAAAGAAAAAAAAGTAAGCTATCAAAAAGATTCAAGTAAAAAAAAGCCTGGAAAGCAAAGATTATTGACCATTATGGAGGAATTTATCTTAACTTTGGTGAGACTCAGACTTGGGCTTTTAAGCAGACATCTTACAGATATCTTTGGAGTATCAGACGGATCAGTTAGCAAAGTTTTCACAACGTGGATTTGCTTTTTATCTACAGTTTTTCGTGACATTCTTCTTAAATGGCCTTGTAAGGAAGAAATTAAGAAAAAGTTGCCAAGTTCTTTTAACAAATTTCCAAGCACTCGAATAATAATAGATTGCACAGAGATATTTTTGCAAAAGCCAACATCCCCTAGTGCCCAGAGAGCTACATGGAGTAACTATAAACAGCACAATACCATGAAAGCACTGGTGGGAATCACTCCAACAGGTTACTTCTCCTTTGTTTCTAAACTATGGACTGGAAATGTCAGTGACAGATACATCACAGAAAGAAGTGGTCTACTGGACAAACTTGAAGAGGGGGATTCTGTTATGGCCGACAAGGGGTTCAACATCAGAGATCTGCTTACAAGAAAGAAAGTTGCACTTAATATCCCACCACTTTGCAAAGGTACCTTTCCAATAAAGGGAGCTAATGGGGTAGGGGTGGAAGAGGGTATGCTAAGATAAAAGAGAAGGTCTCCCTGGACAAAGTAAAAAAAAAAAAACAAAAAAAAAACCCAGATATAACAGCATCCATTACTTGTTGCTTGTAAAAAGGATCTTTCTAACTAAACAGAAGAAGTTTCTTAGGAATATTTTTTATATTATAGGGTTAAGTTGAACTGCTCAAAGATAAAGGTAGTCTCTACTAACTTCCAAACATGTCTAAATAGCAGGGGTGGATCCAGAAAATTCAGAAAGAGCTGGTGTGAGGCAGTGGTTTGCCACTTCCACCCATCCAATAATTTAGTACAGGTTTTGTTTGGAAAAAAGGTTTCCAAAAAAGCAAGTACTTTACTATCAGTACCTTTTGAATTGGCATTTACTTCATTCAAAATCCTTTTTTCTCCTCTTACACAGGAAAGCAACTTTCAAAAAAGGCAGTAAAATCTACCCGTACCATTGCAAGTGTTCGGATCCACGTTGAACGTGCTATTGGACGTCTTAAGGACTTTAGAATTCTACAAGGGAACTTCCTTCTTCAAATGCTACCCACTGCAGACAATATTCTAAGTGTTTGTGCTGCTCTGTGTAATTTGCTACCACCACTGGCCAAATGACTGACGCATTTGTCCAGAGAGCAGAAAAGCAGACCTACTTAGTGTATGTAAATGGTAAATGAAACATGTATTAAACGTATCCAGAGACAGATCAATAAAATTATGTGGTATCTAATCCAGCACAGACAAAAAACACTATTAATTTTAAGCACCTTCACTTTTACAATCAGCATCTAACGGCAGTCACTCTATAATGACTTAAGTATGTCACGGTGGAATAGTTCCTGAACTATATACTCCACGAAGAAGTTTCTCAGCTTTTGGAGCATTTCATTCCACAAATCACTATCAAACTTAACGTTTACAATCAATATTCCTTTGAGGGTATATATAACTAGATCACAGCGATGAATCCCTGTTATCCCCATCAGTCCCTGGATTTGGTAGTTCCATTTGGTTTCTTTTTTAATTTCATACTTGCCATCCACAAGCATGAGGTTCTCCTCAGCTGCAACATGTGGAGGGAGATTTCTTTTTGCATACATGCTTTTAACTTCAATTAACTTCTTTTGGCAGCAAGCACAAATCCTTATACCATCAGGACTGGCTCCTAAGAAGGGCCATAATGTGTTTACAATGAGTCCACTTTTTTCTATTGACAACTTTTCATGATTTTTGTTCTGTTTTTTTATGTAAAGACTAAGTGCTCGCTTTTCTTTTTCATGCCCCCATGTCAACTGTCGTGGCATGGCATCTTCAGCAATTGGACAGTAATTCATGAGATGTTTAATAGTGTTTCTTCTGTCTGTGCTCTCTCTAAGGTGGCACACAGTGTAAAATGAGGAAGCTGTAATTCTTCCTGCCCTTTGATCAAACCAAAATTGAGACTGGGATTGATAGACAGTTTTCTTGTTGATCATTTCTGCTTGCTCTTCATTAAATGGAATAGACTCGAGGAATTCAACTGCAAGTTCTTTAGAAACTGTAGGCATCACTTTCTCAGTATTAACAGAAACAAACACTTTGGCGTAATCATTCATTGAATATACATGTACACTTTGAACACTTTCTTCTTTACAGACATTAACATCACTGCTGATGAAAGCTCTGACTTCTTCCTCTGTATGCCTGGGTCCTTTAGTTGAAGATAAAAAAGGCAGAGCTGAAGAGCTAGGACATGTTTCCAGCAACCCAGCTTTAAAATCTTGTTCCAGTTCAGTCACATTATAGGGAATACAAATTGGATTAAAATCTCTTGGGTGAATTGGGTCTTTCAATGTCACACCGTAACTACCACTCGTTTGAAGGTCCTGAATGGGCAAACTTCCCTCATTTCTCTTTCCTCTCTTTTTCCACATGCACTGTCCTGATGTACATGATTGGAGATCATTGAATCTCACATTTGCTTCTAGATCAAACAATGCTGCAGCTATGTGCCGGCAACCTCCATCTGCCCTGTTTAAAGGAGGACCAATATGACAAATATGTATCTCACATTGTTCACACTGATAGACTGTAAAGTAGCCAATAAGTTCAGTTACTAGGCTCACAGATTCTGACTTTGAACCACTGTTTTAATACTTAGTGCTGAAGTCATAAGTGATCCAGAAGGTTTGAGACTTAAAATAATGCATCCATTGATTTAGATCTTCAATTCAGGAGGCATCTACTTTTTACTCATGTTACAACTGCTACAAGGAAAATATAAACCTTCGAATCTGAATAAAACAAAACCTGTCAAAGAGAAAAACAACCGAAAAGACCAAACGTTTTGATTCTCAAACGTATGTTTATGGAATATCAAGCACATAGACAGGCTTCAGAAATCAAAAGAAGAAAATACATACCCTCCTTTGCATAAGCAGTAGGCTGAATTGACACTTCCATCCTTCTTTAAAATGAAAAACCCTCTGTATGTTGCTGAACCATCATCAGTCTTGGATTTTTCAGTTGGCTTTACAGCAAACTTAAAATAACTGTAATTACTATTGGGTTGAGGTGGATGATACCAAAGTTCTTCCACATGTCCATCAAAAAATAATTTGTACCCCAATAAAGATTTGTAACTTTTTAGGCTTTCGCTGTTGTATACGGGATCTTTACCCACCAGGTAATTAAAAAGATCGGGGAATCTAAAGTCCGGTACGTCAGTAAAGTTTTTGGTCCATTGGGAAAAAACACGGTTTTCGTTATCCAACGGATTTGCGAGATCTCCCTCATCGGTTTTCAGTTGCTCTTTCATAGAAACTCTTGGATCGACTGGTGCTTCCTCTTCAGCAATTTTTGGGACTTTCATCTCCTCACTTTTCTCACAAAGTTCTACCAGTTCAACCTTACGTTTTCCTGAGCTTTGAATGCTCCTTTGTTTTAAGTATTCTTTTAACCAAGGAACCGGTTTACAGTGAAAACTGCCTGCAGCAGAGTCAGCCATCTTGTGTCCTCTAAGCCTCGCTTACATGCGACTACCTAGTTCTCAGGAGTGCGCGGTCAAAAATATCGAAAGGATCCTATTCACGTTTCTCGTTTGCCGTAATTACTTCTCTCTAATAACTCAGCATGTCGTACCGGCTTTTCCCGTTCGTCCCAATAGTCTTCTTCTTTGTAGTTTAAATTGTTATTAACATCCGTCTCAGTTGAACTGGCCCATGGCACGTCAGCTTCTTGTAGACATTCACGAACTATTGATCTCACGTGATCTGTTATAACAGTGTTACCTGAAGAGAATGGCAAAATGAAAGTGACGTTTATTTTTGCAAATTCTTACATTTTTTTGTGAATTCTTTTAAATTCTTGTAACACCATGAACAGATGGTTATGATGATAATGATACAAACATTAACCACAAAGGACTGCAAAGGACCGCAAACGAAATTCTTGCATGGTTTTGTCCATGTTCTATAGGTTAGTTTTGGCCAATTTTTTATTTTCTCTGCGAGACATCAACTTGACACCTGGACTCTTGCCCCCCAGAAGACACGTGGTATGGCGTGATTCTGTGGGTGTTGTGAGTGCTAGGTCAGGGCGTAAATCAGAGTGCGCGGATATTTCTCACCAGAGTTTTCTCTGGTTGTTACGCCGTACTGACGAGCCCCAAAGAGGGCGAAACAGCTGTCTATGGCTACAATCCCGCTCTGTTTTGAGTTCTTTCAGTGTCGTGTTGATGTCCTGCAGAGTAAATCTTACGTAGTACGATCAGCATTGCAGTATTCTGCTTACAGAATTTAATATGTCTGTGATAATGATATTGATATTGACGATGATGATGATGATGATGATAATGATGCTGATGATGGTGGTGGTGGTTGTTGTGGTGGTGGAGATAAGATGATGATGACAATGACGATGGTAATGAAGATGAAATTGATGTAATGATGGCGCTGATGAAGGTGACAATAATGGTGAATATGAAGATGATAAGGACGACAAAAACGATAATGATGATGATGATGATGACGCTTTTTGTCCAAAGCTTACTATCTCTTGTTGGAAATTACCTTGTGTAAACGATTCTCCATCATGCGCTGAGACTGTGTCATTGAACGCTTCGGGGATATCCACTCGGAGCTGAAGGTTTTGTCTTATTGCTTCAGATAGGAACTGCGAAACGCCCTGCAAAATTCAGTGGTTCAAATTCGCATTCGTGTAAAATGGCATATCAAAAGCTAGCAAACATAAAATTTCTTTAACTTGACTTTAATGATTCTAAAATAAAAACATATAAACGGTAGTACAGTTGCACCTCTCCACAACGGTTACCATGGGGACAGAAAAAAGGGGCCGTCGTAGAGAAGTGGCCGTTTTTGGAGGTTCAGCTGCTAATTTCATTGGTTCTTCATAACACGCAGCACCTTTGTTTTAGGGATAGAGTCATTGTTATATTTCTATGTCTATTGTTTTCAAAGCCAGTCCTGTGAGGCCTTGTAAAGAGCTGCGTTCCGCCCTTTTCATAACATCGGCCATACCTTGGAATTTCTGCTGTCAAGACTTGCACTTCTTGATGCTGAAAAACAAAGTTGATTTCATTTCAAAAACCAATAGAACTTCCCTTATCTTTTAGCTTTTTAGCTTTATGTTCAGATCACGTGATATTCTCCAGGGCCCAGTTGTTCGAAGGCTGATTAGCACTAACCCGGAGTTAAATTTTATTCCGTTTTTCCTTTTTTCTTTGTTCAAAGGCATTTTCTCGGGTAATTTTCTCTTTTCTTTTTAGAGCATCCAATCGTAAAATTGTAGACAAGAAGGTTTAAACTGGATTTGCTTTTTAAGCTCTCAAATCTGAATTCAAATTTTGCGCTAACCCTTCGTTATCTTAAGCCAGCTTTGAACAACCCGGCCCAAGGAATTTGCCTTTCAAGTCTTTTCATAAATTACGCATATATAGGTACGTTAATGCACATGCACAGGAAGACATATGAAAGAAACAGAACTTGGGTACCATCACGTAGTCTGAAATAGGAAATCAAAACTTACCAGCTAAAAAATCAATTCTCAATTCCGCAGAAAAAAAAGTTACTCCAAAGGATTAAACACAATGCAGTGAGCACTATAAAGCAGCCCAGTATGAAGCTCAGAAGCTAGAACGAAATGGCAGAACACCGAGTGCTTTTTGGGAATGTTTTACGTCAAATTTTACGTATGAAACATGCCACGGAGTATTGATACTCTCGCCTGGACGGGATGCTTGTCTATCGCTGGGTTACCCCCAGCAGTATGTCGCCGGTACCCATTTACACACCTAGGCCGAGTTGTTCAGAGCTAGGTTAAGATACCCTTGTTTAGTGCGAGATTTGAATTCAGATTTGAAAGCTAAAAAAAAATTCAGTTTTCTTTCTCTTTTGTCTACGAGTTAATGATTGGAAGCTCTAAAAATAACAAAGAAAATCATCCGAGTAAATGCTTTTGAACACAAGAAAAAGAAACTCGGGTTAAATCTAACCCCGGGTTAAGCGCTAATCGGCCGTCGAACAACTGGGCCCTGGGTAAAGAGAGACAATTAGCGGAGTAAAGTTCCTTGTTTAAGGAAACAACTCGGCGGGCGAGGCTTGAGCCCCCGACTTCCAGATCTGGAGTTCGAGGTGTTAACCGCTCGGCCACACACGCCTCCACAAACCAGTGTTGTACTCTAAGAATAATATTGACAAAATGAAGACAACCTTCTCCTATCTTCTTAATGTCTCAATATCGGACAAAACAGTGGCACGGTGTCAGGTGCCATGCGGATAACCAATTCTTTTACGTACCTCTTTGCCTTTGGATTTCTTTTAATTCCCTAGCACGATAAAGCAGAAAATTGATAAGAGTTATTGGCCAAACGTGAGGTCAAGACGGCTCGAAAATGGTTGAGGGGAGGTCCATAAAAAACGCTAAAAAGGGACCAATATTCAGCCACCTTGACCGAACAAGCGTGGTCAATAAAGGATTTATTATCAGGCCAAAAGAGATTTTTTACTTGCGGGAAATCCAGAGCGGGCAAGATCAGGGTAGCCCGCTGTGAATGCAGGATTCGTTTCATCTTCCCCGCGGATCAGCCATAAAATAAGAAACAATATAAGCTTACTGTCTCAATATTTGCGTAAATTTGATTTTTGGTACAAATTGAGTTATGAGAGTGGTAAACGCTACAAGAGAGTAACTACATTGCGTGACATGTACTCGCCAGGCAATGATCATCAACAAAGTGGAGGAGCGCCGGGTGAAGAGACAAAGGACCAAGACTAACGTGGTTGGCACTTGAAGAAATTTCGTGGCACGTGATGACACTCTCGTAGGAGCGTGAAAGGCAGGGAAAAATTTTCTGAAGACCAGGTCAAACGTCAATGATAAGATCACCAATTATCATCACTCTTTGGTCTGGTCTTGATAGTAACTTTAAGGCAGAAACAAGGCGAATATCAAAAGTCAACTACGCCATTTCGTTAGGGGACTAAGTGTTAAGTATTAATCCAATAAAATCGCAAACTAATCAAACATGGGTTTTCAATGAAAACCCGCCACTACATCTATAAAACATAAAACATAACCACAAATGTACTCACTTTGCATACGGAATTTGCGTCCAACTTTCCGAAAAAGGATCCCACTTAATATCCGCAAAATCAACGTAAGCGAACTGCTGATCCAGTTGGCTGATGGGATAGTCAGCCTGCTGGAACTTGGGCGCTGCAGAAACAAAACAGTGCCAAATTTGAACTTAACCCTGGGCTCTGTTCACACTTAAGGTAACTATTCACACTTGGACTCCAGGAACCAGTGCTTTGTGTTTACACCTTGAGTATCCGATATGTAACTGTGTACATAGTTACTCCATTCCGCCAAGCCAGACGCCATTTTGAAAAGTCAGCTTAGCAGCGAGTACAAAGCAGTGTACTGCCCCAGATTTAACAAAATCGCTAATGTGAAAACACACGTTTTTTCAGGTATTCACATCATAAATTATTTGCGCAAATGAGCACGGTTTCAGTGCTTGAGAACAAGGTCACGTCCTTGTGTGGCAACTGTCCCTCGTGTGCATTAGTTCCGGAGAAATCCAATGCTTAGCATACCCAATTTCCCAGTGGTGGATCCAGGGTAGGGGTGCGGAAGGCCCGTCCCCCCCCCCCTTATTTTTAAAACCAACCGGAGGCCCGAGGGGCCTTTTGGAGACCCCCTCCTTATCTAAGGGTCTGGATGAAAGCCCCTCACTCCCCTCCTTACCCCCCACCCCTTATCTCGAGGTCTGGATCCGGCACTGTTTCCTACTACCATAACGTTTAAAATTGGCGTCAGAACAGGCAAAATAGAGCAAATGTGCACACAGTTACATATCGAGTACCCAACCAAGCTGTGACGACAAAATATTTTGGGTGCCGGTGCCGGTGCCCATGCACTAGTGCTTGCGCACCAAGTGTGAGAATAGCCTTGATAAATAAACATGGCACGCTACTAACGGTGTACATTGGGTTTCTTTATACAGCACTAGCCTGGCTACAGAGAGCATTTTTGACGCAGGGTGCGCACTTTTTGTAGAGAGCTGATCTGAAGATTTTTTTTCTTTGCCAGAAGAAACTCGATTCAGTGAGTTGCATTTTTTGTCGCGGCTGATATGTTTTGTTTTCCCAATGAAGCTCCGGTGGAATTTCACCCTTTTTTTTTCATAATTATGCTTACATATGCACGTGAATGAGGGAAAATTTGAAAGAAACAGTCCTCCAAAATTATTATCACATGACCTTGACCTTTGTGAAAACAAAACATACAAGCTAAAGGGGCGTTTTAACTTTTGTACCAGGAATATCATTTTTCATTCAAATTGTCGAATCGTCTTAGATGAATCCTATTAAATCAAGGCATATTTTGTGCGAAAAAAAATTACGTCACTGATTATATTCGAAGCACCCTTTAGTGGACGTCTTTGGGAGGCAGAAAACCTGTCCGCAACTCGAGGGGGCGGTGAATGGGAATACTTCTTGTAAGCAGAGGGTTAAACTATGTTTTGTCCAGGCCACTGTACGGAGAGCTATTGGCTTCCGAGTGTCCGTTAAGGGAGCTTCGACTGTAACAGTAATAAGGTACCTGCCACGGTATCTAACTGAACCAAACCCATGTTGGGTTCAGGAATAGCTGCCAAGCGACCAAACGCCTGGAAAAGAAACAACTTTGTTAAAGCAAAAAAAATTAGGATCAAAACAGACTCATCTAATAGTCCTTACTTGTATTCCCCAACAGCTCTTGGACAAGAAGTCCCTCATGCACAGGAGCCTCGCTTTCGGGCGAAAAACAGCAATCGTCCAAGGAATATGAAAAGGACTATTTGTTCGACGGTACCACCAGGAATAAAAGAGTATGTCATTTCCTAGTTGCCTGAAGCCTCTTGTTGAAAACTACACCAGGTGCGAACTCTTTGATATGAAAATATTTTTCTATTCTCTTGTAGATAAAAATCTATTTCTCATGAAAGGTTTTTTCACTTGACCTCAATGTAAAATTGAGTGTTTTAGGAATTCGGAAACGGCCAATTAGTTTCTCAAAAAACTGTCGTGTCTAGGTAAGGCCAAAGGGACTGAAACATAAAAATTTGGTTCTATCAAACGTCAGAGTCACTCCTGACGAAAGGCTAGCGCTTGAAACATCAAATCTCTCTGTAAACCTTACTCATGCTTTATGGCAAAGAGACACGGCGTGAAATGGAACTTACTACAGACACAGCTATGAACAAATCTTAGCTACAACCTACCTGACAGGAACTTTGTAAACTCGCAGTTGCTACACTTACTTAAGACTACTACCAAAATCGTAAGTTTTTCGTTTTCCCTTTGATACCCACCTCAGAGGTTGCTGTCAAAAATAACTAATTTTTCGAATGGCTGATTGCAGTTTTTCTTTTCTCAAACTCATGAATAACTGTTCATAAACAAGAGTCAAAAAGTACCTGATGGCCGACTTCTATTCGATCACCAAGCCCTAACAAAGAAAGAAGGAGTAAAATGTCTCGTTAGAAAACCTTCAGTCATTTTCATTACTGTGAGCCTAATAAGAAACTCTGGTAACCTTTTCACACAAAAATGTTGTTACACGAGTGGCTGTATGACGTGACTATGAAATCGTCCATACGCTCCAGTTACGTTAGGCAAAATATCAGGCACAAATATTGTAAACAACTATTTATTTTCTTTTCTCTTGGCCACGAAATTCATTTTGATTTTGTCTTTCAATTCTAATTTGTCGTTTTTGTTTCGTGCCAAATTTGAATTCAGATTTGAAAGCTTAAAAAGTAAATTCAGTTTTATTCCTTCTGTGAACAGGTTAATGATTGGATGCTCTTAAGAATAACAGAGACAGTTATCCCGGAAAATGTTTTTGAACAAAGAAAAAGAAAGCCGGGTTAAATTTAGCCCTGGGTTAAGCGCTATTGTTTGTTGCTGCTGTTTTTATTTTCAGAGCACCTTTTTCCCTTTCATCAGTCCATGGTCTTGGAGTTTATTATTTATTTATTTATTTATTTATTTTGTTAGTTAGTTATTTTGTCAGAGTTATTTATATCGATTGCGATGATTAAAAGTTTACTTTTCCGTTAAAACAGTTAGTATTAAAAGGGAGCTCCGCTTGTAGGCTTGGCTTAATTCTTTTGTTAGTTCGATGACAAATAATAATTTACCAGGTTTTCTCCCAACAGATTTAGGTCGAATCCTTCGTCTGTCCACTGAATGCCTTGTTCTCACACCAAGCGCAGATGCAGCTCTTGCCGTTCTGTGCTTAGCAGCACCAGCGGTTTCACACCTTAAAACATATTGAAATGTGTAAGGACTCCACTGTAGTAAATGGAGTGAATCCGTAGCAATCGAAATGATGTGAAGTCATGAGATCATTGATATGACTATGACCATCCAGAAACAAGGTAATTCGACTATCTGTAGGTGTCAGCTTGCCCATCACTTTGGTCAGGTTGACTCGTTCGCACCAGAGAGCTTATCGAAAATCGCTGTTTGAAGCTAGTAGAGCCGTTTGCTGGCCACCGTTTAGCCAAAATAACTACTGAGCGTTACTGCTTTGGAAAATCGGGCAAGCAGAGAGGGCAAAATTTCGAGAACTATTTTTTTGCTCTTTCTCCGCCCTGCTACTAACGATTTTCTTTCCAGTTACCTCAAGAATCGTTAAAGTAATTGAAAGGAAGATGGCAGTTTAATAAAAGCTAAGCTGGAATTTTCCTGTCGAAGAAACATGATTTCCCTGGTCTGTTTCACTGAATAGCACTCAAATGGATATGGTTTGAAAGACCTCTCTCGCCTGCACAAGTTCGGTTTCAAAGTTATCTATGAGGATTTAAACTGATGGCATAACAAGTGGGGCAAGGGGTGTGGTCCCACAGGGGCGATAATAGGTACCTGACGTTTGAGCGCGTTAACTTGTACAGTTGCTACTATACTAATCAAGATAGAGTCGGGTCACAGCAGTTTTTGGTTTACAAACCTCTGAAGTTTTGACCAAACTGATCCTACGCAAGACTGAGGTCTCTCCTGGGATGACACCTTCACTAACCGTTTAGACTGTAACAAATCAACAAGATTTTGTATTTATAAGTTTGTAAGTTATATCTTGATAAGTTATGCATTAATTCCACAGTTCACTGGGTACTGAACCAATAACAGTTGTGTTTTGGGAAATTAGAGTTGCAACTTACTGTTATAACATAGCTCGGTTGGATACCATCGTTTGGCGGTTCGCTCTTCAAAACTTCATCATCCTCTTTGCTCCTTTTCCCTGCGAACATGAATGAAAATAGTTTTCAGTAGTACTAAGAAATTAACCATCACTAAAAACGACAATTAACTAAAAATCCTAATGAAAGAAAATATCACACTGCTCAATTTTATCAAGCCCTCTAACATAAACAAAAATCACAAAGCCATTAACCATTGAGGCTATAATCACCTGATACTACTAGCTTACTGACCTGATCCGGGATGATCAGCAGCTTTTACACATTCTAAAAGATATTCAGCAGTTTCTTGCTTGACCTTGTTAATTGCTCCCTGTTGCAGATAAAATGCAGGATTTAAAACAGCGTTCATTTCGGTGCTCAGTTGAACGTCAAAACACTTTATATCAAATTCAAATTCATGGAAATTAATCAATTTAAGTACAAATAAAGTATCCTTTATCAGGAGTATATAAGTACATTTCCATAGAAACTGGAAGTACGACAAGAGCTCGGTTCTTTAGGCAAATATCATAGTTTTGTCGAAGAGTGTGAGTGAGGGAGTTCAAGCAGCCAAGACGGCGATAGCAACGAGAACATTAAAGGGATCTATTTTATGAACAAACAACGACTCTGCATGTGCATCATACCTCTCACTACATTACTTTGCACACTACACGAAATTACCTCACGCGACGTGTTGAAAGGATGTCAACAAAAGACAACGGATTTTTATACACTTGGATACAGTCCTTAAGAATACTACTCCTGGAAAATGGGCCTACATTATAATTCGACAAACTGAATTGAGTTTTACCTTTCTGCTAAATTCTTACCCCCTCAGACTGGATTTTCCAACTTAATGCCTTGATCTTCTCAGCAATTGAAGAATCTTTAGTAGCCGTAATGATGAGATCCGTAACACCTACGAGTGACAAAACATTTGGAACTGTGTTATTAGCAACAACAGCAGAAAAAGACCAAAAATATGTTGAAATTGAATGACGTCCAAAATCAGTCTACACATTCTTTACATCTTAACAGCAAAACACTTCTTATTTTAAAATTTGAGCTAAGCTTGCAGTCAACTTAAGTCAGTAAGCAGCTTCTATGAAGGAAGCAATTTTAAACACCTTTTAAACACGTTGAAGCTTTGATGTGGGGTATTTAGCTATTAACGGTGGACACTTGATCGAACTTAACAAGAAAACACTTCTATAATGCGAAGCACAAAAAATAACTAACTATCCTTATGGAAGTTCTCGAAATTCTCAAAAAAGTTGGAACTAAATTCTGATTTATTTACCAGGATCTTTCCCGATGAAGTCGAAGAAAATAGGCACAATACACAGAAGTTGAACCACTTCTGACGCTAACAGACATCTATAGCCAGCTTTCCTGTTTTAATAATAACGAGATGGTAGTTAGGAGAATGTGGTTAAGTTTTTACTTTTAGTCTCCTCAATTGTGCACGTCGCTTTATCATTTATTATTCTTTGTCTTTCCTTTGACTGCCATCTCGTTCTGCCTTGAGCTTAACCACAAGCTCAGAAAACAATATTGTTTTAATGAAGACCAGGCAAGTAAGGAAAATTTTGAATCGAATTTTTACATTTTAATTTCTGACTTCACTCGTGTAGATTCATGTATCCCCAGGGCCTCTCAACAATGACGTAATCTTAGCATTTTATGCGCTGGACACGACAGCTGCCGGCACAGAAGTGAACAAGAGGAAGAGGAAAGCTTTTATTAGTTTTCGAATTAAAAATTACCGCTGAATATAAACATTAACGACACATTCATACAGGGTTAGCCTCGACGTGAAGTAAAATATTCAGAAACTCTGGCAAGTAAGTGTTTGAAATTTGAATATACACAATAGACAGAGTGATACACAGGTCTTTCTCTCGTTGGAATTTGTGAATATATTACTTCAGATTGAGGCTAAGGCTGAAAAAATCCGTCTTCACTTCTTTAATTCAGCGGTCATAGCGAACTCGAAAATGGACTATTTCATCCGGATTTTAAGTTTGCTTATAGTTTTTCCATATTATTTACTATTATTTGGTTGTAGCCAGTAATAGTAATATCTCAACACACCTTGAGTCCAGCTTTTTTCTTGTAGCTTGATACCTGTCACATTATGAAACATGGACACATTCTAGTAAGTCGTATTTTAAAACCTGGAAAACATAGCTTCGTGAATATAACCTGATCTGTACAAAAAACTGACACGAAAATTACAACTGATTCCAAAAAGGGGGAAAGGATACAAACTTGAAGGAATTATAGAACGTTCGATGACTTCCCACCAAGTTAGGGGGCTCAAGCAACCTCAACGGACATGGCAACGTCAATAAAAAATGAATTTGCCTCTTCATAACTAGTCTTTATCGCGTTTACTTTATAGATTAGCTTAATTTGTCAAATGAAGGGGTATAATTTCCCCTAATGTTGCCAAATTCTTTAAGACAGCATCCAAATTTTAAAAAAGAAAGGAAAATTCCTCGTCAGTTTTTGAGGTTATTTTTTTCAAGTTCGCACCCTGCATAAATCTTCGCATAAGAAAGTTTCACATCGCAGACGTAGAAAAAAAAGTGTTTTGCAGGAAGAAAGCTGTTGTTTTGCTCATAAAACCAATCGCCTTTGACGTTCTCGCTTTCTTTGTCGTCGTGGTCTGACATTTCACTCCTGACGAGACTGAGGTCAAGTCTATTGAAAAAACAGCAACAACAACAAAACCTTTACAAAAGAAGCAATTGTTCAGTGTAAGCAGTCATTTCGTTTAAATATAGTATACTGAAGCAACTACACTCCAGCGAATCACACAGTTTCAAACCCCATTCATTGCCACTATTTCAGTGCTTTCAATTTGTCAAAATTTGGCGAAACGTTCATAAGGACTGTATCCGAGTTGAGGAATCGAAACAAAAAACTGTACAGTTGTATGTTCAAGTTTTCCACAAAACGTGTGAAATTAGGAATTTTTTCACGCCGTCATCCTGTACAAAAAATACACATGCACGTGCAGAGTTGTTGTTTTGCTGATCTAAAACTATTCGCCGTTTGCTCATCTTCCAAAATTTTGCCCAACCATTGTTTCTAATTTCTCCTGGGCATTACAGTGGTCCCAAGAGAAATTGAAGACAATGCTTATGCAAAATTTTTGGGGCACAAACAACTTGTAGTATGGGAGATGTGCAAATAGCGATTTGCTGTTGTCGGAGCTCTCGTTGAGGTCCTTGTTCTCGTCGCTTAAGCTCCCTAACCGTAAGGTTTTCTTCGTTTAATTCTCCGTTTATAATTGTGTGTATGCCGTTTACTCTTTTTCAAGAATGCCATAAAGTAACAACTAGAAATTCTTACTTGGAAATGCTGTCTCCATTGGCCAGACGAACAAGGTCAGCCACAAGATCATAAAGACAAAGGTACAGTCTGTTGTACAAGCCACCGTCCTGACAAACAAAGTTTTAATTTAACTTCTAAAATATAAATATAACGTGATCTTTCGGGCGCACAGCTTACAGAAAAGGAGCGAAAGGGGGAATTTTAAATTTTAAAAATGGCTGCAAAGAGTTCATAGGCTGTTAGACTAGACTGCTAACTGTAGCTCCTAAGGTGATGTTACACGGGACGATTCGCAACGACGATTTTTAACGCAACACAGCGTCGCAATATTGGAACAATGTTGTAACTATTCGAAACAATGTCGGAGCAATGTCGCAACGCTGTGTTACGCTAAAAGTGAGCCTTTATTATCAAAATTAAGACAGTGAAAGTTGCCACCAAATTGAGTGAAACGCAAACATAACCGCTCAAACCATTTAAAGAAAGTATAAATAACACTGTAAATACAAACGAAGACACGGATGGACAAACTTGAAGAAGATTAACGCAGATTGCAATAGGCCATTTTACAGTTATGGATGGAAGCGAGGGTGAGGGTGACCTTGTTTTGATACAAACCTTCTTTGCTTTGTTATGGAAACTGTTCTTGAAAAATACCAGTAAGCATAAGAATAACTTGATCTACATAATTATGCAGGAAGGTTTGTATCAAAACAAGCTCACCCTCAGCCTCGCTTCCATCCATAACTGTAAAATGGCCTATTGCGGTTTTGGAAACCTTGACCAGTCTAGTCCGGTAACCCTTTTTCAAAAGCGGAGTAACACTTCTAGCCAGGCAAATGTTTATCCATAATGTGAACCAGCCAAGGCAAGTCAATTAGGGCATGCGCAAGTGCTGTTAGCCCAGGCAGGGGGTCCACCTTTCTTTTACTCATTTAAACGCCCACTTTAATGAGTTGACTGCGCTGGGAAGGCGTCCTTTCTACAAGGGAGAGGTTTTTTCTATACAAACGCGGCCTACATGTGAACAGAAATATAATCCATGGCAATAGTGTTCTTACAATATGTTGATCACGTTCTATCTTTACTGCGCCAAGAAGTAAAGACAATACTCGACATCTGATGTCCCGTGGCAGCATAAACAGATCCATTGTATCAACATTTCTATAAAATAATAACCTTATTAAGCACATTCAGCATTACCATCCATCCAGCACGAAGCACCTCTCCAAAAAAACGTTGTCAACTTTACCTTTATATAATTTCAAAGGAATTCAAATTCCTCATTTACAAAACCTGTCTATAACCTAAAAACAACTTCAAATCTTCCCCACTTAACAAAAAACAGTATCCAACAATAATTGTTTGTAAGGTACAGATTAGGGAAGCAATTATCAGGGGCAAGAGGTATAATGGAAGAGACAAAACACACTTCTAAATCCAATCTTTTAAGAAACATTTACAATTACCAGGATTTTTCTTGCACTAAATATTCATGAGAAAGAGGTAAAGAAACACTTTGCCGCAAACAGTTCCTTATTCTATATAGACATTAAAAATCAGTCACTCTTCATACCGTATTTTTCTCAATCTAGCAATATTGAGAGTTTGTTGAACCAACAGTAAAGGAATGGCAAATTCCAAAGAGGCCTATAAATTAATCAAATTAAAGCTAGCATTACTGACAAATGTATAAGGGATCGAGTGTTGTTAAAATAATAGACTAATCATCTAAATAAAACTAACGATGTTAACTAGCTGGAGCAGCTAAGTGCTTTTACCACAACAAAAATTACTAAACAGTATTTGTACTTTGGAATTCACTGTTTATTATTCTGTACAAGGTGGTTCAAACTGTTTGCTCTGTGGATAATATCCTAAATTGAGACCATTCAAATGAAAGCTACTGAGCAGTACGTTCCTGTGGTACTGTTTACCGTGTTGTACAAGGTGGTTCTATGGATGTAACCCTAAAATGTGACCTTTTATAATGAACTCAATTAATTAAATTTCCATAATAAGCATGGCAGTGCTTAACTTACCACTAACATCAGTAACAGCATGTTACATCTTTCTTTATCTTCATTTCTGTAGTTTATTAGGTTTTCTATCAGTTGTGATGGCTTCACCTTACCTCTGAAGTATCCAATCACAAAATATAAAAACCAAAAAAAAAGAAATTTGACATTAAAAATTAGGTCTTGACTTATATTTTCAATCTGGATATTAAATTCTCCCCGATCTTGAGTCCACATATGGAGTATTTCATTTTCTGTCATAAAATCCAATTAATTATGATGGCGTTTTGGAGACCCTTGTAGAAATTCATATTCAGATTACATGATATGACTTTTCAATCAACTGAGAGACAGGTCACTGTCAACCTGGAAAAGTACATGTATTTTGAGGGAAAATATATCAAATTTGCCAGTGATGCAAGACTAGTTGGAAAAAAATAATCACTCTTTTGAAATTGATACCTTTATTTGAAAGTACAGTGTTTATTCTGGATAAGTTCAAACTATTTTTTTAACTTCTAGTTATGAAAAATTACAGACATAAGTATTGATATCATTCATCTATGAAAAGGAATCCAAGGGGTACCTGTATGCAGGGGTGGGAAAAATATTTTGTAGTCTGCCAAGTACTGTAAGAAAAATATTGTAAATGCTGGGGATTGAACGTTGCTTTAATTTTAAAAACATTTATTCAATTCTTACTTGACAGTGTTTTTCACATAGAGGTTAACCTCTTGCTGCAAGCAATAAGCAAGGTACAGAAGTCTTCGCTTGTCCAGGTCTGTTTAAAAATGCAAACATCACAACAAATTTCAACAATATTGACAATCTTAAAATAATATTATCACTAACTTAAACAAATCATTCATCCAAATGAGTGTGTGGTTTTAATTGGACATGAAAACAGACTTACAGCTGACTCTAACCAGTCACAGAACATACAGACTGTGTACAATTGAATATCTATTTTTAACAACTTATTAATAATATTATTATAATTGTTGTTGTTATTATTATTACTACTATTATTATTATTATTATTAATTTAATAACCAAGCTTCAAATTGTGACAAATTCATATCTTACCAACATTTATTTTCTCCTTGACGGGAAACCTTCGCATCAGATGTTCCCTCTTGAAATAAGCATCAAAATAATGAGAAGTCAAAACAACATTATTCAACCAAAGAAAAAGAACTAAGAGAGGGCAAAGAAAAAGGAAGTTAAGACTGATTGAGCCATTCAGGTGATCTGAACCAAGATGAAGGGACTAAGCTCCGATTTGAGCTGCTTCATACAAATATCAAACCGCCAAAGTTGGGCCATAGTCCTTTCACACCAAATTGCAAAAATAAATTGAGAAGTAAGAAAAGGGAAGAAAAGAGAAGGGGAGGGGAGGGGAGAGGAGAAGTTGAGAAGGGATCAAAAATACAACCCTAGCTAATCACTGATCAAATCAGCATGGCAATCTACTATAAAAGTAAAAAATGTTTGAACACATTTCTTTCTACACAGCACGTATACTGAACATCACATATTCCAAGCATAATTAATGGCTGTAGTAGGCAACTGAAAAGCAGAAAGTACCTTTTGTCCAAAAACTCCTGTTAGAGAAATATTTTTCAGGGCTGATGGGACAAACTGATTCTTCGGAAGCTTGTGTCTCTGTGGTTGAAAAAATTTAAAAAATTTAACAAAAGAATTTAATTTATAGACATCTTGATCAGAGAAGAGAAATAACCCTTTCAGCCTAGCTAATTTCTCTGAGAATTATTGTTCATTTGTAGAAGCTATATCAAAAACTTCACTTAGTGTTTCATCTGATATCCAGACACCTCGAAGTCAGTCTTAAAAAACTCGGCTGCGCCTCATTTTTCAACCCACTTCTCGGTGTCTGGATCTTGGATGAAACACTGCGTGTCGTTTTTGATATATTACTTCTTCTCCAGTGACAGGGGATAAATTCATTTATTCATTTATTCATTTTATTTATTTAATCATTCAGTCCAATAATAGCAAATGGAAAACCGAAGACCTGGCCGCGTTGAGAATTTCTCAAAATAGAAAATGAGCAGATAAAAACAGTCTAAAACAATTTCTTGTGGATGAAAATAAATGTGAAACTACCTAATTTTTTGTTCACATAAAGAATAGTTAAAGACAAGTGAATGGAAAACTTAGTCATGTGGCAGAAAGTCATGTTTGCCGTTTGCCGTAAACGTGACTCTAACTCTCTAATATCTAAAGAATGAAACATTTTCCTGGTAAAGATTACAATAACGTTTTATGGACATACCACAGGCCTGTCAGACAATGCAGAATCTTTAAAAAACTGCTCAACCTGGGCACGCTCTGCAGCTGAAAAGAAATAATATGAAAAAAGCAATTCACAAATATATCTTTTTCCTTCCAAACAAAACAAACAACAAAAAAAATACCATTGCAGCCCCCGTTTTTTTTCTAGGGCAAGTAGATTACCCAGTGGGTGAGAGTGCAGGCAAGTCATCCCCTAACAAAACCATTAACTGAGATCAGCAAAATGTGGCCTCAGTTAGGCAAAAATCGACAACTGCTTGCCCAAGGACATTCAATCGTTGTTGTTGTTATTTGTTGTTTTTTTTTTCTTTTTGCCTCAATCTGCTTCCCTCCAATAGAGGGGTCAGTTATATAGAGGTTTCCTTTTATTAATTTGGGACTAAGCTACTGTTTATTTAAAACAGTGTGTCGATCTGCTTTTACAATGATATGTATTAAACAAAACTCACAGGTAATTATCCGGCCATCCAGCATCCATACCAAAGGGAGGCTGTCAATTACATGCATCCTGTCTGTAGGTGAAAGGACAAAGCCAGTCATTCAATACATACCAGAGTGTTAATAAAATAATACAAAATAATTAAATGTATTAAATGTATCGCCTGGTAACAATACAAAAATGGCAAGCCTATATTAGGTCAGTACTCTATCAGAATTTGAAGCAGTGCCTGACTGCCATAGCAACCTTAGCAGCCGCAGATCCACACCGGTTTCCACCATGTTACAGGAATCAGTCAGATTTTGCATCATTAAAAAAACTTTCTAAGTTGAAATCGAGAGACGAAATAACACCCTAATGGAAAGCCTTCATCCGAGGGGAATGGAACAGGCCAATATCCTGTCTCTCATGACCCAGAAACCCAGGAAAGGGGACTTTAAGGAGTTAAAATCCAAAAAATTTCCTATGGAAGCATGCCTCCCGCCAGGCCTCTCTAGAAGCTTGCGCCTTTGCTGCTCACTTAGGAAATTGGTCTGAGTATTTATCCTAGATCCACCCCTACTTAGGATCTCGAGAAGAAACATTATTCGAGGATAGGCTGGGTAGGTAGTAAGTGGGAAACATTACACATCCTGGTAGGAGAGCTATAATCAACATTGAAATAATTAATACTGATAATTTTAAGTTACTATGCTATCATAATCCTATCTAATTCATGGGGTATTTAATGTCTAAAGAAAGTAAAGTGAAGAGGAAACACTCATCTGCTGGCTAATTTGTAGGTAAAACCTCTCACGGAGCACTTACAATATGCATCCACTTCAAGTTTCTGGTTACCATGGAGAGTAAGATCCAGGATGTGAACATGTCGTATCTTCTGTAACTCATTCCAATCCAAGTCATTGTTAGAAAGGATCAATGTTCCAAATGCCGCCACATAAAATAAACCCTCAAGACTCCTGACCTAGACAAATTAAAATCAAAAGCTAACAATAAATAAACACTCTTGACAAAAACTAAGAATTCAACCACAGCATAAAATTCAGAATCCAAGAGGGTCTTGGATTCCCTCATGTGTGACGGGGCAAAATATTATTGTGTTGTTGTTGTTGTTTTGTTTTACTTTTTTATCAGTTCTGGAGAACTATATTAACATTTTGCGACCGGGTAAAATACAGTAATATATACAGTAAAACCGTGATGATAAAAGAGTGCCAAGAGGGTTTAAATTTTCAGAATGTGGGTACCTCACATCACATCCAGGTTCTTTTTACAACTGGTGGGGCGAAAAATGTCACTCATATTTGCATTTGATATTGAAAGTTCAAATATTAATTACGCTTACACTGTTATGGGGACACTGACAGGCACAAAATTAACTTAATTCAAACAACTTCACTACGCCTGACTTAACAGAGACAATTGTTTTCAATTCTCAATTAGTTTGAGCTGTGGTATGAATGTCATTGTAATAAAACCGTAACTACAAACAAAACACAAAAGTAAATAAAGATTGTTAGAGGCAGCAACACGTTTGCGTTTAACTCCACTTTAGGTTTATAGCCATGAATAAAAGAAGAACTGACACAAGAAAGAAAAGAGTGTTTTGACTCTGAATATTTCTTTAGTTGAGTGGCGCTTGTGTGATTTCTAAATTAAATTCATGCGTGTAATCTTGGCCTCTTGTAGATTTCTAAGTAGCTGCAGTATGATGACCGATCAAGATTAACGATCAAGAAGATTATTACAAACACTTTTTATGCGATTTGCAGTTGAAGAACAATAACACTTTTTGTGTGAGTGCCGGTAAGAGTTACGAATTCCAATTGACATCAGACAACCCTAAGGGCATAGACATTGATCAAATTTACCGTGTTGTTGGCGAGGTCAACTTTCCACAGCTGAGGGCAATATCGAAGATCGGGCGCCGCTTCAATTCTGTTTCCACGAAGGACTGCCGTCTGTAACTTTGGGCATAATTCCAACCTTTCCAGAGAAACTAAAGCATATAAAAATTTTTAGCAATATTGTCATCGATTATGATAAATAAACTGCTTCTTGTCTCGCCTACCTAAGCCAAGATTTGAGAGATCCAGATATTCGACCAAATGTAATGGTTGAGAAGTTCGTGACCGCAACAGCTATTGTGAGAAAAAGAGACGAGAAATAGATCAATAACACTACCTACCAATCGCATGCACTTAAAAGAATACCTCACCTGAGCAGAGATCCTCATAATAAGCTACATATCGGCAAAAATTGTCTTTTTCAGGATCCACTACAAAAGCTTGCATCACTTTGTTTGCATACCGTGCTTACAATCCGCATACTCAGCACTAAGGGGAGTGGGGATAGGACTTTTGTCTCTAGTGGCGGGAAATTCCTTTGTTGTTTGTTTGATTGATTGTTTACTTGTTTTGTTCCAAAATGTAAATAATATTGGTTTAATGCCTGGTATAAACTGGGCTTTTTACTTTGAATAATATTAGGGGACTAAACTGTAATGTTATCTAAAGGCTAACCTCATGTCATTTTAATGAGTCTATCATGGGCTTGGCTCCTCAGGTAGATGCAATCTCTTCTCAAAGCATGCACTTTTTCATTATGTGGCAGGATGAGCATTAAAGTCAATATATTAAATACCAAAAAGGGATCGGAATAAAGATAAAAACTAATGAGGAAAAAAATATCGTGTGTGCATGCTACCTATGGTATACACTAAAATTGCTATTATTTTTGTGTTATTTTTTTGTCGTTTTTTGTAATTTTGTAATTTTTTTGCATTTTTTTTGTTTTAAACTAAGAAATGATTTTAATCTGTTGTTTGTGGCTTGCCACAACAACAGATCTTTTTCAACCACGAAAAAAATCGACGAGCACGGCATTTCTGCAAAAAACAAAAACAACAAGGGAAAAAATGAGGTGTTAATATATTATTTTGAAAACCTCAATGTATATAGTATCCCAACGTCTGCGCGGGAACGGACTGCTACAATGTAAGCAAAGTCTCCTGTGAAATGCTTAGAATATTATACTGAAAGTGTTAGGTGGCGGTCATACTCTTGCTTCTGTTTAAAAGAGCGGCTATTTCTGTCATGCATCAATCAATTCCAGGTGCACCCAGCACCCCCCCTCCGGGCTATTTCCAAATTTTGTGCTGCCCGGGGGCCGTGCATTTGCCGGGCCATTCCCATAACATAATTTCTGCCTAAAGGCCAGGTCTGAAAATGAGTATGGATCTTAAAGGTCTGGTCTGAAAACGGGTGTCGAAAATTTCCTTTTTTGGTCTGAAACAGGGTCAGAATTTAGAGAACCGGGCGGTACACCCTTTCAAGAATTCCCAGGAGTACACCCCCGGGGTTGTATGTCAGCGACTCTTTCCACTTGTCCACTCTTTCGTACTTTATAAAAAGTACATATTCCCCACTGTAAAATCAGCCTTGTTTCCTTTGTTTTATGTTATCACTTATTACTGATTGGATTCTTCATTGGGAACCGGTCCTTCTTTTTTGTAACCTGGTCCTTGCTTCAAAAATTGAATTTTACCGGGTAGCTTCACGTCGAAAAAAATAAAAAACAGTGCCTGCTGTAAATAGAGTACACTTTTGGGTAGATCCCTGTACGAACACGCCTTCTTCTTGTTCCGAGTCAGTCCACTGTGTTGAATACCCAGATTACCCTACTAGAAGTCCTGGCAATCTAACGACTTATGTACTTGTCAGCAATGGCCCAGCGAAATGGGGAGAATCTGATCGTTACATGTCGCAGGGAACCCAAGGTATAAACGCAACACTTTTTAAATTTGTGTCGGTATCAAGGCACTATTCAGTGTTCAGGCATCAAGTGTTAAGAGACCAAAAATTTCATTTTCAGCTCTTGTGGACCACAAGACGGTGCATAATCTAAATGCGTCTAACTTCTCTTATCCCCGATGATGTCTCCCCCCGTTAAGTGCTTTATTTGGGAGTTAATTGATAGTCAGCTTCTCAAACACATGCATATATGGAGCCTCAGGAGAGGGCGGAGTGGGGGTGGGGGCAATAAGGTTTGCATAGAAGAATTTTTTGTGCTGCAGGCCCTTCCCCTATACTTTCCCTACAACTCCAACTGTTCTCAATAATCTTGGCGTGCTTACCTTCAATTTGGAATTTTCCCCCTCAAACATAGCGAGCGATGTATTCTCTTCAGCCTGCTCTGATAAGCTTTCGCAAAGCTCGTTGTTTTCTGTTACTGTCTCTTCCATTTCGCAGTGCTCGTTGTTTTCTCTTACGTTCTCTGCCTTGTTGCCCTGTTCACAGGCAATTTCTTTTCTTGGTAGAATCTGAAGTGGGTTTCTTCGTCTGATTAGCATTTGTGGGCTCCATAGAAGCGCCATGTTTTGGTTAACAATACGGATCGCGGCAGTTTCTGATTGGTTATTACCATAAATCAAAATCCGTTCTGCGCCACCAAAGTTGATCGGCTGGATCATAGAGGAACAGTAATCCACGGCTGGTTGGAGCGGGATCGCACTTCTTGAAACAGGAGCAGCTGCCGGCGATGGAGAAGTCAGCGCGTTTGTGTACATTAGATAACCGTTTTGTAGACTGTGGAGAGGAGCTTTAGGCTGCATAGTCGAAAAAGGGATAGCCAGGGTGGACGTAATATTGTCATTGTCCACGGCGTCACTTGCGGTCTCCCAAGTATACCTTTCCAGCAGACCAAAATAGGCTTCCTTAAATAATATATATTCATTATGCATTTGCTGGCCAACCCGAAACCATGATGTAAAGCTTTTTTCCAGAAATAAATAGTGCCTTTGAAGGCGTTCCAAATGAAACTCCAGAATATTGTTTTCAGCTTTTGTCTTTTCATACAGTTTTTTAAACTCTTCTCTCTCTTGCATTGTAGCCACTAACATCTTGTCCTGGTACTCAGCATACCCCTGCCACTCCATGAGTTTCCTCTCTAAGTGAATTCGGTTCTTGCTATGTACTCCACATTCGTCACGCAACGTCTTTTTTTCCTCTTCTAAAACTCTGATTTTGTCTTTTAAATCTCGATACGAAGGCATATTAATATTTTAAACACGCAAAGAACAAGTCAACCGCCAAAAATATTAGTCAGTGATTTTTGTAGGTTAATTTAGTGACGTCATAATCAGCTTTCCCCTGCTTGATTTCTTTTGCGCGCGCGTGATAGTGTACGAGAAAACCCAGAGACTGCGATCCTTTATGGTCAGCACAAAGCGACAAACCTCAGGGCTTAAATCGGAAAAAAAAGTCATCTCTGATTGGCTGATAAAAATGTGTTCATCACATGCTTATTACTTTTCAAATCAAAAAAAAAAAAATTGTGAGCCCATTGTTTTGATTTTGATTTTGATTTTGATGTACATGCTGCGGTTCAATTTTATCCTTGGTGTAAATTTTGTTTGGCTTTGTTTTTGGGTATGGTTATGTATGATAAGCAAAACATATACACACCAAGAAAAGAGAAAGAAAAGAAATTGTGGCTCTTTCTGGTAGTTTAGAAGTTTCTGTTTCACCGAAGGCATATGATACATATCAAGAGACAAGAAAAATTCTCTTCAAACAGCAAAAGAATTGGACACTGTTTGTTTATATATAATACTATTTTTTCATTTTCCTATTTTCAGAACAATGGACAAAATTCCGCCTTTTGGTCGCCAAAGAAGACAACGGAAAATCGCCGTTTTCACACAAGAGACAGATTACCCGTCTGAGACGCGCGGATAATCCATCTTCAAAATCTGTCAAAATTGACGCAAAAACAGATAGTCAGTTGGATTGCCCATCCAAAATTAAAACCGTTCCATTTTCAAGTTAAGACGAATTATTTGTCGGCAATTTAAATGCCTCACGAAATGCCAAACACGATGACATTTTTTTTATATATCCATTGATCCAGTTTCACGACGTAGTCGAGCAACGAGAGCGAAAAAATCTACGAAAAAGTTCTTGTTTTGCCGATCTAAACGTAGTGCTTTTTTGCCGTTCTCGTTGTCGTCGAGTACCGTCTCGTTGCTTGAACTCCCCGTCAAATGGGGAGATCGGGGAACGGCAAAACGGGGAACAAGGGAACAAGAATACGAAGAAGGCGCCATTTTCATCAGCAGTTAAAATCCATTATTTTAAAATCCATGTGGATTTTTATAATTCAGTACAACACGTGCTAACCTAATAACAGTATTTCACCTCTTATTTTGATAAGAAGACGTTACTTTCTGATTATCGCCTTATACAGTTGTTGCCAGATTAAACGCCGCTCGCTGCAATGCACGCGAAACACGATGACATTCTCTACTTTCTATGTTGTTAATAATGGAATATTGAGGTGAATAACATTATTTCCTGAACTTCAACAGGTTCTCTTCCGTAAATTTGCATTAAAAGCAATTAACCTCGTGCACATGATATTAATTTGATACCTGTTTTCAAAGCCGAATATTACATCAATAAGATAAGAAATACTCTACTTGGCTGTTAACTAAAACCCAGTAAAACTTGCCCTAGTTTGCGGCAATCCTATCATTCTAATTGCGTCCTTCTAATTTCCCACTACGATTTTAAACTATATTAATAAGAGGAATGGGTACTAGCTTTCAGCGTAACGATTTCTGGGATTATTTTGGTGGACAAGCGTTGCCTATGATTGGTCGATGGTATTAAACTCAAACCAACCACTGACCAATCATAAGTAAAGCTTAACGATTCCAAAAATCATTGCGTCGACAGCTTGTACCCATTCCCCTACTTATAGTTTCTGAAATGGGAAATTGCGCTACGTTCCCAGGCAACATCGGCTTTCTTTTTATTTTCGGGTTGTTATCAAAGCCTTTGGGCATGCAAGGTTCTCTGTACTTCCCAGTCAACATTGCGTGTGGCCAATACCATTTCCCGCCAAAAACGCGGCATTAAAGTGAATGTGGCTTTTCACCCTGGCTTTCCTAATGAGGTGAACTGTAGGTTACTCGCACGTACGGTGCATTTTTGGCTTCGTCGGGTTCTAGCCTAGTCCCTAAGCCTCTCATTATTCCGCGCGGATTCTGTGTTTCGGGTCACTTGGTACAAGTGAGTTTGCTCGTCTGGATATGTCATCGAAATGCTTTGACGGAGAAGGTCTAGGAAGACGCCGTACAGGGAATAATTAAGTTTTGGTCCAAAGTCTTCATCTCGCTTTTGTAAAGATTGCTAACTACAGTCGAACCTCCTGTAAGCGAGCATACCCCCAAAATGTAAAACCTTAATGGTGGCGCATCTTTATGGAAGATAATTCATTGCATGCAATTTCTATGTGTAGTCCCATGTTGTTTAATATTAAAGTTTCGTATATTCATAGCAGCACAGTGCAACATAGAGAACATAGAGATCAGAGAATGCGTCAAGTTGTAGCTTAAAAACAATAGAAAATCATTAACTTTCAGGCCCCAAAAGTGGTCGTGGTCGCTTACAGGAGGTGGTCTTTTTTTGGATAGAGGGTCGCTTATTAGCCCGCGGCCAGCCCAAAATTTCCCCAAACTCGCACAATTTTCCCTCGCAGGCTAGTCGCTTATTTTATGGGAGCTTGATGGTCGTTTACAAGAGGTGGTCACACATGGATGTTCGACTGTAATTATAAATGGCCATTATTGTTAACAAACGAGAGCTAACTAGAAATGAAAACACATCAACCTTAGAATTAATATAGGAAGGAAGCACTAATTACCCACGGCTCTCCTAGGGTTGATTGCAGACGTTACGAAAAACTGGGAATCGAACATCTCGTCCCCAGGGTTGTGGAAAATATGGATAGCTCTATCGTCTAGATAATACACTATCCAGCGGATACATATATTAAGTATTTTCAATTTGAAAGCCAAATTTTAAGGTAATCCACTATATAGAGATAGTACTCTCCATGTTTTGAACATCCGGGGCATGGTGGTACTGCAATCAGGTGACGAAACATCCCATTTAGCAGGTATAAGTTAGAGACAAGTCAGAAAGAGCGATTACCTATAACCCAAAGAACCTTAAGAGCAGATAATGAAAATCTTTAAAATTTGCTAACGCAATGACGTAAATACAGAGCTTTCAAGCGCGCATTGGTAACGCCTCACCACCAAAGAAAAAGAGCGATCAGAAAATATCTCAAGATATTCTGCTAACAGACTTGATTTTTTCATTAATTTTCTATTATATTAATATGTACCATCATTCAGTAAAAAGAACGATAAGATTTTTGGGTGTGTACCGCACACAAGATAGATCTATGCACCCAGTGTTTTGCCATTGACTATAAGTTTTCTTTAAACTCGGACGTTGAACGACATTAAAAGACAAGTGAACGTATAAATTAAAGAACTATAATTTATTGATCATGACTTCATGATCAGTTTCGGCTGCGTTTTATGTGAGCATTAGTCTCTGTAGCGACTACATATATGTAATTTAGTTCAAAAAAGATTGAAGGGAAGCACTTAAAATAACAGGCTTATTTAAAACGTCAGGAAAAAAAAAAAAAACGAAACATATATGCAATGAGTTCTTGACCAAGGGCGAGTTCAAGAAGGCCACGTTCATTTTTGCGTTTTTCAAGACAGAGACGAAGTCGAGATCAATAAAATTGTTTTCCTTTATTTGAAGTTATTATCGAAGAAATCCATGAAGAAAGCTTGCAAAACTCCAAATTTGGATATTTTTTATCCCGGCTTTATCTGTGGAATGAACGTACAGTTTGCTTGTGGAGAAACATGAGAACTCTAGCTACCTTGAAATGCTTTTCAATGCATTGGATCCACAGATGATTGCAAGCCGTTTTTTTTTGTAGAATACGGTAGTCGTATATCAGTTTCGAAAGGCTTCTTTTGCGGGTGGGAGTGAATTTGCTGAAATTGCTCTTTCTATTTCGTGGGATGCATCATTATAAGAATCAAGCAGTTTAGACTAGTTGGTCCATTGTGAGCAAGATCAGTGACTTTTAGAGTCTTAGACTCAAACGTGCCTGAATAACTGAATCTTTCCCCGAATGATACTAAGAAGAACTTCAGATTTGAGACCAGCTGAAAATCAGATTTAAATGATGATAAATTTTCTCCATAAAGAAAACCATTCAGGTGACTTCAAAAGGACATTGAAAATTGTTATGATCATTTATTTATGTAAAATCCGTTAACTTCTAATTGATGAGGAATAGTTGTTATTCATAATGCAACATGTTAACCTAATTATATATCACTAACGTTTTTGATAAGCCGTTTACGAATTATCGTCTTAGCTTGTTCGTTTCCAGATTTATCGCAGAAAATGGGGAAAAAGATGATTTCTTTTGCACCCGATGTAGGAAATACATTATTTTTTGTACCTCATGATTTGATTGGAACTCTTTAGTAGATCGAAATCTTTTAAGCAGGTGGCCGAATAACTTTATACCTGTTGTAAAACCTTATCTCAAAGCTTATTTTGCTCGCGACTGTTTCAGAATTATTTCATATCTTTGTCTAGATTATTACTAGCGGCCTGAATAACTGAATCTTTTCTCGATTGATTTTCAGAAAGAACTTCAGATTTGGGGCAGCTGAACAGATTTAAAATATGATACATTCTCTCCATAAAAAGCCATTCAAGTGACTTCCAAAGTGCATTGAAATTTATGTTAAATCCATTAAAGCTTATAATTGAAGCTAATTGATGAGGAATATTTGTTATTCATAATGCAACATGCATTTAACCTAATTATACATCACTAACAGTTTTGATAATCCGTTTACGTATTATCGTCTTAGCTTGTTCGTTGCTAGATTTATCGCAGAAAATCAGGGGCAAAAATATGATTTCTTTTTCATTCATGGTAGGAAATGCCATTATTTTCTGTATCTCACATGATTCGAACTCTCTAATAGATCGAAAGCTTTCAAGCCGGTCGCAGCGGGGGGACTAGTCGCTTATGGGAGATGGTGATCGCTTACGAGAGGTGGTCGCATATATGGAGGTTGGACTGTAATTATAAATGGCCATAATTATTAGAGAATTATGGGAGACGAGTAAATCGTGTGGAATTTTAAATTCATATAAAATCCTATAGTCATTCCACTGCTATTGAGTGTTTTGTTTGGCAGAAATGATTAGTTTCTATGCTTTTAATATTTCAAACGAGAGCTAACTAGAAATGAGAACACATTAACCCTGGAATTAATATATGAAGGAAGCACTAATTACCCACGGATCTCTTGGGGTTGATTGCAGACATTACGAAAAAACTGAGAATCGAACATCTCCCCCCCCCCCCCCCCCCCCCCCCAGGTTGTTCAAAAGATGGATACTTCTATCCTCCAGGCCCAGGTTGTTCAAACGTTGGATAGCGCTATCCACCGGATAAATCTTTAACCAGCGGATAGTGCAATTAGTTTCCCTAATACTTATCCGCTGGATAGTGATTTATCCGGTGGATAGCGCTATCCAACGTTTGAACAACCTGGGCCAGATAATGCACTATCCAGCGGATACATATATTAAGTACAGTCGACTCCCGATAACTCGAACCCTCGCTAACTCGAACCAAAATCGATTTCCCCTGGATTTCCGTCATACATTTACTGTAATTTTACCCTCGGTAACTCGAACCCTCGATAACTCGAACTCCCGCTAACTCGAACCAATTTTCGTTTCCCTTCAGGTCATTTTCTATATAATTTTACCCTCGATAACTCGAACCATGTTTTGAGCCCTTAAAAAGTAGGGAAAAAAGCCGTCTACTAGCGTCCGAAACATTGAATTTTGGATTTCCTATTAACATGTTGTAGGAGTATAGTTTACGAATGGAGGCTGATGTTGATTATCACAGGCTAACGTGAAGCAGCTTTACTTCTCAAAACAGTAAAGCGCATGATCTATCTATGTTTTATTACGTTACGTTCTGATTTATAATCTAGAAGTATCTTTTAATTTTCACTTGATATTTGAGGACATTTCTGCAATTAAATGTGATTAAAATGTTCACTGTGCAGTAAAAACTGTTTTTAACCTTACTCTCGGCTATTTTCTTCGAGCTCCCGATACCTCGAACTTTTTTCGATTTCCCTTGAAGGTTCGAGTTATCGGGAGTCGACTGTATTTTCAATTTGAAAGCTATTTTGTAAGGTAATTCACTAAACAGAGATAGTGCTCTCCACCAACGGAACAGCCGGAGAATGGTGGTACTGCAAGCAAATGATGAAACATCCCATTTAGCAGGTACAAGTTAGAGACAAGTCAGACAGAGCGATTACCTATAGTCCACCTGTAGCGTAAAAACCTTAGGAGCCGATAATGAAAATCTTTAAAATTGCTAATGTAAAGACGTGAATACAGAGCTTTTAAGGGCGCATTAGTAACGTCTCACCCCCAGAGCAACAAACTGATGAAAAAATATCCCAAGATATTCTGCTAACAGACTTGATTTTTCATTAATTTTCTTTTAAAATGTACCATGCATCATTCAGTAAAAAGAACAATAGGATTTTCCGGTGTGTACCGCGCGCAAGATAGAGCTATGCACCCAGTGTTTTGCCATTGACTATAAGTTTTCATCAAACGCTCGAACGTTCAACGACATTAAAAGACAAACTGAAAAAATAAACTACTATAATTTATTGAGTTTATGATCAGTTTCTGAGTTTTATGCGCGCATTTCTCAGTAGCGACTACATGTAATTTAATTCAGAAAAAGATTAAGGGGAAACACTTAAATAAAGTCTTTAAAAAATGCGGGACACATATTAGTCATTGACCAAGCGCGAAATCAAGGTGGCTGGATATTGGTCTTGTTCATTTTTGCATTTTTCAAGACAGAGGCGAAGTCGAGGTCAATAAAATCGTTTTCCTTCATATTGACGTTAACGTTAATTTCGATGAATTCCTTGAAGAAAGGTTGCAAAAAATCACCCCAAATTTGGACATTTTCTTTATCCCAGCTATATCTGTGGAATAAAAAGTTTGCTCGTGGAGAAACATAGCCCTAAAGCTACCTTGAATGAAATGCTTTTCAAACCATCGGATTCCCAGTTTATTGCAAATCTTTATTTACTATTTTTTTTTGTAGAATGGTGGTATAGCAGTTTCTAAAAGCTTCTTTTGGTGGGGGTTAATTTACTGATTTTGCTGTTTCTATTTCACAGGAGGCAGATTATGTATTTCAAACGACGAGTGAACGACTCTGTAAACAATAATAGAATCGAACAGTTTAGACTAGTTGGTCCATTAGCAACATTAGCGACCATTAGATTCTAAGACGGGGTCACGAGGACGAATACTAGGGGGAGATTTTTTAGTAGTGCGCGCGCGGCTGAACCAGCGTCATTTGGCTGGAAATTGTGATAGCCGTCGCCATTCCACATCGAGTTTGATTGAGAATGTCGTAGTGACGGAAACAAGAAGTAGTCGAATGTTAGAAATGTTATTATTTTTCAATCAGGAAAAAACTTCAAGTCAAATCTCGTTCGTAGTCGAATTCGTCCTCTATTCTAAAGGTCTCTATTTTCTTATCTTTACTTTTCCTTCTTTTTTCCCCTCGGGGAAATGCTATTTATTCCTTTCTTCTATCGCCAACTAAAAGAATCAACGAGGTGAATGTCTGTTTTCCTCTCGACTGTTGCAGAATTATTTCAGTATCTTTGTCTAGATTCCCATAAGTGCCTGAATGTAAACTAATTCTTTTCTCGAATGATTTTTAGAAAGAACTTCAGATTTGAGGCAGCTGAACAGATTAAAAACGTGATAAATTTTCTCCATAAAAAGCCATTCAGGTGACTTCAAAAGGGCATTGAAAATGGTCGTCATTTATTTATGTTAAATCCATTAAAGCTTATAATTGAAGCTAATTGATGAGGAATATTTGTTATTCATAATGCAACATGCATTTAACCTAATTTTATATCACTAACGTTTTTGATAATCCGTTTACGTATTATCGTCTTTGCTTGTTCGTTGCTAGATTTATCGCAGAAGATCAGGGGGAAAATGATTTCTTTTTCATTCATGGTAGAAAATACCATTATTTTCTTTACCTCCCTTGATTCGAACTCTTTAATAGATCGAAAGCTTTCAAGCCGGTCGCAGGCTACACTGAGGCTAGTCGCTTATGGGAGATGGTGATCGCTTACGAGAGGTGGTCGCATATGGAGGTTGGACTGTAATTATAAATGGCCATATAAATTATTAGAGAATTATGGGAGACGGGTAAATTATGAGGAATTTCAAATTCATATAAAATCCTATAGCCATTCCACTGCTATTGAGTGTTTTATTTGGCAGAAATGATTAGCCTCTATGCCTTTCATGTTTCAAACGATAGCTAAGTGGAAATGAAAACACATTAACCTTGGAATTAATATAGCAAGCAAGCAGAAATTTAACAACCCACGGCTCTCCTAGGGTGATTGAAGACGTTACGAAAAACTGGGAATCGAACATCCCCCCGCCTCCCAGGTTGTTCAAAAGATGGATAGCTCTATCCTCCAGCTAAGGCACTATCCAGCGGATACATATATTAAGTATTTTCAATCTGAAAGCCAATTCGTAAGGTAATCCACTAAATAGAGATAGTACTCTTCACCAACGGAACAGCTGGGGCATGGTGGTACTGCAAGCAAATGACGAAACATTCCATTTAACAGGTACAAGTTAGAGACAACTCAGAAAGAGCGATTACCTATAGTCCACCTGGAGCGTAGAAACTTAGGAGCAGATAATGAAAATCTCTAAAATTTGCTAACGCAATGACGTAAATACAGACTGAGCTTTCAAGGGCCCATTATTAACGACTCACTACCAGAGCAACAAACCGATCAGGAAATATCTCAAGATATTCTGCTAACAGACTTGATTTTTTCATTTATTTTCTATTAATATATGTCACCATTCAGTTAAGAACAACATGATTTTCCGGTGTGTACCGCGCGCAAGATAGATCTATGCAACCGGTTTTTTGCCATTGACTATAAGTTTTCATTAAACTCGGACGTTCAAAGACCTTAAAAGAAAAAGTGAAAATATAAAGTACTATAATTTAATGGTTTCATGATCAGTTTCTGAGATTTATGAGCGCATTTCTCAGTAGCGACTACATATATGTAATTTTGTTCATAAAAAGACTAAGGGGAAGCACCTAAAATAGCAGCCTTATTTAAAGTCTTTAAAAAAAGACGAGACCGATATGAGTAATTGACCAAGCGCGAGGTCAAGATAGACTAGTTGGCCCATTAGTAACATTAGCGACCTTTAGATTCTATAAAGACGAGGTCACGAGGACGAATACTAGGAGAAGATTTTTAAGTAGTGCGCGCGCGCCTGAACCAGTATCATTTGGCGGGAAACTGTGATAGCCGTCGTCATTTCACATCGAGTTTTATTAAGAATGTCGTAGCGACGGTAACAAGAAGTGGTCGAATGTTAGAAATGTTATTATTTTTTGATCAGGAAAAAACTTCAAGTCAAATCTCGTTCGTGGTCGAATTCGTCCTCTAATCTAAAGGTCTCTGTTTTCTTATCTTTACTTTTCCTTCTTTTTTCCCCTCGGGGAAATGCTATTTATTCCTTTCTTCTATCACCAACTAAAAGAATAAACGCGGTGAACGTCAATTTTGCTCTCGACTGTTGCAGAATTATTTCAGTATCTTTTTCTAGATTCCATCAGGTGCCAGAATGTAAACTAAATCTTTTCTCGAATGATTTTTAGAAAGAACTTCAGATTTGAGGCAGCTGAACAGATTAAAAACGTGATAAATTTTCTCCATAAAAGTCATAAAAAGCCATTCAGGTGTCTCCAAAAGGGCATTGAAAATGGTCGTCATTTATTTATGTTAAATCCATTAAAGCTTATAATTGAAGCTAATTGATGAGGAATATTTGTTATTCATAATGCAACATGCATTTAACCTAATTATATATCACTAACGTTTTTGCTTGTTCATTGCTAGATTTATCGCAGAAAATGAGGGGGAAAATATGATTTCTTTTTCATTCATGGTAGGAAATACCATTATTTTCTGTACCTCCTTTGATTCGAACTGTTTAATAGATCGAAAGCTTTCAAGCCGGTCGCAGGCTAGTCGCTTATGGGAGATGGTGATCGCATACGAGAGGTGGTCGCATATGGACGTTGGACTGTAATTATAAATGGCCATAATTGTTAGAGAATTATGGGAGACGATTAAATCATGAGGAATTTTAAATTCATATAAAATCCTATAGTCATTCCACTGCTATTGAGTGTTTTATTTGGCAGAAATGATTAGTCTTTATGCTTTTAATGTTTCAAACGAGAGCTAAGTGGAAATGAAAACACAGTAACCTTGGAATTAATATAGCAAGCAAGCAGAAATTTAACAACCCACGGCTCTCCTGGGGTGATTGAAGACGTTACGAAAAACTGGGAATCGAACATCCCCCCCCCCCCCCAGGTTGTTCAAAAGATGGATAGCTCTATCCTCCAGCTAATGCACTATCCAGCGGATACATATATTAAGTACTTTCAATCTGAAAGCTGATTTGTAAGGTAATCCACTAAATAGAGATATTACTCTTCGCCAATGGAACATCCGGGGCATGGTGGTACTGCAAGCAAATGACGAAACATTCCATTTAGCAGGTATAAGTTAGAGACAAGTCAGAAAGAGCGATTACATATAATCCACCTGGAGCGTAGAAACTTAGGAGCAGATAATGAAAATCTCTAAAATTTGCTAACGCAATGACGTAAATACAGAGCTTTCAAGCTTGCATTAGTAACGCCTCACCACCAAAGTAACAAACTGATCAGAAAATATCTCAAGATATTCTGCTAACAGACTTGATCTTTTCATTTATTTTCTATTAATATATACCACCATTCCGTTAAGAACAACATGATTTTTCGGTGTGTACCGCGCGCAAGATAGATCTAAGCAACAGGTGTTTTGCAATAGACAATAAGTTTTCATTAAACTCGGACGTTCAACGACCTTAAAAGAAAAAGTGAAAATATAAAGTTCTATAATTTAATGATTTCATGATCAGTTTCTGAGATTTATGAGCGCATTTCTCAGTAGCGACTACATATATGTAATTTTTTTCATAAAAAGATTACGGGGAAGCACCTAAAATAACAGCCTTATTTAAAGTCTTTAAAAAAGATGAGACCGATATGAGTAATTGACCAAGCGCGAGGTCAAGATAGACAAGTTGGACCATTAGTAACGTTAGCGACCTTTAGATTCTATTAAAGACGAGGTCACGAGGACGAATACTGGGAGGAGATTTTTAAGTAGTGCGCGCGCGCCCGAACCAGTATCATTTGGCGGGAAACTGTGATAGCCGTCGTCATTTCACATCGAGTTTGACTGAGAATGTCGTAGTGACGGAAACAAGAAGTAGTCTAATGTTAGAAATGTTATTATTTTTCGACAGGAAAAAACTTCAAGTCAAATCTCGTTCGTAGTCGAATTCGTCCTCTATTCTATTTTCTTATCTTTACTTTTCCTTCTTTTTTCCCCTCGGGGCAATGCTATTTATTCCTTTCTTTTATCGCCAACTAAAAGAATGAACGCGCGCGGTGAATGTCAATTTTGCTCTCGACTGTTGCAGAATTATTTCAGTATCTTTGTCTAGATTCCCTCGAGTGACTGAATATAAACTAAATCTTTTCTCGAATGATTTTTGGAAAGAACTTCAGATTTGAGGCAGCTGAACAGATTAAAAACGTGATAAATTTTCTCCATAAAAAGCCATTCAGGTGTCTTCAAAAGGGCATTGAAAATGGTCGTCATTTATTTATGTTAAATCCATTAAAGCTAAAAATTGAAGCTAATTGATGAGGAATATTTGTTATTCATAATGCAACATGCATGTTAACCTAATTATATCTCCTGTTTTGATAATCCGTCTACGTATTATCGTCTAAGCTTTTTGGTTGCTAGATTTATCGCAGAAGATCAAGGGGAAAAAATGATTTCTTTTTCATTCATGGTAGGAAATACCATTATATTCTTCATCTCATTTGATCCAACTCTTTATAGATCGAAACTTAAGCTTTTAAGCCCGTGACCGAATAACTTGACCTTTTAAAAGCTAATCTCAAAGCAATGACGTAAGACTACTCGGCGGTTTACTTAAAATTTATTCATTTTGTTATGTTTATTCATTTTAAACTTGCTCTATCGCAGCAAAATCTAGCATGGTTATGAAGTCAACAATCCTTTGGTACTTCGTTCTTTCTACCTTAGTGGTAGCTACGACTGTATTTTCGAAACATATCTCTGGTCTTGGTAAGTGCTAGCTACTTCAAGAAATTTACATACCGTTTAAAAATGTAAGGTTGAATAAATATGGAATAATTGTTAAAAGCTAAATAAAAGACGAAATGTATTTTTTTTAAAATTATTTTCCTCGAGGTAGAACTATTTCTCCTTTTTCTGTCGATGTTGATAAGAAAAATATTAATAAAAAGGTCTAATAATTTGTCTTTTGTGCTTAGCTGAAACTAACCTCTTTCTTTCCTCATAGATCTAGCCCCGATGTTCAAACGTTAGATAGTGCTATCCACCGGATAAATCACTGTTCAGTGGATAAATATTAAGGAAAGCATACATTCAAGTCATTACATTATCCACGGGCCAGTTAATGACCGTGGTCAAACTTCTAAGGCGTTTTTGGTTTTTAATGATAGGATTTCATTAACCAGTCAGAGTGTAAAAAATGGCAAGGATGTAAAAATCAGTAATTTTTCACGCAACTATTTTTTTATTATCCTCAAAATATTTGAGCTTTTTCCTGTTAAAAATGCTTTGCGCCAAAGGAAAGTCATGCACGAAAATGGCGCTGAAAATAACACCAGCTTTGGGTTTCAGGCCAACAATTCAACTTTTTTGGTAAACTTCCAGAAAGTCTCGTAAACTAGACGGGTATGATAATACCTTACACTTTCAACGTTGAAACGGTAGCAATCTTAGCTTTAAATACTTCGCTTAGCTTTTGCAAATTTCTCTCGTTTGATAGCACTGTACGTTACCTTTGAAAAACTGAGGTCTTTTATCTCTTGGATTTTTCTTTTCTCGTTGTGTTAATTAAAAGAGTACAGATTCCTCCAAATTAGCTCCATTCTACCAACCACACCCCTCCCCCGAGAAGTGTGGATAAGGATTATAATAATAGCAACAGCCTAAAAAAAAATCAGACGTCGATGGAATTAAAAATAATTCTATAATGATACTGATAAAGATTCTCGTCCGTGACATTTGCGATACCGGTGCGACGCTTTACCAACTTAGCGACTAAGCCATACAACAGAATTCACCAATAAGCTGACTGAGTTCTAAGCACATAAATTTTTAACTTGTCGAGATAGTGGAAAATTGGTTTATTAACTCTTTTTTTTTTTATTTTCAGTTTTTTTAATTATTTTCCTGGCCGCTACAGCAACCCCTGAAAAGAAGATTATTATAATACACTAGTTTTCTTCATAATGCGCAATTTCTTAACAGTTAATGTATACGATTGATTTTAGAAGAATCGCATACGGAAACGAAAGGATCTCAGCTCTCCTCGCCATGGAAAAGAGCTCTTCCACTGCCATTTTTCGCGGGAGGCAGGAAACCAGAGGGGCTTCCTGGTATTTCTGGTGGGATAGACACCCTTCAAACGCATCCGGCTAACACTCCAGCTCGTTATTTTTCTCTCTTTGACCCAAGCACGAATACTCCTTTTTATTCAGCGTATAAAGTTACTCCCGATCAAGCAGTTAGAATTGGGACGTATGGAAGAAAGGATGTAAATGGTAAATGGAGAAACCCTCAAGGTATGTATTTATAGAGATTATCTATTTTACTGGAAAATGTTTGAAAATGATGCAAGATTTCACAGAAAAAAGGGAGTGCGGTCTCCTTATGCTCAGACGGCCCCTAAATCCGCCGATGTTTCTCTTAATAAACTGGCGAGCGTACGCCGACCTCAGGACCAGATTCAGTGTATGCTAAAGAGAGGTGACCCCTTCCGGTTATGGTCCTTTATCAGGTGCCTGAGATCACAATAATCTGAAAACGATGTCCGCTGAGGTAAAATTCCCCAGTTAATTATTGTTATAACAGGTCTACGGAAAGTGTCCGTTAGGTAGGCTACAGTGTAAAAGTGTAACACCTTTAGTTGCTGGTTTTCACTGTCACGCCATTCAGAATCAATAATCTTGGAAACAAAAGGAGGTAAATATGCAAAGACCCTTGCCAAGATTCAGGCCGGTTCAAATTTTCATATATGCGAGATCTCTCTTGGCGAGATATATTTTCGGAGAAATGATTTTCCCAAATTTATAGAGCTTTGTACGGAGACGCCATGTTGGTGTCCCTCTAAAGTGCACCAACATGCATGGCAGTCGGAAGACAAGAGCAACATGTGATACCGGTTTTTGCTACGAAAACGTGAATTCATCCCTCAAGGAACTCACAAACATTAATGAGTAGTGTAGTATTTTATTTTTAAATACAAGGACTGTTCAGAGAGCAAAGTTCGCTAAAAGTCACTTTTTTACTTACATGACAGCTCTCTCGGTAGCCACGTAAATGTCATGTCCCCCAAAAGGTTAGAAATTCACCCTTTCCTAGTGAAAATGGTGAAATTATAAATTCTTGGCTACTGTAAGTAAACGCTCTGGAGGATCGATAATTCTCTAAGTTCATCCTCACCAAAACAAAATATAACAAAATCAAGTTCTGCTTTTAATCAACCGACAGATTGATTCATAACTATGGTAGGAATGAGTTCAGGTTTTGGAAAAGGTTTTAAAGTTGTTGTCACGATTATATTGAAATATAATTTGTAGTTTAATTAGAACCTCTGTCTAAGTATACAAATCTAACAGCTTATGTAGTAAGATTTTGTCGAAGAATTGTTTGAGTTTTTATAGTCTTTTCTTTGTATTTGTTTTGCTGGAGACTATAAGCTTAGTGGATCCTCATTTCTTGGCAGTTCTTGAATGCCTATTGTTTTAGGTAAATTGTGTGAGTTTATTAACGAAAGCTTCGCTTTTAGGCTTACTAAATCCGTCATTTACTTAATAACGTGAAATTTTGGCTAGTTAGCGAATTTAGCGATTTTTCTAAAAATCGCTAAACTAACAAGCACCAAACTATGTGTTGCTAATAGAACTCTTCCGAGTTCCAAAAACCTTCACTTTCAAAATGAGGCCAAGTGCACATGCAAGGTTTCTTGTGAAAATGAGAAATGATTTTTATTTGCATGAAAATGAAAAATCATTTCCATAAGAAAGGTAGAACACTTAACCTCGTTTTGATACAGGGGCCCGGGGGAACTCCCAGTCGGAAATGGCCTATTTAAATCGTCACTTAATTATATTTAAGTGAATAAAATATGAAATTCCGCTATTTGGTCAGTTTCAAACACATATGCTATTTGACGGTCGATTTTGATGTGTATCATTGTGTGACATTGTACCTTAAATACATACTTACATACTTTATTGCAACTCCCTAAAGAGGGTTTTTCAGTTACAAGGCTACTAATCAACTAGTCAACTGAAATAGCTAAATAAATTACCTTATTATATGGCAGAGTCTGTTTTCGCAGTGCGATTGGTCAATTTGCGGTCCGTAACTTGATACGGACCAAAATTTTTAAAGAAAATGATCATTTCGGAGCTCTAATTCTCTTTACCTCGGAAAAAAGGTTTAAATAAAGTTTTAAGACTCCTGTAAACCTTGAGGACTTGGATGTTGACTTAAACTTTCAACATTTTAAACTGTGTTTATTTGTGAACGAAGGCGATGAAGAAACTAACTCGTAATCTTATCGAAGAGGATTCTAGTCAGTGTTTGAAACTTTTATCGTAGTACACAGTTAAGAAGACGAAAATCCACTGGCAGAGATTCGAGATGTTTTGCCTAAGAGAAACTGATCCTTCAACAAATATGATAACAAACATACCTGCACCCGATCATCTTGACAAGCTTCTTTACCATTTGTAGTGTTTTTTCAAAGACCAACGAAAGAAAGATAGAAGCGAGTTCGACTAGCCAGACACGATAATGTCCAGTTTTCAAAAGACTCCAGCGTCACATTAACGAGTGAATACTTACAGTGATCTTAGTTACGACCGAACAAAATTTAAAATATGCCTGTAAACCCTGAGGATGGGATGTTGACTTTGCCTTTCCAAATTTTAACCTAGCTTTGTGTTAATGAGAACGAAGCTGTTGTAGAAACTGAATCGTAATCTAACCGAGGAAGATAATTCTAGTCAGTGTTTGAAAATTTTAACGGAGATCACAATTGAAGACGAGAATGAACTGGCAGAAAGAGAGGTTTTCCCAAAAACAATTAACGAGCGTATCCTTCGACAATGACAACAGACTTACCTTGAAAAGCTTCTTCGCCTTTTGCAGTGTTTTGTTCACAAGGACAAACGGAGGAAGGATGGAAACGACTTCTAATAGACAGACACATTGTCCGGCTTCCAAAATACTCCAGCGTTACATTAAAGAGCTAAAACTTACAGTGCTCTTAGTTTTGACCGAATAAACTTTTTTAACATAGTGAATTTGTTTTTACTTTCTCGGAAAGCCTTTGTTATGTGGTATTGTTTTCGTGCGCCAATAAAAACGTTCTTTTTTGACGCCTGTCAAATGACTGTCAAATCGTGCGTCCTGCACTTGTTTCCGGTCCCCCAAACAGGACGAAGCCATATAATAAACATCTTATTAGCCTCGTTTTTTCGGTCCGTACTGTAAATTACGGATCCTCTTTTTTTTCCATCGATTTATGGCCCGCGCGCTTCGCGCTTGGGCCATAAATCGATGGAAAAAAACTTGGTCCGTGATTTACAGTACGGACCGAAAACTCGGCTAATAAGAGGTATAAATAACTAAGATAATAAATATACGTTAAAAAAAAAGTGAAATACAATGGATCATTCACTATTTACAAATTCATAGATTGATCAGAGAAAAATAGGTTGACAATTTTTTTCCTAAAAACTTTGACAGAATCTGAAGATTTAACATTGTCTCTTAGATTATTCCAGAGCTTAGCACCGCAGTAGGTGAAGGACCGCTGACCAGTGGTTAGGCGGCAGCTTGGAATGTTCAGTTGATCGCGTTGTCTAGTATTTCTAGTGTGAGTTTGTGAACGCAGAGTAAATTTCTCGATTAGGTAGTCAGGCAAAAGTTTATTGTCAGGCACAAGTTTATTGTTAAATATAAGTGTGGACAGTATTAAGATTCGACATTACAGCTAATTGTAGTTTCGTTTGTTTCGTTCAAATTTAAGTATCACGGTGTATGATTTTGTTTGGAAAAGAAGCCATTGACGTTTTTTGATTTTGTTACATAAATGCTCTATTGTCGTCGTTAAGGTTTCAGTTCGTGAAATCGCGAAAATAAAGTGGCTTATGTTACAAAATTTACGGCAAATCTCTAAATTAAAGTGCCGCTAAATGAGGGTTTTCCAAAATCGCTAAACAAACATGTCGTCAAAATTTCATATAATGAGGTAAAAGAAAATTGAAAAAGGTAACATGACCTATCGTTGTTCATAGGTAATCTTGATGTCGACAAGGCTTACAAAGAAGCAATAACAAAGGATAACAAACCACTAAGCAGAGGCCATATGAATCCCTTGGGAATAAACTCGTTTGATTTGAACTTCATGAAGGCTACATTCACCCTTACCAATGCAGTACCTCAGTTTAAAGCATCAAACAGCGGCCCCTGGCAGGAGTTTGAGACAAAAATACGAGATTACGCGAAAGACATCTGTGGTCCGAGAGGTGGAACCTTGTATCTCCTGACAGGAAGATCTGAGAATGGCATTATACCCGATGCTCAAAGCCCTTACAAAGTTGTTCAGGATGCTAACAACACCGTACCAAAGCCCTATCGCAAAGATACATTCCTCAACAATAAAGTGAAACTTAAAACCCCTCGTTCTGTTTGGACAGCGGGCTGCTGTGTGTGGGAAGAGCCTGGGAGGGTATTTGGAAATCGTTGGCCGGTGAAAAAAGCCCAGTCCTTCGCGCTGATGAGCAATAACCAGGAGAAAAAACGCAAGCTGTACCAGACACAAATGAGTGTACGTGAACTTGAAGAACTCCTAAAGGCACCCTCAGCTGTAAATTTGTTTCCAGGAGATGAAAATTACCGAAACCCTGCGAACAATATTAAAACGCTTAAGTATATATCAATTGGCCTGCGTAAATAGCAGGTTTTGTTTGGCGAGCGCGCAAATGAGCTGAGAAGAAACTGATTAGTTAAATTGTCACTGATTTCAAGTCAGTTTAAACCATTTAGGCTACGCTGGTTTTTCATATTTATTGGAATATTTATTCTTGTTGCTCCCGCTTCTTCTTGATATTATTTTTGTAGCAAGGTAGACATTCGTTTATCTCATTGTGTATATGACCATCCTGTTAGCTAAGCTTTTCTTTCAGCCGCTCTCTTTTGGCGTACTTGAGAAAGCCTCTGCATGAATCGTGTGACGAATCCTCCTCGAACCTTTTTGCTTTGATAAAGTTTCGGCCTCAGGCCTAATAGCCGTGCGCTTGATAAAGCGGGCTCGTTTATGGCCATCGTTTTATCAATAAACCGACGCTCGCACTCGAAAAAAAAAAACAGTTTGAAGAAGCAGAACAAGATTAACTAGTCCAGAAGTTGGGGCTGCGGCGACCTAAAAGGTTTGCTGTGATTCTGGCAGAGCATACTTTACTCCTCCTCATTCAAGAAAACAAAAAGAGACTCTGCTCGCAGGGTGGCATATGACCCACTGATGATCACGAAACCATTAAATATCTTTACTTGCGACAAAATATGAGTGAAAGTAAGCACTCGAAATGCATTAGGTTAACAAAATATTGTTCTCCATGTAAAGGAGTATATTTAGACAAATATATATTACCCTGCAATCCACACAGATTTGTTTCTGCGCCCTTTATTCCTAGAAGTCATAAAGTCATAACATTAATATTGAATTCAAGTTTGATTTAAGGGAACACTACGTTTCTCGATGTTGAAAAAAAATACAATCTTTTCACTTGTTTCATCCATTTCAGTGGCAGATCTAGGGCAGGGGGCCGAGGAACCCCAACTTCTTTCTCAGGGCTATTTCCCTTAAGGTGGGTTCCTTTCGGCGAATTCAAGAACGGATTTATGATCCCAGATTTGCCGGATTTTCGCCGTCGAAAGGAACGTGAAATCCGAAATTGGATTTGTAACTCTGGTAACCTTTCGCAAACGCGTGCAATATGCATGACAGCCTCTCAAGAAATGAGGTGTTTTCTACTCTTTGACAAATTATGCGAATAAACCGTGCAGAATTTTGTGGTCGGCAGTTCGAATAGCCACCATGGAACATATAAAACAAATCAAGAAAGAAGCGCGTTAAAGTTGCAATGAAAATTATCTAAAGATTGTGGGCTCAATTTGATCCAGTTTCGTAGCTCCGATTCCTTCATGTAACGGAATCGAGTGCCTATCGCGTCTACAAGCGAGTTTGTAGAAAGATAACAGTTCATTTGTCCTTTTTACTTATTTGTGTTTTTAAGCAATTTTTAGCGATAAATGTTTAATATATGGATATTTTACTGTACCAGGAACAATCATCCAGTATTTTCAGATGTTTTCTGCAGATGGCAGCAACGAGGAAACTCTTGCTTCAACTGGAAATACCGCTGGATCATCTGACTAATTTCGGATCCACTATGAAAGGAACAGCTAATCCGTTAATCTGGATTTTGATTCTTCGGATTTCAAATCCAATGAATCCTTTTTCAAAAAGGATTCCCCAGATCAAAAATCCGGATTTGGATTTGCCGAAAGGAACGCGAAATCCGTTTTAAGATCTAAAACCCGTTTTTGGATTCACTGAAAGAAACACATCCTTAGAAAAATCCCTGGGAACGAGGTTGGAGAAGCCCGGTCCACTACCTTTTTTTAGGCCAAACTAAAAAGCCCAGCTAGCTGGGAAAAATCATTTTCGAATCAAACTGCACGATACGATTTGTCGACGCCATCTCTCGGGCTAAAATCAAACAGGCTACGATCTGTCGCCCCGATATTATTTTTTTTCCAAAACTCGGGGACCGCTCTAATAAAAAATCGACTTTCTCTTATCACGCAGTTAGAAATGCGATTTCCCGCCAAAATCACGGCATGCAATTGAATACGGTATGAACGTCGCGACCAAAAAGGTTTTTAAAAACATATTTTCTTACCCATTGGGTAGCGCGCAATGGCTCCTCTGAATCTTGAAGCGACTGAATTTTGCAAAGAAAATGAATGTAACATTTCATACTAACTTACATGGTGGGGTGGACGTTCGTTGACGTCACGACAATTCCAGCTCTTTCACTTTTTCCAAATGTTGATAAATGTTTTCTCGAGTTAAATTCTAAAGGTCTGTTTCTAAGATTAGAAAAAGAAAATGAAAAATCGTTCTTGAGTTCACGTTTTACATAAAACGAGAAATTAGGAAGTTTCACGTCGAAGTTGTGCGACGACGACAAAGAAATGTACAATAAAAGGCTATGCACGTACAGCGCTGTTATTTAATTTGCTAATCCAAACCTATTGCTTATTTACCGGTTTCGTTTTCCGAAGCCGTTGTTTAAGCAGCTCCCCATCACTGAAACGACTCCTTTTTACAGGTATCGTCATTGGAGAAACGTTTCCCAGGTAATTATCTCGCTAATTTCAGCTGTCATTTCAAAGAAAAGCAAACTGCATGACAGCTTCAACTTTCATGTTTTATTCAACATAAATCGCTGAATCCTAAAACAAAATCTAAAATAATCTAAATCAACTAATATGCTTCGCCTGCTCCCGGCCGGGCGAAAGAATAATTTAATAAGTAGAAACAATGTTGACCGCAAATGTTAAAAAAAAAATCCGTAAAATCTTGGGACAGCAAAGGACAGAAAAAAAAATGGAACGGAACGAAAAGGTGGGTCGACTGTTCATGTCTAGTAGCCTCCCTGTAGCCTCTTCAACGAGGTGTGACACTTTAAACATACCTAGTAAGTTCTTTTTGAGATACAAAAATAATTCTACATTCATTCACCAATACTAAAATTGTCTATGATGAGTAACTGAAATTTACTATTTTTTAAATTAAGAAATGATTTTAATTTGTTGTTTGTGGCTTGCCACAACAGCACATCTTTTTTAACCAAGAAAAAAATCGACCAACACGGCATTTCTGCAAAAAACAAAAACAACAAGGGAATAATCAGGTGTTAATACATTATTGTGAAAAAACCTCAATGTATATAGCATCCCAACGCCTGCGCGGGAACGGGCTGCTACAATGTAAGCACAGTCTCCTGTGAAATGCTTAGAATATTATGTTGAAAGTGTTAGGTAGCAGTCATACTCTTGCTTCTGTTTAAAAGAGCGGTTATTTCTGTATTAATGAAGCGAGACTGTGCCGGGAAGATCTCGAAAGTGAAACCTTGCACATTGGATTCGTTAACTACCCCAAATTGGTGCAGCGTGATCAGTTATTTGGACCTTTTTGGCCTGGAATCGGGTATCGTTTTGTAGAGAACTACGGGAGTATATGAACGTATTCATCGTTTTGATTTACACATGAGTAAGAAAGAAAGAGAAATATGGATCAATAATATGGGTAAAAGGAAGTGGTACTGCAGGTCCTTAATTATAATAATGAACTTTATTAAAGTCTCATGTCTTATAGCACAGGCACTGTGCCTTTACTAATTGGTGAGACTTCCCCAAGTCCTTCCCCCATACTTCCCTGCGGATCCTTTCCCACTGTGCTACAGAATCTTGGTATGCTTACGTTTAATTTGGAGCTTTTCCCCTCAAGCATAGCGAGCGATGTACTGTCTTCATCCTGCACTGATAAGCTTTCGCAGTGATCTTTGTTTTCTGTTACCCTCTCTTCCTTTTTGCAGTGCTCGTTTTTTTCTCTTACGTTCTCTTCCTTGTTGCCCTATTCACAGGCAATTTCTTTTCTTGGTAGGATCTGAAGTGGGTTTCTTTGTTTGATCAGCATTTGTGGGCTCCATAGAAGCGCCATGTTTTGGTTTACAATACAGATCGAGGGACTTTCTGATTGGTTATTACAATAAATCAAAATCCGTTCTGCGCCACCAAAGTTGATCTGCTGGATCATAGAGGAACAGTAATCCACGGCTGGTTGGAGTGGGATCGCACTTCTTGAAAGAGGAACAGCTGCCGCCGATGGAGAAGTCAGTGCGTTTGTGTACATTAGATAACCGTTTTGTAGACTGTGTAGAGGAGCTTTAGGCTGCATTGTCGAAAAAGGGATAGCCAGGGTGGATGTAATATTGTCATTGTCCACGGTGTCACTTGCGGTCTCCCAAGTATACCTTTCCAGCAGACCAAAGTAGGCTTCCTTATATAATAGATATTCATCATACATTTGCTGGCCAACGCGAAACCATGATGTAAAGCCCTTTTCCAACAAAAGATAGTGCCTTTGAAGGCGTTCCAAATGAAACTCCAGAATATTATTTGCAGCTTTCGTCTTTTCATACAGTTTTTTAAACTCTTCTCTCTCTTGCATCGTGGCCACTAACATCTCCGTCTTGTATTCAGCATAACTCTGCCACTCCATAATTTTCCCCTCCAGGTGAATTCGGTTGGAGCTATGTACTCCACATTCCTCACGCAACGTCTTGTTTTCCTCTTCTAAAACTCTGTTTTTGTCTTTTAACTCGCGATACGAAGGCATTTTAAAATATTTTAAACACGCAAATAGAACAAGCCAACCGTCAAAAATATTAGTCGGTGATTTTTGTAGGTTAATTTAGTGATGTCATAATCAGCTTTCACCTGGTTGATTTCTTTTGCGCGCGCATGAGTGTACGGGAGAAACCAGAGACATCCATCCTTTTGGTCAGCACCAAGGGACAAACCTAGAGGCTTAAATCGGAAAATAAGTCATCTCTGATTGGTTGATAAAAACGTGTTCATCACATGCTAATTTGCAAATCAAAATAATGTTAGCCCATTGTTTTGATTTTGATTTTGATGTACATGCTGTGCGTTTCTAGAGGATCTTATTTGGCGATGAACGCGCAAATAAGCTGCGATGAAAGTGATCAAGGAATTAATTATCATTGATTTCAAGTCAGCGTCATTAAAAGTTTAAATCGCTTAAGCTGAGCTGGTTTTCTGTATTCATTGGAATATTTATTCTTGTTGCTCCCAATTCTTCTCGTTTTCAGGGATCGTTGTAAGCAACGAGTACTTCAACAGCAGCGAAAACTTCACCCAAAAATAGGATTTGCGCTGTTCGAAATTTCATAGCTCTTATTCCAACTCTTCTAGTTTGTCATTGGGTGGGTTTTTTTTTTCGGGAGTTGAAATCTAAAGGACTATATCTAACTTCGCAAAAGAAAAAGAAAATCGTTGTCTTGTGTTCCCGACTCCATACAACGTGAAATTTCGAAGTTTCACGTCTTAGACGTGCAACGACGGCAAATAAACTGTACAAAAAAGCATGATGCGTGAGCCAAGTTGTCGTTTTGCCGATCTAAACTTATTGCTTTTTTGCCGTCGCTGTCGTGGTATGTTAAACTCCCTATAAATATGTTTCTAGCAAGGTAGACATTCGTTTATCTCATTGTGTATATGACCACCCTGCCATTAAAGCCTTTCTTTCACTTGCTATCTTTTGGCGTACCCTATTTATTCGAATAAGCGCCCACCCCACCCCACCTCCCTCTTACCCCCACTTAAACTCTAATAAGCGACCACCCCCACCCCACCCTCCCCCCCCCCCAAAAAAAAAAATTGAATAAGCACTAATAAGAGACTTCCCCGAAGACGGAGTTTTCTTCAAAGTATTTTACAGGAACCTTGCTTTGTTACCTCTTGGCGTTTTGTCATTACCATTTATTGTTTTGTTTTAAAATAAACATACTACACTTGCTGAAAATGCTGAAAATTTGATAAGCGCCCAGCCTCGAATAAGCGCCCACCTCGAATAAGCGCCCACCGTCAAGGCCCAAAAATTTAATAAGCCCCTACAGCGGTTAATCGAATAAATACGGTACTTGAGAAAGACTCTACCTGAATCGAGTGTGATCTTTGTTGAACCTTTTTGCTTTGATATAGTTTCGGGCCCAGACCTACGGCCCACTAGAAATTAAAAAAAAAACCATATTTTCTTACCCATTGGGTAGCGCCCAGTAGCTCTGGTAAATTTTGAAACGACTAAATTTTGCAAAGAAAATGAGTGTAACATTTCACACTGGCTTACATAGTGGCGTGGACGTTCGTTGACGTCACGAAAAAGTATATTTTGAAAATGAAGAAATGATCGTCGCAGTGAACGCAATTCATGCGCAATTGCGTAAAGAAGCCTGAAAAAAATTCAGGGGCCCGTTTCTCGAAAGTCCCGATAATTAACGGGCCCGTAAAGCTGTTGTTGCTTACATGCAAGGTAGTGGTTTCAATACTTTTGCATCTAACATGATAAAACTATCAGTTAATGAAACACAATGGACTAGTTTGCTAGCCAGAACCCGCGCTCTTATTCTTTATATTTCGATTTGAAAATTGATTTCGGGCCCGAAAAGTTACCGGGACTTTCGAGAAACGGGCCCCAGGACTTCAACGGGGTTTGAACCCGTCACCTCGCGATTTACCGGTGCAATGCTCTACCAACTGAGGATAAATAACATCACTGCGATCATTTCTTCATTTTCATTTCATTTTCCGCAGTTCATATATGATTTATTTCATATATCATTAACAAAATATATTTTGAAAACCACATTTTCTTACCCATAATTCGCTTACGCAGTGGCTCAACTAAAATCATGACAATGACGACAGCGAAAACATCACTTAAAAAGGGCATTCACTTTGTTTCAAACTTAATCACTCTCATTCCTTCTCGTTCAATTTTTCAAATGTTGACGAATTAAATTCTAAAGGCCGGATACTACGTTTAGAGAAAGAACATCGTCGAAAATCGTCGTTGCTTAAGTAGCTGCCCATAACTGAAACGACTCCTTTTTTACAGGTAACGTAATTGGAGAAACGTTTTCCAGGTAATTGTCTCGCTCGTTTCAGCTGTCATTTCAAAGAAAAGGAAACTGCATGACACCTTGAACTTTCATGTTTTATTAAGCATAAATCGATGAACCCTAAAACAAAGTGTAAAATAATGTAATTCAACAAGTATGCTTTGTCTGCTCCTGGCCGGGCGATAGAATGATTAATGAGTAGAAACAATGTTGACCACAAATGTTAAAAAAAATCCGTAAAATCTTGGGACAGCAAAAGACAAAAAAATAAACGGATCGGTAAGTTGGGTCCACTTTTCATGTCTAGTAGCCTCTTCAACGAGGTCTGACACTTTAAACATGCCTAGTAAGCAATGTTTGAGATATATAAATAATTCTACATTCATTTACCAGTACTAAAATTGTCTTTCATGAGTAAAATGTACTCTCTCGTTTCCTTATTTACATGGTGGAGAATGATTTTAATTTGTTGTTTGTGGCTTGCCACAACAACAGATCTTTTTTAACCAAGAAAAAAATCGACGAACACGGCATTTTTACAAAAAACAAAAACAACAAGGGAAAAATCAGGTGTTAATATATTATTGTGAAAACCTCAATGTATATAGTATCCCAACGTCTGCGCGGGAACGGACTGCTACAATGTAAGCACAGTCTCCTGTGAAATGCTTAGAATATTATGCTGAAAGTGTTAGGTAGCAGTCATCCTCTTGCTTCTGTTTAAAAGAGCGGCTATTTCTGTATTAAATGAAGCGAGACTGTGCAGGGCAGATCTCGAAAGTGAAACTTCGCACACCAGATGAGTTAAGCACCGCATATATGGTGCAGCGTGATCAGTTATTTGGACCTTTTTGGTCTGGAATCGGGTATCGTTTTCTAGAGAACTACGGGAGTATATGAACGTATTCATCGTTTTGATTTACAAATGAGTAAGAAAGAAAGAGAAATATGGATCAATAATATGGATAAAAGGAAGTGGTACTACAGGTCCTTAATACTAATAATGAACTTTATTAAAGTCTCATGTTTTATAGCACAGGCACTGTGCCTTTACTAATTCGTCAGACTTCCCCCAGTCCTTCCCCTATACTTGCCTGCTGATCCTTTCCCACTGTGCTACAGATTCTTGGCGTGCTTACCTTTAAGTTGGAGCTTTTCCCCTCAAGCATAGCGGGCGATGTACTGTCTTCATCCTGCACTGATAAGCTTTCGCAGTGCTCGGTGTTTTCTGTTACTCTCTCTTCATTTTCGCAGTGCTCGTTGTTTTCTCTAACGTTCTCTGCCTTGTTGGCCTGTCCACAGGCAACTTCTTTTCTTGGTAGGATCTGAAGTGGGTTTCTCCGTTTGATCAGCATTTGTGGGCTCCATAGAAGCGCCATGTTTTGGTTTACAATACGGATCGCGGCACTTTCTGATTGGTTATTACCATAAATCAAAATCCGCTCTGCGCCACCAAAGTTGATCTGCTGGATCATAGAGGAACAGTAATCCACGGCTGGTTGGAGCGGGATGGCACTTCTTGAAACAGGAACAGCTGCCGCCGATGGAGAAGTCAGCGCGTTTGTGTACATTAGATAACCGTTTTGTAGACTGTGGAGAGGAGCTCTAGGCTGCATAGTCGAAAAAGGGATAGCCAGGGTGGACGTAATATTGTCATTGTCCACGGTGTCACTTGCGGTCTCCCAAGTATACCTTTCCAGCAGATCAAAATAGGCTTCCTTAAATAATATATATTCATTATACATTTGCTGGCCAACGCGAAACCATGATTTAAAGCCTTTTTCCAACAAAAGATAGTGCCTTTGAAGGCGTTCCAAATGAAACTCCAGAAGATTGTTTTCAGCTTTCGTCTTTTCATACAGTTTTTTAAACTCTTCTCTCTCTTGCATTGTAGCCACTAACATCTCGTCCTTGTATTCAGCATAACCCTGCCACTCCATGAGTTTCCTCTCTAAGTGAATTCGGTTCTTGCTATGTACTTCACATTTGTCACGCAACGTCTTGTTTTCCTGTTCTAAAACTCTGATTTTTTCTTTTAAAACTCGATACGAAGGCATGTTAATATTTTAAACGCGCAAATAGAACAAGCCAACCGCCAAAAATATTAGTCGGTGATTTTTGTAGGTTAATTTAGTGACGTCATAATCAGCTTTCACCTGGTTGATTTCTTTTGCGCGCGCATGATAGTGTACGAGAGAACCTAGAGACTGCGATCCTTTTGGTCAGCAACAAGGGACAAACCACAAGCCTAATGGAAAAAAAAAGTCATCTCTGATTGGCTGATAAAAGTGTTTTTATCACATGCTAATTACTTCGCAAATCAAAAAAATGTGAGCCCATTGTTTTGATTTTGATTTTGATGTACATGCTGTGCGTAGCTGGCGGATCTTGTTTGGCGATAAGCGCGCAAATGAGCTGAGATCAGACTGATCAAGAAATTAATTATCACTGATTTCAAGTAAGCGTCATCAAAAGTTTAAATGGCTTAAGCTGCGCTGGTTTTTTATATTTATATAATATTTATTCTTGTTGCTCCTAATTCTTCTTGCTTTTAGGGATCGTAAGCAAAGACGGCTGCAACAGCAGTGAAAACTTCACCCAAAAATAGGATTTGCGCTGTTTTAAATTCCATCGTTCTTATTCCAACTCTTCCAGTTTCTCATTGGTTGGGTTTTTTTTAGGAGTTGAAATCTAAAGGACTTTATCTAACTTCACAAAAGAAAAAGAAAATCGTTATGTTGTGTTCCCGTCCTATAACGTGAAATTGCGAAGATTCACGTCGTAGACGTACAACGTCGGCAAAGACACTCTACAAAAAAGCATGATGCATGTGCCAAGTTGTTGTTTTGCCAATCTAAACTTATTGCTTTTTTGCCGTCGCTGTCGTGGTATCTTAAACTCCCTATTAATACGTTTCTAGCAAGGTAGACATTCGTTTATCTCATCGTGTATATGACAACCCTGCCATCAGAGCCTTTTTTTCAGTTGCTATCTTTTGGGGTACTTGAAAAAGACTCTGCGTGAATCGATTAAGATCTTTGATGAACCTTTTTGCTTTGATATAGTTTCGGGCCCAGACCTACTGCCCACTAGAAATTTAAAAAAGAAACACATATTTTCTTACCCATTGGGTAGCGCCCAGTGGCTTCACTAAATTTTGAAACGACTGAATTTTGCAAAGAAAATGCATGTAACATTCCACACGGGCTTATATAGTGGCGTGGACGTTCGTTGACGTCACGACAAAATATATTTTGAAAACCACATTTTCTTACCCACGGTTCGCACACGCAGTGGCTCCGCTGAAAGGGAGCATAAAGAATCATGACGATGACGACAGCGAAAACGTCACTTAAAAAGGGAATTCACTTTGTTTCAAACTTAATCACTCTCATTCCTTCTCGTTCAATTTTCCAAATGTTGACGAAAAATCGTCGTTGCTTAAGTAGCTGCCCATCACTGAAACGACTCCTTTTTTTACAGGTAACGCCATTGGAGAAACGTTTTCCAGGCAATTATCTCGCTCATTTCAGCCGTCATTTCAAAGAAAAGGAAACTGCATGATACCTTGAACTTTCATGTTTTATTCAACATAAATCAATGAACCCTAAAACAAAGTGTAAAATAATGTAAATCAACCAGTATGCTTTGTCTGCTCCTGGCCGGACGAAAGAATGATTAATGAGTAGAAACAATGTTGACCACAAATGTTAAAAAAAATCCGTAAAATCTTGGGACAGCAAAAGACAGAAAAATAAATGGAAAAGGAAAGTGGGTCCACGGTTCATGTCTAGTAGCCTCCCTGCAGCCTCTTCAACGAGGTGTAACACTTTCAACATAACTAGTAAGTACTATTTGAGATACATAAATAATTCTACGTTCATTCACCAATACTAAAATTGTCTTTCAGGAGTAAAATGTACTCTCTCGTTTCCTTATTTACATCACTTTTGTCCAGCCCCTTTGCGGAAACCAGCTTGCCGCCTTACGTAAGGTAATCAGGATCTCCGAATCTGTGGGATCCGGAATCCTAGGCTTTACAATCCGTAATCCATTACAAGGAATCCAGAATACCACTAACGATTGCAACCCGGGGTCCGAATGGAATCCGAAATCCCGCTAACGATTGGAATCCGGGGTTCGAATGGAATCCGAAATCCCAGTAACGATTGGAATACCTTACATTGGGCGACGCTTGAAAGCCTAATGCTTTCCTAGTTGACGCACACAATTAACTATAACTCTCTGTCTTTATTGTTTATATTAAACGCTTTCTCCCTTTTGTTCTTTGGTGCAGAGACTTGTAAATTTTCTTAACCAGTCTAAACAAAATGAATTGAATTGCATTTGGATTGTTGGACAACAACTCGGAAGAATTTCTTCTTACTGTTCTTTTTTTCTGCAAAGTTAGCAAAACTGAACTCCCTCTAATAAAAGTGCTGCGTGACAAGTTTCCACACGTCACGTTATGGCTAGGGTAAATGCATTGCGTGACACAAGTCTTCTTAATTACGGTTGGTACAAGGCAGTGGGATTGATCTTGTTTTCTTGCATTAACTGAAAGACTTCGTCTTTACGTCTTCGTAACTTTCCAATGGAGGACAAGTGCAAACTAAATTTTGATCTCCATGTTTGTCATCAACTCTTGAACACCCAGGCCAAAATTTCGCAGTTCCTTTCAGCCAGGGCTAAAGAAAAAAATAAGAAAAAAAAAAACACACGAGCAAGCTAACTATGGAACTCATCATCAGCGAAAAACACTAAACTGAACTCTGTATCATGCCCTTAAAATTTTTCACTGAAAAATTCAGACCAAAACGCATCCCCAGCCAGCGGAAAACAACACTTTTTCCTCTCCACCCTGCAATGAATCAGTGAAGTGTTCCTTTTCCCGGAAATCATTTCCCTCAGTTTACAGCTATACACCCCCATACATCACCATACACTCGTACACTTCAAGGGTCCGTTTTTGACCCGCTTCTGAGGAACGAGAGAAACGAAAAACGTTTTTCTCACACACATATGGGAGTTTGGGTTCGAGTGTGCAGGGGGTCGTCAGGTCACATGGTGTTTCAAAGTCCAGTTATTTTTGTTGCCTTGATGCGCTGCAAACGTATAGGCGAGATTGAATAAGATTTGACCAAAATGAAGAAAAATTTCACTTATAAAACACTTGATGTAGATTTAGAAAAAAAAGAAAAAACTCCAAGACTTTTTACCATTTTTTCCAGAATTTCTCCAGGACTGGAAAACTGGTGGGGAATTTCAAGAATTCAAGACTCTGTACGAACCCTGTGTATTGGAAATTGAAGTAGTGTCGTACTTCTGGTTGTTCTAGCCAGCAAAAAAAGATGGAACCTAGTGAGTTTGGTTTGATGCTGCCCATCTATGATTTCCAGTTGTGTGTGAGAAATACTGCTTTAAGTTTATTTAGTATACTCACAGCAGGGAAGGCCGCAACTTCACGACTGTAGGGTCTGTCCCATACATCAGCAGTCACAACATCTTGAGCATGCGGTGCATTCTAAAAGAAAAAGACAGATACAGCAACATTACAAGGCGCCTTTCGAAAGTGAAAGGTAAGGTGGTGTTTACTGAACAGATACACTTTGTGATAGGCTAAAAAAAATCACGCGCCTCTTTCTTAGCCAATTAGAAATGTTGCAAACGCGTTTTCCCGCGTTTAGCGCTGGAGATCTGATTGGTTAATTCGATTCTCTACACTTATCGTGATTGGCCAGACTGCTCTAACTCAACTTTAATCGCAAATCAATCACTGATTAGGTTGGACCATAAACGTGGCTTAATGAGGGAAAAATCTTTACCTTGAGAGGATTGTTGGTCTTGTCCATAATTCCGTTTTCGATGTCGCGAATTTCCTGGCGGATTGCTGTGAATAAGGAAATAAGAAAAGACCGAAAATAAGCAAGAAATAATCAGTCAGGAGACTCAACGGCAAATTTTCGAGTGCGAGAATCCGTTTGGTGGTAAGCCGAAAATCATAACCGGCTGTTAGGCCTAGGTTCGAAACTACTTAGTCCTAGCAACAAGCCGCGCATGTTCAACAAAGATCCTATTCGATTCATTCTCGAGTTTGCTAAAATAATCGAGCGAATGATTTGCGGACATAAAGTGTTATTTACTCTTCACAATGAGGCGTCCGAATGTAGAACCAAATTATTACACGTAAAAAAATCGGTTACGAATTAAAGAACCATCTACTATTTAACTTCACTGGAAAGCTTAAGCGACGACGACGGTGACTCTGCTGTGTGCACGTAAATCACAATTCGTGGTCACTGCACGAATACGACGTTGCATTTGCTAACGCAAACATATCACGACCGGATAGCGAACAACAACTTCGTAAAGTTCAAAAAACGCGCATACACTTTATAAGTGATGTTTTCGCGTCCGTTATGTTTTGTTATGTTATAAGCTGACTTACAAATGAGTGAATCACAGAGTCTGTCCAGCTCAGCTTTACTTTCACTCTCGGTAGGTTCGATCATTAAGGCAGTTGACACTGGCCAAGATACAGTGGGCGCATGGAAACCTGAAACAGCCAAAGAAACCCGGGTTATGATACGAACTTAATGATAAAAATTTAATTATCCTGTTCTAGTATGGGGCTTTTCAGCGATAATAAAACAAAAACTTTAAATTGAACACAACAAGGTTAAAAATTCCAACTGGTTGGAGGCGAACCAGTTGGCTATTTCACGAGCGTTGCCGAGGATTTGAACTTGGGACTACCAAGGAACAAATCCAGCTAGCAATCAGGGTGGGGCTTGAACTTGGGGCCTCCAGATTACAAGTTCAGTGCTCTAACCACTCGGCCACGCTGCCTCCCTTAATAACGATACAATTTGATCACAAGACATCTATTATTTACAAAAATACTTCACAAACTTATCCTAATGGAGAAAGAATTCCCACAATGTTTCCGTTGCGTCTGGTTTTCATATAGGCCATAGCGATTATTCCAGTGTCTCGGATCGAGCCACGGTGCGTCAGGTATTGATCGTCTCTATCGCCCGAACATACTTTGAGAATAATCGAGCGATCGAGGCGATCCCGACGATTATTTATATGCAAAACAGACTTCCTAACAAACTGCGGTTACCATAATCCTGAAGTCTTTTGGCGATGTCAATTGCTTCAATTCCAGCGGTCTTTTTGAAATCTTTAGCATCGACGATAAATTCGTGAGCGCAGTAACCTGGTAAACGAAAATAAAAGATGTTAAGTATAATATCATTACAAAACAGTTGCGGGAGACGTAATTGAAAAGTCGATTAAATTATAAATTAATTATTAGTCTCCAACGGAGACCCGATGTTTTAAAGGGCTTCGCTACGCATCCCTTGTTCAACGCGAAAGTCGCCGTGTGAAGCTAAGAAATTTGAGAGGACTGGGGGAAAAGCAGGCAAAAATGGTCACCTCTCTGGGGAGCTCCAGACTCTAGTCGAAAGCAGCCATGTTTACCTGTGCGCGCTAATCACGCGTGAACTTATTAACAGTAAGGATGCACAATGCAATTCTATGTGGCATCTATTAAAATAGCGTCACGTATGTGATGGGCATTGATTGGCTTACCATCATTTCCGATAAAAAGCACGTCGTAATGATCCCGAAGCCGGGCAGCCATGTAGTTGGCATTTAAGATGGCAATCTGAGGAAATAAACGCAGTAAACTCTTGTAAGGGCTACTATATACATAGTCTTATTTGAAATGATGGTATACCCTAGGGTGTGTTGACTGCAAAGAGCTTCTTCCCATAAGTACAAATAAACAAATACAGTGCAACAAAAAGGCTGTGCTCTAAGAAAAATTGAAGGAAGCCCGATAGACCTCTTTCATAACGGCGGCCTATCAAAACAATAAATTCTTTTATATGTGATAATTAGCCTTTCTGACCTCGTTAGAATGTGCACAATACAAAAGAATTCTTAATTCTTGCTCTCAAACGACACCAGAAAGGCCCATTTATGTACATAAGAAAATAGATAAATGGGCCGTCATTATGAAAGAGGTCTATGCTCTGAACCTGTGAAATCCAGGGTGCCCGGCAAGGAATATCTGACTGCCGCCTGGTCGGCTCAGTTGGGAGAACGCCGGTCTGCTGAGCGGGAGGTCGCAGGTTCAAACCCCGGCCAGACCAACACTTAGGGTCTTTAAATAACTGAGAAGAAAGTGCTGCCTTTGCGATGACATCTGCGAACGGTTAGACTTTCTAGGATAAGGACGAAAAACTTTAAGTCCCGTCTCAGAGCACTCTCACTTGTCTAGATCTTGTGGGACGTACAAGAACACACACCTCTATTCGAAAAGAAAAGGGGACGTAGACCCCGGTGGTGAGGCCAACATTTCCTGGGCTGGGTGGGGTATCTGTAAGAAGAGATCTTAATATAGGAATAACTTCACGATCCTCCTTCAGGTGTCGTAACGGCTACCTGTAAACAGTGTTTAATTTATGTATGTAAGATTTCCTAATCGCCCAAGAGCAACTAAAGTAAGGTGCCAGGGGTCACCAGGCGTTACTAAAGCACAGCCCTGAAAAACAAAAATCACAAAAATATCAAAATTGTAGTCTCTTTTTCTCTAACCAGCTTTGAACCTACCTTCGTTGCATGAGCAAGACCCTTGGGGCCCATTAGTTTGATGTAGGACCATGATATGGGTAGAATAGCACTAGACCCATAAGGTGCACCTGAGATAACACCAAATGGATGGGAACTTTTTCCAACGCTGCGCTCCGGTGAGATGACAGGATGTGACGGCAAAAATGGGACCAAGTGTTTCTTTCTGTGGATTAAAATTAACTGAGTGTCAATTAATCAGGTACAATAATGAGGCCAGTCATAAAAGGTTGACCATCATTTTGTTAGCCTGCGAATACATTCGCCTCTTATCGGTCCTTATCGCTGGTGACACGAGCTGCTGTGAAAGCAGGCCATCATTTCGTAAATATTTGGCGACACTACGCTATTCTATTTCGTTCCCACTTTAAATGAAACCTAGATAAAACTGCTTAATGGTTAAGATGCTGACAAGGGTAAAGAAGGCGCTAACTTTTGCAACGGAGCCGGTGAAACAAAAATATAAGGGAAAAGGCAAGTAATGTTTACACGAACAAGTTTATCCTTGCCTGCGTTGCAGCCGGATTGTCACTAGAACCCTAGACAGAGAACTCAATATAGTCCTAAATCGGGGATTTAGGTTGTGTGCAACGCAAGCTTTTTTATCCTAGCCGTTCGTCCTTTTATCCGAGCCACTTTGAGGTTGCACGGGACACCGGGTCGAGATGGTTGTCAAAGTGCATTGTGGGACTGTTTTGGGGGACAAATTTGCCGCCATGTTGAAATGCGTCCGCCAAAACAGTCCCACAATGCACTTTGACAACCATCTAGACTCGGTTTCCCGCGCAACCTCAAAGTGTCGAATACTCATTTTCAAGATAGAGATACTTACACTCCAATAGGGCCCATACCAGGTCCCCCTCCTCCATGCGGAATGCAGAACGTCTTGTGCAGATTAGTGTGCATGACATCGGCGCCGTAATCCGCTGGTCGACAGAGTCCTACCTGAGCATTCAGGTTCGCCCCGTCAAGATACACCTGGCCTCCATGATCATGAACCAGATCGCAGATATACCTAATCCCTTCTTCAAAGATTCCATTGGTTGAAGGGTACGTGACCATGATAGCGGCCAGTTCATTGCTGTGTTTTTCAACCTGCTTTTTCAAGTCACTTAAACTGACATTCCCATCGCTCTCCACCTTGATTACTTGAACTTGATAGCCAGCCATCTGTGCACTGGCCGGATTTGTGCCGTGAGCAGACACTGGGATGAGACAAACCTAAAACAAGTTAGGAAACGAGAATACGAAGTCATTCATACAGTTCACGTAAAGACATCTAGATTCGAGGACGAGCATTAACTTAAAGTTTTTTTTGCGGCGTATTGCTCAAAAAATCGACACTCCGAAAAAACTTCATTTTTACTTTTTTTTTTTTTCACCAAAAAAAGTAAGCACGGCAATTTTTATTGAAGGAGGTTGAAAAAACGCCATAGACGTTTGACCGCGGAGAAGGCAAAGATAAACTCAAGACAATGACGGTCAGCGGTTTCTGTTATGACGGCTCACGCGGGACGTCCCCGTTAGTAGCAGGGCTTCAAGAAGTTTCGATGATTCATTGTGGAGTATTCTCTTTTTTACGATTACAAAGGCTTGGTTGCTGGATTCTACCCGTCCATCCACTTTTCCCTCAGTTAAGTTCGTAATGTTTATTTTCCACTAAACTCTTTGTTCAGTGTGACAGTCGTTACCGCTAATTTGGTTGCCATGGATAAGTACTCTCCTTGTATGCACGTGGTTTTACTATCCTTTAAACCAACTAACCCCATCCAATCAGTTGTTGGTGATTGCAACATAATGAAGTAGAAATGTTTTAAATTACCCACAGACAAACACCCATGAAAGGTGAAATAATGGACATATATCTAAAAACAGTTAAACTGAAGAAATACTTTCAATTAGTGGGTGTTTATACCTTCCTGTGGTCATTTCCGTTATGTTCATGGTAGGCTCTGATAACTCTAAGGCCTGCGTATTCACCTTGTGCTCCACTGTATAGGAAAAATAATAAACAAACAAACAAACAAGGGGTCTTGAGACACATTTTTGAGAAGTATTTTTAGGTCAAATGGGTAAGGCAAACATGAAGTACCAGATGTAACTGCTGACACTATGTATTAAACTGAAAAGGTTTGACTGGGCTGAACATCTAGCTGTCAGCACAGACGGCTTCTCACTGATTATTAAAAATTGTTCACTTTGACTGAAAAGTAATGAAAGACGATTTCTGCAGGTAAATCTCTATAGTATTCTAAGACTAAGATGGTGATTAACAGAATTGGTTGGGCATAATATTATTACGTCCTTCCTGAAAGATCCATTTTTCCAGAAAGGACACTACGTCTGACCAAGTAACCATTTTAGTTGTTGGTGGTAATTTCTTTGTTGAAGAACTATTCAATAAAAATTCAGTTTCAAAATGATAGTCATCGGCATTGAAATTTGCTCTGTCCAGTTATCATCTCTGAGTGCAAGAAGGATTTTGCCGGGCATGGGCAAATTTGAGTTGGATAGACTTACCATTAATTCACAGCTCTGTGAACAGAACCTCAGAAAAGTTGTAAAAGTAAAGATTAAGGTCCTCATTTTTAATTATTTACTTCCTCATAATAGTACCCAATAGAGTGATAAAGCTGAGCAGGGTGCAAATAAAGTCATTTTTACAACTTGTCATTCGGGCAAGCTGAAGCTAGCGTTTACTAGCCCAAACCTCATTTCAACTAGCCCCCGAAATTTTTTGATGAGCAGAATTGATTTCACAGTTCTTCTGTAAGTTGAATTCCTCAAAATACTTCATTCACTTCAAGTTAAGAACAGAATTCACTAGCCCGATAGCAAAATCTACTAGCTCCGGGCTATCGGACACTACTTTCTTTGCACGCTGCTGAGGCCAACAGTGTGCTCATAAGCGAAGCAAGAGTTTCAGGCCTTTAATTTCCCTTTCAACCAAAGATTTTTCTAAAATCAAAATTTGTTAAAGCTTCTTGTCCACTTTTACCTGTTTGGTTGAAAGCATATGGCATCAAAGCCAGTGATCTCACACAAATCTTTCTCCAATTCCTGGTACAGACGACGATATCCTTGGGCTTGTTCCACTGGTGCATAAGGATGGATGTTGGCAAACCTGGGCCAGGTTATAGGCTAGAAAAGAAAAGACATTGCCAAGGTAAGAATGAATGAATGAAACTTTATTCAATGAAGTTGGTTAGACCTCTGGCAATTAAATATGCTAATCAACTATAGCCAAGAAAAAATAAATAAATAAAATTATACATAGGGAAACAGGAAAAGAAAACGCCTAAATTATGCAATAAAACTATTTACAATAAAAAAAAAAAATTGCTGAATTACATGATAGCTACATGATAATTAGAGAATAAGCTAGAATCAAAGCTGACAAACTGCTTTTTTAAAAGCTGACAATTAATTATAGAGGTATCAGAAGGTATGTAAAAAACATTAATAATGCCTAGTAAACTGTACAGTTTAAAACTTCAATCAAAATTATATATAATTATTACTCCAGGTATTTTTGAGAAACTTAAGACCACTGAAAAAGGATTAAGGCAGCCGTGAAGAATACTGCATAGCAAGCCTTATTGTGTGAGCTTGTTTGCAAAGCTCTGTGCAAGTTCAATAAGATTGTTTTGCTCTCATTCTCAACAAACTCGCACAGAAACGCTTACAGAACAGGCTACTGAAAAATCTTTTTCTACTCAACTGCAATGGTAGGCAATCCCCATATAAACAGCCCTCTCCTTAATCATACCAAACAAATCAAATTTTAGTTAAATTATCTTGAATATTAAAATGATAAACTCACCATCATTTCAGTGGTAGCATTCAGTTTCATTGTACAAGAACCCTGCAAAAATAAACAGTATTTGTCAAGAATTTTCTCTTCACTTTATGAAGAATCTTATTATTATATCGGCTGAGGATTCTGGGAAATGCCCCTCCCCTAACCTAACAATTTGCTGTAAGAAGGAAGTTGTGTGTGGTGTTGATGTTCAAAAGGTCAGGGGAGGGGTGAGTGGGTAGTTTCCGGACTTTACTTACACATAATACACGTTTGAGCTCTTCAAATTCCACGACTTTTCCATGACCTTTAAATTTTTCCTTTTTAAAATGTTCAAAACTTTCCTTGCTTTGAGGTATATTTTGACCTAAATCAGTTGAACAGGCACAAACTCTTGCGTTGACCAAAATGTGTGCTGTTCACACTGTTTAATTACTTGTCTCTATCTTAAATTGTTCTTGCTTTGACATCTGCAGTACCTAATCTACCACCATCACATAACTTTAATTTTCCATGACTTTCCAGGCCTGGAAATAAAAATTTTTTTATGGCTTTCCTGGTTTTCCATGACTTGTACGAATCATGATTAAAACAATAATTGTTTGTTTTAATCTTGGTTGGGCTGCGTAATTATTATGCAGCCCAACCAAGATTAAAGGTTAATATAAATAAAATTTCAATTATTATTCACATACCAAAGGGATCATAGAATGACACAAAGAAATGTCTTTGTTTTCCAACAGCTTCATGTAACGAACAATGTTTGTCTCCGAGTGATACATATTGAACACAGGATGAGTAAGGTAATCACTCTGTCTCTTGAACGAACTATGTAGAATGCTCCTTTGTGGTACTTCTTCCATATTGGCAGCCAAGGAATCCTGAAAAATTATAATAATTTGACATTATTTTAAGAACTAAAAATACACTGTTTGTACAACCATGGGTACAAAGGGTGGATCCAGAAAATTTCGAAAGGGGTAGCAGGACACTTGCCAGGTTAAAATATACTATGTTAAAATAACAGAAAATATCACAGAAAAAGGGAGGCCACCATCCTCTTGGCCCCATTCTCAAACAGGGCTCATTTATAAAAAAACTTGCCTTCCAGCTTGTCCTTTGGGCAAGCAGCTCTCACATTTTGCTCACCCAGGAGCTACCTCTTCCTTGTGTTAGTTAACAATTAATTGAGTTGCAAAGATGATGAACCTTACTCATTGGGCATTAGTAAGCTTAAAGGTTATTTTCCCAGCAAGAAAATCCCCTTTACCGCATTAACAGACAGGAGCTTTTTCCAAGCTCTGCCAAATCCACCCGTGGGACACAAAATTAATTATCAATGCAGATAGACCACTTTTAACCCTGGACAAGCAGTTAGGTTACTTAAGGTAGAACAATGATGTCATTAACACATCTGGGAATCAGTCACACATTAAAGGCTAATGTGAAAAGTTAATATGTGTGTGCAGATCAAGGAGAACATTATAAATGCCTCTGAAAAGAAGGGTTCACCTTCATAGTAAAGGGGAAAATCACCACCCTCACCCTTAATATACAGCCATGCACATACAGTTTCTCTGGACATAATCATACACTTACAGTGGAACTTTCACAACCGAACACCCACAATAGATCACTCAAGTCTCTTTCCTTCACCGTTTCATCCATTGATACCCCAAGCTAAGGAGGGGAAAAAAAACAAAGTATATTCAGTAATAATTATGATTTTAAAGGAGAAGCTTTATATTATGCTTCCTCATTTCTACAAGCAAACTTTTTATAATGATATTTTCAGTAACTTACAGTTTTGTCATCAAAAATTCTCAGGTTGATTTGCCGTTGTTTTGCTCTTTCCAAAATGTCAGAAACATCACCAGTGCCTGATGTAACCTTTAGATGAAAAAAACAAAATTAGGTCACATACTGTCCATGTACCAACTGAGCGTAAATGAATATATGGTCCAGTTGTTATTACCTTCAAGGTGTCAAAAAACATGTCATTTTCCAGGATATGTCCAGCACGCTTCAAACCTAACAGAAAGACAAAAAGACCTTAATCAGTAAATAAAGATTAATATTATAGGGCTCCATTGTTGCAGAACCCCAACGGCAGTAATTTTCACAATTCATTGAAATAGATGTGGGATCAAAGGGATTAGATGGAGCGCTGGACTTGAAATCTGCAGGCCCCAAGTTCAAGTCTCCTCCTGATCACTAGCTGGATTATTTTGTTCTCTGTAGTCCCAAGTTCAAATCTTCAGTATTGCCATGCCTTGTAAAATACGCAACTGGTTCTCCTCCTACCAGCTGGGATACTTAACAAACCTATGATCCATTAATTTTGCTTTATTTGTTTCACCATCCTTGAAAAGTCCAGTAAGGGGGGAAGGATAATAACCTGTAAGTGTTAACACTACACTGTACACTGTATATTACATTGTATTATTATTATCTCTTTTATCAAAGTCTTTGCTGGTGTTCTTTTTGTGCATCAGCCGCGCACAAACCATGCACTTAGAGCATCAGTCACTCAAGTCAATCATTCTGTTCATACACTGAGCACCTTTCTAATGATGTGCTTAGATTCCAACATGCAGATCTTTTGAATCTCTGTCATATCAGCTCTCTCTGATTCTTTCTTGATGTTTTCTACCATAGCCTTCTTCACTGTACCAAGCGCACCACCAACCACAGGGATTTATTATTATTATTATTATTATTATTATTATTATTATTATTATTATTATTATTATTACAAGTTTTAACTTAAAAGCGCACGTTTGGATCTTACTTGTCACCCAAACATGCCCTTTTCCTTACCCAATAACGAGCAACAAGAATTTTGGGGCAGTGGAATGACTGTGATAATAAAATAGTTGAGTCATCCATTTTAAAAGCAGTGAGATCAAGCCAACCCCTAAACCTCTATTGGCACTACTAATGAGCATCTACTAAATTCTTCGTTACCTTCCGCTAACAAAAGAGTTGCATCATGCACACGTTGAGCAATATCCCTCAAGCCTTTAGGGCCATGGTAAATTGCATACATTGCCGACATGTTAGCAAGAAGAGCCTGTCAAAAGGAAAATTATCATACTGTTACCTGATGACTTTCTAGCAAATGACAATATCAGCCACTGCTTATTTTAGGTGAACACAATACAGGAAACTACAGAAACAAAAATAGTTACTATTAATTTCACATTACCTGTGCAGTACAAATGTTGCTGGTCGCCTTGTCTCGTCTAATGTGTTGCTCACGAGTCTGAAGTGCCAAACGGTAGCATGGCTTTCCTTGAGCATCCCTGCAAATTTAGTCAGTTAAATTACGTACAGCTGTAACAGCTGGCAATAATCAAAAATCTACTTTGGTGAAGGCAAGTGAATAGCCAGCAGCCACTTAAGTGTATGCCTGCTTAGTCATGTGCAAACTAGACTGTTGCTATTTAATATCATGCTGTTTTTCATCTCTGAGCAAGTCAGTACAGTGTCAATAAGTGAATCAGTCAAATATGAGTTATTTAGTCAGTCAACATGAATGTCATGTTAATAGACAGTTGATAAGACAGTCTGAGAGATCTGTCTGTCAATTGCACAGTCCATCAATCAGTCTATGGCCGAATATGACAGTCAACCAGCCATGAGTCTGTCTGTCAGTCTGTCAACCACAATCAGTTCAGACAAGCAAAATTACTATTATTAATTACTTTAACTTTAATCCTTTTGTTGGTTACATCACAAGTAAAACAAAATAATCTTATTGATTAATTATTAAAATTAATGATGTTCAAGCCAACAGTCCACGGGATCACAAGGGATCATATTAAAAGGAAGCAACACAAACAAACAAACAAAAAACAACTCAAGACAACAGGTCAATAGATCAATCTCGATATATCAAAATTCATACTTGGCTGCGAGGCTTGGCGGAATAAATCAAAAGAAATCATCTTGGGGCTTAGCAATGAATAATAAAAAAAAAAATTATATTGAAATTGGTCTATTGCCTTTGCTCATATTAGTATTGCATTCATGCACTTTCACAGGAGAGAAGATGTGAAAGAAATTTTGCTTGCCTCGTGACTCCAACCATTCGTCCAGGCATCATTCGCTTCAAGTTTCCCATGTCACGCACCGCAAAGAATCCAGCATGGGGACCTCCATAGCCTGATCATAATAACAAAAACAATTGCCTTCTGAATAATATGACATTATTACAGGGTTTGTACTCTTTTGATCTCTTCAAATCCCGTGACTTTCCATGACTTTTTCCATGACCACAAGTTTAGGGTATTTTTGACCTTATTCAGTTCAACAGACACAAACTCTTCTGTCCAACAAAATGCGTGTCATTCGCGCTGTTTAATAACTAGTCTCTATTGTACACTATCTTTGCTTTGACATCTGCAATAACTAATCTACCAAACATGACTTTTCATTCCATGACTTTCCAGGCCTGGAAAATGAAATCGTTAAATTTCATGACTTTCCAGGTTTTCCGTGACAAACCTTGTTATATTTGAGGGGTTTTTCTACCACATGTATTTATGTTTTGGCCTTTCGGAAATATACTGTACATGCAGTGAATAATTTTCCTGTTGAGGAAGTTGCTGGGAGTTTCAGGTGAAAAATGATGATTTGTATGTGCAGTTTAGACAAACTAACAGTCACTGTCAGATTTGTCCCTTGAAAGCAGTACCCCACAAAAGCTGATGTCTGACACATTAACATGACAGACTACTAACAGTTCTTGACTAACAGTAAATGACTTGACAGTGATGTGAATAATTAACTGGCATAATCCTTACCTGCTTGTCTTATAATACTTGACCAACAGACTTGAGAGATGTCTGATTAATCTGCAACTTACTGACTTGCTGACTGACCTGAAGCAACAATGCCTGCCTAACTGAACTGGACATGTAGTATGTCATCTAAAAATGGCATTTTTAATTTCAATATTATACAACATACACACTGACTGCAACTGAGATATTGGAAGTATTGCATGAAACTGAAACTATTGTAAGTAAAATATGAAGGAAAATCTCAGACCTCAGAGGGAATCTGCACTGTACACAACTCACAACTTTCCAGTTGCTGGTTGGACACTCCACAAGTACGTATAAGCTAATGGGTGCAGTGAGCAGTTCACAGCCAAGTGTTTCCATTACAGCAGGGTCTGCATTATACACTGTACATGTACATGTACAGGTAGAACTCGTGAAAAAAGTTTGTTTTATTAATGGGACTAAAATAATATTATTGTCCGTGATAGAGAGGTGACACTGAGAAGAAGTTCAATTATTATCACTAACTACAGTAACTACTACTGTAACAATCAAGTGCACCTGTAAACATACGGATGAACTCCTGATCCAGCAACACTGACTGCATTGACTGTATTATTGTACATGTAACTACCTTCCTAACATGTCTAAAGTTGTTTGACAGCTTACCTAGAGGAACACCTAATCTTTGAGTACATCCTATGGCCACATCACAGCCAAATTCACCAGGAGACTTTAGAACTGTCAGGGCAAGAAGATCTGTGGCACACACTGCTAAAGCCTTCAGAACAACAAAATGGCAATTACAACAACTTTCAACAATAATAGGGTATTTCCAAGTTACAAAAACACTCGCTTCCAAAACGAGGCCGAGTGCAAAACATCTCTTGTGAAAATGAGTTCTATGTGCATGAGAATAAAAATCATTTTCATATTAATCAATGGATTTACACGTAGGCTCTCTTTGAAACAGAGGTTTGGAGCAACTCGGAAACGCTTTATTACTATTAGACTAATAAGGCTTTTGTGTACCATATTGTATCAGTTACACGTTACTGCATTACAATAAGCATGAGAAGCCTCTCTTGACTAACAATAATATGACAGTCGACTCTCAATAACTCAAACCCCGCGCTAACTTCAACCAAAGTCGATTTCCCCTGGATTTCCTTCATACATGTACATTTACTGTAATTTTACTCTCGGTGACTCGAGCCCTTGATAACTTGAACCTCCCACTGACTCAAAGTGATTTTTGTTTCCCCTCAAATCATTTCTATATAATCTACCCTCAATAACTCGATATTATAAGCATGTGACAAGTCAGGAAAAATAACGTGTACCAAAGTCCGAGACACTGAATTTATTTCAAAGCAACTGTGTCAATTCTTTGTCTTTACTTTTTTGACACTCCAGCTCAAATTCAGGGTCCATTCCTGTATACTTCATTGCTCAATTACATCCCCCCCCCCCACTCCCTCATCCATTTGCTTATTTTCTTATTTCAGGCTATTCACTTCAAACGCCTGATATTTCGGGAGTTGACCGTATAGCTGTCCATTAACTCTCGTTAACTCCCATCAGACCCCAACATTATATGTACCGTGTTGGGTTATATACCAAAAATTCGATCTATACTGAAAAATTTGGAATTTCTTTTGAAACTCAATTTGGATACATGTACTGGGTCACACACATTGTATTGTCAACACTCAAATCAGAACACGTCTCCTTTCACCCCTGCCCCATGTTATCACACACAAACCCATTTCTTGGAAGAAAGTACAAATAACAATAAACAGTAAGAAGGGATGTTGACACTTAATTAGAGGGAAATGCATACAAAAATATCGCCAGGAGTACTCATTGAACTTTTGAACATAGCAGCAACAATTACCAGTATCATATTTTAGTATATACACACTCAGTGATCTTGGTAATTCAAGCAATCTGATTGGTTAGCTATCTCGGACTATGACGTTATATTCACCGCGCTAGGCGGTGAATATAAAGCAGAAACAAAATCGCTGTTGAGAACTGGGTGTTTTGCCAAAGTTTCACAGTAAAGCCTTTTTGAAAATACACGAATATCCAAGTGCTGATGACTTTGAAGGCAAGAAAAGACTTCATAGTGTTTAAACAACGTGATTTATTGTGGAGTGGTTTACTGTAGCTGACTTTTTGTCCCATCGAAGCTATGTTTACCATGACAGAGGAAAACGAGGTCGCTTTGTCACTGTTTTGTGATTTTGGGATTTTCTCGCAAGACCAATTTTGCCTACAAATAGAAGTTAATTTATGGAGAAAAGAGGAAGGCAAATATTTTCGAAAATTGTACGTGCCAGCAAGTTAACAAGGCAAAGAACTTTGGAGATAAACAACGCTCACCTTGATCGTAGCCGCTGTTGACAGCATTAGCAAGAAGCGACAAAGAAAACTTTCTCATTCACGGTGAGTTGACAGAAACAAATAAAGCTCTACTTTTCTTCTCAGAATTGGATCGTAATTTAAATTTTCGGCGTTTTCTTTTAAACCGTTGATGCTAAAGCTTACAAAACTTGACACAAAAAGATTAAAACTATCATTTGCCATGTTTGAAGATACTGTAAAAATCTAACTTTTGAGCATCCACTGTTTACGACTCTGTGTTCACGCATGAATTCACCCGTCAATCAAACTAATCATTTTTTAGTGGTTTCCTTTCAGGTTCTGTTGAGATCACTTCGTGTGAATATACTAAAACAATTATTCACCTCAGGCTCAGTTAATATTGTTGAATAATCCCCTCGACTTCGTCTCGGGGATTATTCAACAATATTAACTGAGCCTTCGGCGAATAATTGTTAAATATAAATGTATTCTGTAGGTGTTGTACTGTCCGATAAATGGTTAAGGGCCTGGCAACAATCAATAACCACCATCACACTCCACGTAAAAAACCAAGTACGCTGTATTTTGTTTAAAAATTTACCTTTGCATTATGAGCTTTCTCCACTAAGTTGGAAAAGTCAATGATATTGCCATTTGTGTCTGGGTACTGGAACAGAACACCACTGACATCTTGGTTGGAGAAATCAAAAGATTCTCTATCGCCAACAATCACTTCCAGGCCTTCACCATCAGGACCAAGAGTACTAGAACAAATGAAATCATTATAAGCATGTAAATCAATGCAAGTCTGAATCATTACAAGTACAAGGAATAGAGCTCTGCCATTAATTCCAAGCCAGAAGGAGACATTGTTTGGGATGGTATTTGATTGTTTGGTAAATAAAAAATACATGTTTTGACCACCCAGCCCCTTGGTTTAGGCTCAGTCAGGTGGGAACTGGAATTTGAAGTAGTGGGCCAGTTTTAATTTCCTGGCTGAAGAAAATTAACACTTGGGGTGTTAAAATGATTGAGAATGTGCTGCCTACATTCTGACATCTATAAATGGTTTAATAGATGCTCACTCTTCTAGAATAAGGACAAAGAACCAAAGGCCCAGCTGTCTCACATCACTTTCACTGATTTGATTTTTGTGGGATGTGGAAAGACCCACATTCTTGATGTTTTAAATGAGTAGGGGATGAAGATTCCATTGGTGTGGACAACCTTTCATGAGCAGGGCAGGTAATGAAAGGCGGTAGCCTGTCACTGTGTTATTCATGCCAGCAAAAGAACTATCAATTAAGAGACAAAAGGTGTTCTAAGTGAAAGGAGTGAATGGGCACACTGGCAGCAATTTCATCCCCAAATGTCAAAAAAATGGTCTTAGCTGAAGCATTAAAATCTCAAACGACTAGATTCATCCCCATGAGAAATTTCTGGAATTAAGGTGAAAGTTTTTAATAATTTTATAATATTGTGGTGTAGTCCTTAAATTAGACATGAACAAATTAAACATCCAGAGATTATTTTACACAAGTATCACACACAGCTTACCTGGCTCTTGTCTCCACCACAGAGATGATCTGTGGATGACAATTCTTATCCACAAAAAAATTTGGTTTCTTGTTGAACCTACATGCAAAATAAATTACAAGAACAGAACTTTCTTTATATCTGTATTGGTGACCTCAGGAAAAAAGAGACCTCTTGCTAACAATCATCAATAGTCAATCAATCATCACCCTAACATAAGCCACACTCAAAAGCGTAGGACAGCAGGTAAACAGAGGAGCACTGTTACTCCTTTTTTGGCTTACCTATAACAGAGAGCCATGGCTTCAGCAGCTGAGGTGGCTTCATCCAACAGTGAAGAGTTGGCAATATCAAGGCCTGTAAGATCACTGACCATTGTCTGGAAATTCAGCAGAGATTCCAGCCGCCCCTGGGCGAGCTCAGGTTGGTAGGGTGTGTAAGGCGTGGTCCTGAGGAAAGTGAAAGGACAAGGTTTAATGATCATTTTACGACAGTCAACCGTCCATGTGTAACCACCTCTCATACGCGAATACACAACCACCTTCAATTAATAAGTCACCACTTGCCCAAAAAACCAAAATTTTTCCAGTTAAGGCTTTATAGTTGGAACCTCTCATAAACGACCACCTCTCCTGATCAGGGTGCAAAGAAAGTCATTTTTAAAGCTTGCCATTCGGGCAAGCTGAGGCTAACATTACTAGCCCAAATATCATTTCAACTAGCCCCCAAAATGTTTTGATGAGCAGATTGATTTCACAGTTCTTCTGTAATTTGAATTCCTCAAAAAAATTCACTTGCCCATCGGGCAAATTAATAACAGAATTTACGAGCCCCATAGCAAAATCCACTAGCCCCAGGCTATCGGACACTACTTTCTTTGCACGCTGGAGATGCACCCACTTTTTTGGATGACAGGTTTCAAATTTTTCATAATTTTTAACCTCTTCTCAACGGCCACCTGATACAATGGTCTGATCTTTGTGACGCTGTATGTACTTCCCAAAAAAACAGATGTGTATCGACTTCTCCTTAAAAATTTCTCTTCGCAATATCACTACATACCATAATCAAGACAAAAGGTCATGAGAATTCAGAGAGAGAAACCTGTATTAAGTGGACACCTAACAAGCAGACATCAGCAAAGGTCTTTTGGGTGTCCATCTAATACAGGTTTCTCCGTAAAATGATCACCAAGGGTATAATGCTTTGATCGTTAAACAAATTCATTTTCGACCTTTTGGATGCAATCTTCAATGGTGCTGATAACAAAAACTACATAGGATGGCCTTCCATAAGGGGTGGTGGGGGGAGGGAGTGCTGATAAAAATATGAAATTTCCCAATCCAACCGGCTACGTACATTGTCATGGTTGTTTCTTGTTTTAAACAGACAAGTCGACATTTACTTGAACTTCCCAAAATGCAACTTCCTTTGTTCGTTTGTGCTTGCGAAAGTCTTGGTGATCGCAACGGGGTCGATTGTGTCAGCCAATGTCTTGTGAGCAGTTTAACAGATCTTACACTATTGTGTTCCTAAGATATGTTTTGAGGTGTCTCAGAGCGGAAAAACTTCGCTCCAATGTGAGAGACTCGTGTTTTTTTAAAAATGGAAGTTGGACACGCATACAGCAAAATTAAATGCAGGAAACCCAACTGATTCATCAGAAACTTAAAGTTTTGTAAAGTAGTGTTTTTTAGTCCTAATGAGATGACTGTGGCAAAATAAAAGAAAGTTATTTATTATTCTACAAAAGTGGGGGAGGCTGAAGCCCCCCCCCCCCCCCCTCCCCCCTCATCCCAGCTCACACCTTCCATGCCTATGCTCTGGAGAATTTGTAAGTGGATATGAGGACTTCAAGGGTTAAAGACACATACCATCCAGGATTTTCCAGTATGTTTCTTAAGATAGTTGTGGGTACATGGCAGTTGTAGTATCCCATGCCGATATAAGACCTCCAGACTTGATTGTGCTTTGATATCTGCCGCAGCCTTTCCAAAAGATCTGGTTCACCTGGTTTGAAATTGATAAAAAAATTATAAACATTGGATGATGCTAACCGAACAATTGACCCCCTCCCACCCTCCTCCCTCAAACAAAAAATGGAATATCCCATTTCAAGAGGGTTGAATTTAAAGAAAAATACAAGGGCTTTTCCCAGGGGCCAAAAAAGAGCCTGTCACAACAAGGTCAGGGCTGTCAACCCTCCACGCCTTCAAATATTGAGAATTGATGGGGAAGGGATGATATATGATGTCAGAATGCACATGGCACATGACATCATTCGTAAAAAAAAAAAGGCACGAAAAAGATGTTGTTGGAATTGTAACATTTGACCCACCAATCACATTATTGCTTCTATTACAATGGCATACCGGAGTTTGTGAAGAAACGTTTGATGTGAACAGTAAAATAGCTCAAACAACGCAAAGTATTTGAAATTTCATTGTCAGAAAGTCAAATCTACAAGAAATGGCAAACTTTGGCACTTATCCCGGAGATTTCAGACTCTCATCTGGAGACCGGGAGAAATGGTTCAAAATCTGGAGTCTCCTGGATTATGCGGGAGAGTTGACAGCCCTGCAAGAGGTCCTTATTTAAAGTAACAAGGCGTCTATATTTAAAGGGGTTAAGCCAGATTGGAGTGTAATTACCATTCTGCAACTGGACTTCACAAATCCATTATACCGAAATAGGACCCCTACTGGCAAGTTCAACAAGATAATTTTTAAATTTTTATCATCTTTAGAATTTTCATGCTAAATTATGTATAAAATCAACCGATGATACACTGAAGAAGGAAGAAGCAAAAGTGGTAAAAACTACTCGAGGGAATTTTTTTTAACATGGCTTAAACGCTGCGTGACAATTTCTGCAACAAATAATCACATGATGCTAGCTAACTTTCGCATTGCTAACACTCGGCTCGTGAAAATCTCATCAACATCTGCACTTAATGACATAAACTTCGGTATCTTCTAGACTTGAAATTGTCTAGTCGAGAAAATAGAGGTAAAAATCGACTGTGAGATGTTTATTTCTTCGCGATTCTTGACAACTGCGGTCTAGACATTGCTGGCGTTATTTGCGTAATTTCCCGGCACAAACGCGCCACGCGCCACGCGCCGGACGAAAAAATACTTGACGTCCTTCTTGATCGTTCAGCTTTTGAATCGCAATTTTTAACGCAGAAAAGAGATTTTCATCAAAGATATGTTTTCGCATGACTGGCTTATAAGGTTGTTATAACTATTCGTCTTTTCAGGCATATAAACAGTTAGCTAAGTATGTGGGCATCAACAACGCAGCAAACGAAAGCGACATGCATATGTAAGCAACATGTGGTTGTAAATTTTTAATCAAAACTTACTAAGTGCTTCATCAAGCTTAAGATCTTGGGAAAACTTTATTGAAGACGGCAATGTCCTGTTGATTAACTCATCTACATCCTGAAAGCAAAACAAAAGCAATATTAGCAGGTTACATCGCGTCGCGGTGAGGAAACATACAGCGTTGTCTAATTTACCTGTAAGTTGAGGGTTCGTAACATTTCCTCTTCTTCAACGACGTCGGGTCCTATGTGTCGACGTGTAAATGCATCTTTCGGAGGAGCGATCTGATCTAAGGTAAATTTCTGAGACGATGAGTAACGCTGCGACGTCAAACAAGCGGCCAAGGATCTTGATTGCGATGGCAAATTGATTCTCTTCCAGAACTTGCCGGCGTAAACACGGCATCCCGCGCGAAATGCCGTTCGATACATGATTTAAGGTTCGATCTGAAAAATATAACTCGATTTTTACAGTTTTTAAGTGTTTTAGTGGGCCAAACGTTCTTTGCTTTGTCTGACTGATAATGCATCGTTGCGCCACACGATTTCAATTTATGGGCGCCCATTTTACAAATATGGTAGGTTTCTGCAAATATGGTAGGTTTCTGCAAATATGGAAACAGCGACGTCTTGTGACCGCACCATTGAATTTTATACCAACATCAGGTAACAAATGTCGAGAAGGTTCAAATACAGCGCAAATCTTATACATCGATACACAAGTACTATAAAGTGTCCACTGCGTCAGTGTGACAGAAAAATATTTCGCGTGTCAATTCGCGTGGACAAGAAGGGGAGAGATCCTGTTCGCGAACTCCTCGCGCGTTTTGGCGGGAAATACTACAATTCAATTTCAAGCAAAAAGTTTGGATACATCTTTCGAAAAAAATATTATGCAGCCGTGCGTTACTTTTTCCCCTGTTCCACTTTCACGAATCGTAGAAATTACAATCAACAAAACAAAAATAATTTTATAAAGCCCAACAAGCTTGAAGGTTTAAAAAAAAATTAGTAAAGATAGGTAAAGGTTTATGTATTTTAGGACTGCATGGTTGAACTAGACAATTTGCCTATTTTTAAAAAAAAAGGTTTGATTTCAATTATATGGCAATTTCTTATGCTTAGACAGGGCCAGTGCAGGGGGAGGGGCTGGGGGACCAGACCCCCCCCCCTCCCCCCCACACACACACTTTTTGAAAAAATTAAATTAAATTAAGTACAGTGGAACCTCAATATAACGAAGGGCCAAGGGACTGGCAAAATATGTTCGTTATAGCGAGGTTCATTAACTTATATCGAGCTTCTTTTTCATATTGCCTTATATTTTACTATTACTGGAGTAAAAAAAAAAACAGTTTGTTAGACCTAGGACTTTGTTCTGGAGGTTCGAGTGTAACATACATTTTCATAAAAATAGTAACTTTGTTGGAATTAGAATCTTCCAGCCTCTAAATTTATTATTGGTCCGTTTTGATCCCATCAGTCTGAAACACCTGTCTTTACAAAACTGCACTTAGTCCTACACTTCTGCATTTTCAAACCAGCAAGGCTATGTAGCATTTGCAACGATGTGGAATGGTCTTTTTTGATGAACGTTCTCGATAAATCTGAAGACTACTCCACGAACTACGGTTTCTTAAAACAAATTATATCGGCTGATGATGTGGTCTCTGACGCATTTCAATGACATACTAGACAAAATGAAGGGATTACGGGAACCTACAAAGTAATATCATGATCTGTAAACTTCTAGTGGTGGATCCAGCATGTGCAATCACGCTCAGCAGGAGAAAGGTACTTTTCAGCTGCTTGAAATTTATAAACATGACTCTGCTCAACAATGACTCAAGAAAGGTTCAGTAATCTGACGGTTCTAAACCGCCACAAAGAGAGAACAGCCAAATTTGCTCCTCCCCCTCCCCCTGGTCACCTGCCACCGCACTTTAAAAACTGCTCCGTGGGCCCTGTTAGAAAAGGGAAGTGCCATAGCAATCAAACCTCATTAAGGGATGGACCATCAGACATGGGGGGGGGGGGGGGGGGGGGGCAGGCAAAGTACAAAAAAAATATTAGCACAAGGGAAAATTAAATGAAAAAAAAATTCATGCATGCCAATTAACACTAAACAATATTCATGCTACGGCCTAAAAACAATTCAGTCAAGGACACTGAGGGAGGCATAGAAAGTGTCTGTATTAATGAGGTATCCATATTAAGCAGGTTGAATTTAGAGAGAATGTAAGGACTTTTCTTCCCAAGGGACAAAGCAAACTGTCTGTAATTATGAGGTGTCTGTATTAAGCGGGTTGAATTGAGAGAAAATGTAGGGGCTTTATTTCCCCAGGGGCAAAGCAAACTGTCTGTAATAACGAGGTGTCCGTATTAAGCGGGTTGAATTAAGAGAAAATGTAGATGCTTTATTTCCCCAAGGACAAAGCAAACTGTCTGTAATAATGAGGTGTCCATAATAAGCGGGTATCCATAAAGGGGGTTTGACTGTAGAGCATTCGCACTTTTCAAAAATGTTATAGAGTACTAAAAGTGATGACGTCATAAAAATGAAATTTCTGAAATTATTGGATTTGTCAGGATATTCTGAAAGAACAATGTCCAAGAGGCTTACTTACCAAAAATGAGCGTTTCGGGCAAATTGTCTCTGAGATGTTAGCCGGTTATACTCAGAGAACTCCATACAAACCCTCCTAATTTTTTGGGGGGTTGACCCAAAATAATTTAGAAGCACAGACAACCAACAAAACTTGTCTGCTACTTTGCTCAGAGAAGTCAGCTACTTTTTCCCCCTAAATTATTGGAAGCTGGAAATAAAGTATTAAATTAAAGAAAGATTCTCTCAAAACTTATATTAAAACTCGATTTGCTGGACCTAGACAGAAGGTTTGGTTCAGGATTTAAAATATTTAAGAAGAGTTTGGGACTTACTGCTCATTACTTGTCTAAATTGATTAAAAATACATTATATTTTGTCCCCAATTTAGAGCCCAGGACGGTGGAACGCATTTCAGAGCATTAAATTTTCAAAATTTTCAAGGAGTGCAGACCCCCAGATCCCTCTGGAAGAAAGGGAGTAAAAGCCTCTTTTTGATATGGGCGGTTACTTTTTTCAAACCTGCCGGCTACTTCAATTTTCATTGAAACCCTTGCTCAATAAGAGAAAATACCAAGAAACTGTCTTAGTTGAGGAGACAGTTATAAGAGATGGGGGCTACTTAGAGAAGTCATAAGCCCTAGCAATCTCAAGTTTTGTGCACCCAAAAAAATGACTGGAAAAAATTACTTAGGCCCAAGAAGGATATATCATTACCCATAATCACTGGAGTAACTTCAGTCTTGAATTGCACCAATATGAAACTCTCCAAGCCTGTTGAGCGCAGTGTTTTCAAAATCAAAAAGTTTGTTCCATAATGACGAAAAAATTAAAAAAAGCCAACAAATGAATGGCGTCAAGAAATGTATTTATCATGGGTTATGTAACCTTTTCTTTGGGGTGTTACATGGTATGCTGTTACTATTGCTTCATTAGCGGTAGGCTATATATTCGAGTTGTTCTTATTTATATTCATTCGTGTCTTACGACCGTCCCTACGCCCTCAAAATTAAATACCCAGTGACCAGGGGTTTCTCTTAGACGTAGTTTTTTGCATGCTGCTATATGAAAGGTTTAGCACGTTTTGTATGTTTACTGAATCATTGTTATACGAGCATAGTTTAGATCATTTTGTAGGGTTGTTTTTCTTGCTGTAATTTTTTTACATTTCCGAGTTATCATTCTGTTTGTTGTATTATTTCCATCCATTCTGTTGATGAAGGCATAATAAAGAGGGTCGCACACGGCTCGTGTTGACACACCCCAATTGAGGTTGCTTGTTACATGATAAATGTTTTATATTCGTTTGAGCGGGGTAGCGAATTAGAATATAAATTGAGATGTATTACAGAAGATTAGTAAATAACCAACTTATAAAACAACAACAGCAACAACAAAGGTCAAACTTATTTATTTCATTTATGAAAATTAATGTCTCATTATTTACATGCACTAACACTGGTCACAAAGCAAACACAAAACAATGCTAAATCCCTGGATACTGTCTTTTTCATTAATTTTCCCCAGTTAATATTAGTTACAGCCCAGAGGAAGTAACCTCACTCCATTTTCTACACCAAAGTCAGTCACTTTCTGAAATCCTGGAACAGGGCTGTCAGTAAGGGCCAGGAACGGGGATTTCCTCCTACGCAACCACAGCCTACTTTCACAAGAAATGAACATAAAAAAATAGAACCAGAAGAACCATTTTAACTCTCTAGTGTTACATTCCCCACATCCTTGTTGTATTTATCATGCAAATTGAAATGTTAATGACAGCCCTGTGCTAGCAGATTACATTTCATAATTTCTTTTGCATCATAAAAGTCTCTTCTACGAGTGGATGTAATTAACATTTCTTTGTATCAGGGCTTTGTTTTAGCATTGACTGGCAGGCCCTGGCACCTTAACCTTGGGCAGAAAAGAAATCTTTGTTATTTCATGAAAATTATATGCTGGACACCCTGGATTTCACAGGGTTACATCACTGGGTTCCCAACAAATTATTTTTTCCTAGACAAAAGCATATCATGACCTGGTATCCAAATAGGTTATTTCTGAGTTCCCCTGGGCCTCCGTACCAAAACGAGGTTAAGTACTCAGCCTTTGATATAGAAATGATTTTTCATTCTCGAGCAGATGAAACTAATTTTCACAGGAAAGGTTATGCACTTGGCCTTATTTTGAAAGTGAGGGTTTTTGGAACTCAGCAGTGGCCTATTAATATTTGTTTGTAACAATAATCCATTCACAACGGCCATATCTGGAGATGTCTTGTAATATCCGTGAAGTTTTTGTCATACTGATGTCTATGCAGAACATTTTTCTCTGGAACTAATCCTTTCCTCCTTAACCCACAATAGCCATCATTTTGTAGTGTAAACTCTCTATAGTTTCAGTCTAATGTACCTAGCAGGCAGAGAAAAAATGAGAGGGAGTCAATGCAGAGCACAATGCAGTGCTCATTGTACAAATACTTCAGAGTGCTTTGTGGATCGAGGGTCAAGGGTGTCTGCTATTTATATAGTCAATTGTTTATAATATTTACCCTCTAAGAATGCCATTTCTTCATTTTCATCAATAGTTGTATCTATGAAAAAAGTAGAACCACATAATCATTTCTGCAGCAGTGACACGTGATTAAAGGTTTTCAAGAAGTTTACTTAGTCTGTGAACACAGCTACCTCTCATACATGTAGCTCCCCATTGCTGGGGATGTTTCTGAGTAAGACCTGTGTATTTTGGCCCATCAATACTTAAAAAAAAGTCTGTCCAGAATCTGGTATAAAGGAGTTATGATTGGTTGCTACTGCTCTCCTTCAGCTGTAGGTCATAAATATCAAATGTACAAGCAGTTGATCTACCAAGAACCACAATTTCCACGGAATATACTTGCTTTACCAGAGGTTCTTCAGTTTTGCTGTTGCCAAATTCACAGCAGAACTCAAAATTTTACCATAATCAACTAGGTGAAAACAGAAACTTGAACAAATTTGCATCCAGAGTCCTGTTACTACCAGATTAAACAAATATTTACAAACATCAGTATGAAATATTTGTGGGCCAAATTAGAGACATTTCTTGTGCCAAACGCCTCAGTGACAGGGAGGGATGAAAGGTAACAGAATATTATGCAGGTTAATTCTCCTACAAATCTCCAGCGCCCGGCTCCTTGAAAGATGGTTAAGTTTAACCCCAGGATTAAGCCAAATTTTAAGCCTGTTTTCCTCATTTAAGAACATGCAACTCGAGGTTACAAAATACTGTTGAGTCTTTACTACAAGGTGTAGTAATGATAACACAAAATGTTACCCTAAGCAATGCATAGGAATGTAAAATACAAAAACGGAACAAAATTTTAATGCTGGATTAAAGCTAATCGCCCTTTCAGGAACCGGGCCCAGAACAAGCATAAAGGATTGAGCTTACCCAGATCTCTTCTCTGTATCGTCTTTCTTTTCCCTATGACAGTCCTTTTGTGTGCCTCTTTGGCAAAATATTCAACAAATAGCTCCTACAAAGTTGTCGAGTTGTCGAATCAATACGTAAAGAGAAATATTTGTGCAATTTCAAGATAAATCTTAAGTAAAACACAAATATGTGAAAAATAATAGTAGGTAATCAAACTCCCTTTTAGGGGGGGAAGGGTTGAGCATACTGGTATTTTCCTATTGGAGGGTTAAACTATTACTGTCCAGCCCTATAAATAATTTATCATGCGTGCAGGTCTCGACTTTATTCACAGTATTAAAAACTAAAAATTTTAGGAAATACTTTGAACTTGCTGCATGTATATAAATGTATGGGGTTGTGTGAAAATCTCACCAAAAACTGTTTAATCTTATAAAAGGACCATTCTACTTTTTATACCCACTGCCCTCCACCCTCACCCTTATAAATACGATTTTCTGATGGAGGGAGGGGGCGGGGGGGCGTTACTAGGCAAGAGGTTTTTTCTGAAAACAGGTATTTAACAATTTTTCCTCGAGCCCGAATGGGCTCTGAGTCAATAGCCCATGAGGCCGAATGGGCTATTGACTCAGAGGCCATGAGGGCGAAAGGAATAATTGTTTTAGTAACATCCAACTAATTGGTCAAAAATATCCAGACAAAACAACTTAAAGCAAAGCTTTAATCCTTTTTTGCTGCCAAAAATCGGGCACTTTTTGTTACTACTGGGCTATAACTTATAGCCTAGTAGTAGCTCAACCAATCAGAACGCAGCATTTATAATAGACCACTAGCTGGATTTTACTAGCATCCGAAATGTCAATTTCTAATGGGGGAAAATTCCAAGCAAATATATTTCCAAAAGGATGAGGGATAAGTCACATCATCGATATGCGGATGGATGATACGATTTTTCTGATTAAGAGGGCTGTAAAATACCAACCTAGGATTAAAATGGCTCTTTTCTGAAGAAGGGTAAATTAATATCGCCAAATGTTCTGACGAGTACTGAATAAAAGCAATACAATTTTTGAGGACATGACGGAATAAATGTTTATTTGTGAAGAGAGGCAACCGGTAAACCCTATGAATAATTCTCTGAACGGGAAAGAAAAAAGAAACTCTTCATTAATAGTATAGGGGGCGCAGATATTGTATAGAAGGCTCTTAAAGCTTTACTTCTGATTTTATTTATGGAAATTAAAAAAAACGCAGTGATTATATTCAAACTTACTGCTGCCTTCGTTAAGAGGAATACCGACTCTCTGTTAGCCAAATGCAAATCAGGATCAATCTTCATCATATTACGAACTCGAGTTTGTGGAAACTGTGTTAATCGCCCCACTGCAGCCTCTTCGTTCTGCGCGTTACCTTCTGTGGTAACAACAGCTTGCTCAACTTCGTCCGCCATCTTGAATCTAAACCTGGCGGGAAAAGATCTTGTTACCAGTCCAAAAATCGGACCACATAGGCCGCTCGGATAGATGAGGCCAAGGGACTAGGCCGGAAATTGCCCATGAAAATTTTAGAGGGACATCAAGGAGTACCGTAAATCCTCTAATAAATCCCCGGGGGGCTTATTTATTTCGAACACATTTGAGGTGGGGGCGGGGGCGGTGGGGCTTAACAGACACCCTAGGCGTATTTAAGAGGAGGGGCTTAATTTAGATAGGACGATGGTATCAGTTCTCCATGGAGGTCAAACACCAACAATTCCAAAATGAACAGAGGTGTTGGTTGAAACCAAGAGCCACAATGGCTGTTGTTAAAAACCAACACTTCCAAATATCAATTCGATCTAGAACGCACAGGCATGTTTCAAGCAGTTCTTATGAACTCCTAAGTGCTCAGCGGGCAGGCAAATTACAATCGAAATACTGCATTAACAACGAGCTGAGGATCAAATACAAAACCGAACTTCCAGTTGGTGAATAAACCAGCCAGGATCAGTCCAAACGAAGTTTAAGTTTTACAGTCGGGATTGATTAATACAGTCCATCATTTATTAGTGAAGAATAATAAGCGGGGGAGGAGGAGCTTAAAAGAGAAGGGGGCTTGTTAACTTTCTTCCCCTGAAAAGGGGAGGGGAACCCTTATCCGGGTGCTTAATAGAGGACTTAAGGTCAGTATTATAGTTTTTTTGAAAAAGACCTACTCCAGGAGTCATGGAGCCCTGCCAGGAGCCGATTACTTGGAGCTTCCATATGTGCTGTACCCATGAGTCAACCCAATCGGCTCCTGGCCCCTGCTTATAATGATCCCCTTACGAAATGGTCACCAAACAAGATGGCCGCCAATTATGAAGCTCCGTGCTAAAGAGAAAATAATTTTAAGTTTCCTATTCAACTTTTTCTTTCAGTTCATTTTCATGTCAAAATCTTTTATGTAAACATGTCGGCAACTAAGAGATGGAAACGGAAACAGCAGACAGAAGTTCCAGAAGACGACTGTGAAGCATTTGCACGCGAATCGCTGGCATAACTATGTAAATTAAAGGACAAAAGGAAATTATTCAAGACATCTCGAACTCGTAAAAGCCAAAGTAAAGCTGAATGAAGCAGCATTTAAAAGAGCCCTATATTACTATTTTCTTGCTCAGTATTAATCCCCGCCATACTGACCCTCGCACGTTCTTAGATATTTTTGTCTACTTTCTTTTTTCCTCTCTTTCTAACCTGAGATCAGGCCCAATTTTAGCGGTTCTCATACATTCTCTCTAACGGCTCCATGCCCGCCGGAATGTAATTTTCAAAGCGAAACGAAAATTGAGCCTGATCTCAGGTTACTCTCTTTCATATTTCCCACTTTCTACTGTACTTATCATTTTTTCTCTTTTATCCTAAATAAAACTGTAATTTAATCATAGGGCATGTAATTAGTTTCACTGTATCTTGCTCTTCTCCATTTAGTCGGCTTGTAATCCGTGATACTTCAATCTTATGAATTATATCCTCCAATCTGTAATGTAATATAAAGGGCCTGTAATATAAATAAATGGAGGAAATAGTAAAATACAATAATACAACTGAAAATTCCCTTACGTGGGGCGGCTTGCAAACTGTTCAGCACTGACAGTTTCGCAACACTGGGTTGCCCTTAGTGTTATCAATTTTTGGCTGTGGAGAAAAGTTAATCTGGAAACATTACCTGCGCTTTAGAGAACAGAGCTTTACTGAAAACATTCAAACTAAAAATGAGCTAATTTAGTTTATCTGTACTTGGCTACCAGCAATCCTTTTTCTTTCTCAGTGATAACCACGTACCCCACGATGCTCGTTTTGTTCTTTTCAATTTCATAAAATAAAACACTCTCAAACTTAAATCTGTCTCAATTCATTAATCTGTTGTCTCCTTAAAATTTCGGGTGCAGATTCATTTTAATGGAATTTCCTCCGATTAGTATTTTTATTTGCTGTCAGAATATGTGCGGCATTGTTTTCAAACGCGTTCTCTCACTTATCTCTACTTTTATCTTCTCAGAATTCATACGGCGTTTCATTAATTTTTGCCTGCGTACAGACGTCTGCAACAAAGGAAATAGGAGACGTCTGCACGCAGGCAACATTAATTTTAACTGTTAATTCTTGTATAGAACACCATATAGCTCAGCATTAAATCTTTTTTAATAGTGCATTATTCTTTGAAAACTTCCACTCTTATTATCTAACGTAGACTGATACTGTCTTTATTCATTGTCTTATTTTCCATGGAATATTAAATTAGCCTCCAGCTAGGCGGAAATACAGAGATTGAAAAGTAATTTTTTTTGACATTTTCTTTTCAGAAGTATAATTGTTATATGGCAGTTCACAATCAATCCGCAATATGTTAAAAACATCTGCCTAACATTTTCATGTCATGTGCTATTTCGTCTGCAAAAAATATAGAAGCTGTTACGTTGAAGAATGCCTCCTTCACTTTGTGTTCAGCTTATGCAAGCTCACTGGAAACACTAATTTAATAGAAAGTTTACAGTACTAAAAAATGATAATAGCAGTTATAAAAGGAGTATATAGATCAATTACAATTCCCTTAAATCTAAAATTTATAAACATTTGAAATTACGGAGTTAACCTTCTAAAATATGTAGAAAAATGCTAAAGATATTACTAAAATTCTTAAGAGTTACAAATTATACATGGGAACCACAATTGTCGCTTATGAGATCTACAAGCCAGGTGAATTCGCCGTATGCTTGACTTCAAAGATTGTAAGCCAAGTTTGTCTTTGGCTTGTCTTTGGCTTGTTTTTGGCTTGCTGTCCATATACAGTGTATATGGTCCATAGTACCTCAAAGAATGTTTCCCGTAATGGCAGTATTACCGGGTATATAAAAATCCTTATTTTTAAGTGATACTTCGATGACTTAACGTGATGACTTAGAAAAGAACAATTATCTAACCGAAGTAGTAAAAATGGATAAGCAAGAGCTATTAAGGCCCCTATTTAATGATTTTTGCTTTAAGTACAAATAAAAGAAGAAGATTTAAGTTGTATAACAATCAAATGACACCGTCCTCATAGATCCAGACGCACCAGTCACGTACTATACTGATCTTCCCGACCTGGGCATGCATGTTTTGCTAAAAACTACTTCACTTTCCGTGCATTTTCACAAGTTTTTTTGTACCTCGCTACAAACTTTGTCGACATCCTCTTCGCGTCCCTCAATGTTACCTTTTTCGCAGACGTATCTTTTTCGAAAATTTCAAAAGCGTCGAAAGATATCAGGCCAAGGGTTACGTAAGAGTTTAAACACAAGCTTAATGGTCTCAATACATCAGTTACAAAAATGATTTATCCCAAGAACGAATTAAATTCCATGTACTTGAAAGAAAGATGCTGATTTCTCTGAGCAATCCACAGAAATAAATTTATTTTTGGCCACTGCTTTTTCTCTGCTGTGTATAGTAATGTTTAACTTGACGACCTTTTGGGTCCGTGAAAACAGTATTTCCTTTTTCCGGAACACAGAAATCTTGTTAAGTATTAGAAGACGAATTATTCATTGAGCTTTGAGCTGTCTTCAAACAGCTCTACGACTGACGCTTAATTTCTGTTTGCCGGGTACTACCCTAGCCTGGGGCCCGTTTCTCGAAAGTCCCGATAATTAACGGGCCCGGTAAGCTGTTGTCGTTTACATTAAAGATCGAGGATTTAATGGTTTTGCATCTAACATGATGAAACTATCAGTTAATTAAACAAAATGGAGTAGTTTGCTAACAGGACCCACGCTTTTATTCTTTATATTTCGATTTCGATATTTGATTTCGGGCCCGAAAAGTTACCGGGACTTCCGAGAAACGGCCCCCTGGTGCCTTTTGCATATGGTAATATCAGTAAATGTGCCACCGGGTCATCAGCGGGACAGAAAACGAAGTCAGAAAACAGCATTTGTGTTTGGAAAACTTTGTTGTTTCCTTGACATCAACGATCGTATTCAGTAAAATTAATAGAATATCACTTAACTGGTAACTTTTCATTTATGAGTTAACTATTAATTTTCTGGCCAATTATCAGTTAACTATTGATTTCTAGCCAAATATCAGTTAACTGCTAACCCCATTAAAAATATGGCACCCTCTAATTAAGTCATAATATAATAAGTGAAAATCATATGCAGTAATTAAAGCAGCTGCTTCAGTTCCTTGATAACCTCCGTCATGGTGGGTCGGTCTTTAGGATCATCCTCAATGCACCAAAAGATTATACTTCCAAACTCCTTGTTTTCCACACGCCTTACTTGTTCCTCGCGCCGTTCAGGATTGGGCAGCTCATTCTTAAGGCACATTTCCGTCAAAAGTACCCCGAAACTGTAAACGTCAATCTAGGAAAGAAATTCCTCATTGGAGAATTTTAATGCGGCTATAATTCTCTATCTCGGTACACTTTGGATATTTATGTTCTATGTTATTGTATAAACTCACCCCACCCGGGAAATAAATAATTCTATGCGGCTTGTTAGCGCCAGTTTCCCAGCAAATGGTTGGGGGTCATCCGGGTATTCGATAATCCAATACTTAAGTAATTTCGAGGGAACCTTATGCGCAGGGCGTAACCTGGCCTCATAATAACTGATTATCTGATATAAAGGCGGCGCCTTGTATGTCTCAAAGGGTCCCCTTTGCACTTTCCCCTTTAGGATCTCGCTATTTTTTCTTTTTTCTCTCTTTGTTCATTTATGTATTTATTCATTTATTTGTCTATTTATTTAGTGTCATGTCTGTTTGCTTATTCTCTCATGTTCGTAACCGTGCAAAAATTTTAATTTTGATTTAAAATAAGGTCAATCGGCAGCACCAGGCTAAAATTGCTATTAGGAAAGAGGGAAGACGACAGGAAGGGCCAGGGAAGAGAGCCTACAGCACTCCCACATACACATGCACCCGCCTCCTTCGTCTGTCAAATATCCCTCCTTAAACTTCGGTAGGCACTTCAGTAGGCCTGATATTCGGGTTAACCAATAGTATTAAGTGCAGGTGATCTATTCTACAGTCAGTCAACCGAAGACCTATCCCTTTTATAATTCAGTCGCCAGGGTCGCACCAAACCAATTTTTCAAGTTCGTGCTGTGACGGACAATACTTCACTGGGGATTATAACCATGGGCAAAAAAAATGATAATTCGTGTCTTTTTGGCTCAGGTTTTGAAGAATTCTTGCATAACAAAGCTGTAATCAATAATGTTTATTTCTTTCAGTGTGCAATGAATTAATGCCTCGCGTACGGGCGTTTACCAAGACTGATAACTAAGTAGGATAAACCCACCTCTTTTTGGTAATCGGAACTGCCCGATTCGGGCGCAGCGTAGATCATGGCTCCTGGCCATTTTGTCATAATCTCTGCCACAAATTTTGCTGTTCCGTAGTCAGACAATTTGGCTCGCCATTGGTCATTTTTTTTCCAAAGTAGTACGTTGGCGCTACTGACGTCTCGGTGAATAATCGGTGTGGGTTTTCTTTGGTGAAGATACTCCAAGGCACGAGCTACATCCAAAGAAATTATTGACACTTCTGTTTCTGACAGCTGCTTCTTTCCTAACAAAGCTCGCAGGCTTAAATCCATAAGCTCAGTAACAAACAAAGGACAGTTTTCGTCTTTAGTTGCTCCAATAAATAATAACAGACAAGGGTGACGACACCGAGAAGCTATGTCCATTTCTCTCTCGAACAAACTGAGCTCTTGAGGCGTGAGGGTTGATCCTTTTAGTTTTTTAACAGCCACGGGACAGTCATGGAATTTGCCCTCCAAAACAATACCCCATCCTCCCTCCCCAAGGCATTTACCTGTTAATTCAACTTCATCTCGAGAAAGGATCCAGTCACGTGTCTTTAGCTGTAATTCATATTTGCTTAGTGTCTCTTTAGCTTCTTTAAGATCGGTCTCTTTTTTGACAATGTCTTGTTCGCGGTCCCTCAGCTGACTTCCTAATTCATTAAGTTCTTTTCTTTTAATTTTTAACTGCTCCAGTAGATTATAAGTTTCTCTTTCTTTACGTTCCTTTAAAATTTGGAATTGTTCTTGCAGCTCTTTTAGTTGTGTTTGGACATGTTCCACTCGCGTTTCTTTCTCAAGCAATTGTTTTTCATATTCTTTTAACCGCTTTTGAAACTGTCCTCTCTCCTGCGAGACTAAGGCTAATTGCCCTTCGTAATCTGTCAGCCGTTGACCCATTCTCGTTAATCGCTTTTCTAAGTCCTTTTTTTCACATTCAGTCTCCCCAAGTTGCTCAAGTAGTCTAGCTTCCGAAGACTCCTTCTGACTCAACTTTTCTTGGAGATTTCTTAACTTGCCTGACATCGACACGGTCACTAAAAGCATAAAATCTGAACGTAAACAAAAGAGCTCTTGACGTAAATGATAGAATTACCTTGTATTATATTTCTCGTTATTCGTTCCCTTGTATTATTGATCAGGTTCATTAATTAGTCTAGATAGTCTGCAAATACAGCCAACTCTCCTCGCTTCTCGCCCGTAAGGACGTTTCGCCAGGAGGGACGTCTGCGCCTTACCCTGCGAGCAAAAGGCTACATTTTTGCGGTCATTCCGTAATTCTTTTACCGTGATCCTCACTCGCCGTTGCTACCTCTCCGGGGATCCCATGACTAAGTTCTGCTTCAGATATTACACTTTCTCTCTTTTCACCCTAGTCAGAAAGTAGATAAAGGAATAAATAAATAAAATAAAATAAAAATTAAGCAGTCTCATCATAACCTAACTTTTGGTGTTAATCGTAGGTTTTTCTCTAATTTAGAATATATGGAAACTGATATTTTTACTCATCTTTTATGGAGGTGTGTAAAGAAATATATGCAAACCAAACGCAGACATACTGTTTTTCAGGACTCTGAAGACGGCATTAAATTTCAGCATCTCTCTACTTTTCATACAAGAGTCACCCAACCCAGGGAGGGGGGACGATTATCGTACACGACCACGCAAATTTGTATTTCTTAGGCTCTTTCTTATTATAGTGACGATTTGTCCAAACGTTTGGGCAAAAATACTGCTCAAGAAAGAAAAGTCCACTTCTGATTGACGTGCGTAGCTCAAAAAGGTCTTTGCTTAAATTCCCTAATATCACTACAACAACAACAACAACAACAACTTTATTTGTACTCCACATCAGTTGAATTATATATACATATATAAAAATACGATTACAAATAGAGAGAGTGCAGGCTGCCCATAATAACCATTGAGGGCTAAAGAGATTGGGCAGCCTTAAAATAAGTTATTAATAAATGATTTTGTTAAGGGTCAGGTGCACACGACACAAATAAAAGAAAAAAAAATCAGACAGCAAACAAAAAAACTAAGTGTGCCAGTATTAAGCAAGGGAATGCCAGAAAAAAATATATTGATAATAAATTTGCAATTAATATCTATCAATAAGAAAACGGTGGGTGATCCTACTGAGACGATAATACTGGGGTTGTTTAGCTTAATTGAGTTTTGCGCCTTTTGACTTGCATCAGCTAAGTACGAACTACGTCAGAAGACTGAAATAGACGAAGCAAGCAACTATCTGGGTCCATCAGTGACCCACCTTGTCCGGTGATGAAATTGCTCAGAGAGCCGATTTCAAGGTCGTGTGGAAAACGAAACAACGAGTCCCAATTTCTTGGGCTTTCATCGCTTACCTGTGAGTCATTTGGAGACAGACCTTTAGAGAAAGACTTTTCTGTTATTAAAAAAAAAACTGGAAGGAGAGATTTGATATTATAAAACCATAATAACCAGAGAATGACAGAAAATCTGCTCGGTAGCAAGAGAACAGTATTGGCCTGAAATCTAACATGCTGCTTAATGGGCCATTTTGACAACTTCATGTACAATGTACTGCGTGATTTTCACAAGTATATTTCTCAAGGAAGCAAGAATTGAATATAATTAATTATAAATGACCTCACATCAGACCTCACACATATAATACAAATAATGATAATTATTTTCCCATGACCAAATAAATCCACAGAAAAGAGAATCGTCACCTTCTTCTTTGCCACCAAACTGTCTGAAATTTCATAGTCGTCACTTTCATCCTCTTCACTTGTACTTTCATCTTCTTCAGACTCATTATGAAAAACAATAAAAGTTACTTTTTTGTGGTTCTAGCTTGCACAACAGGCGTAATTTGGAACGCATAGGCGGGTTTTAAGGCTCGAGCGCAAAGCGCAAGTAAGACACGCTCCTGAACCCCACAAATAGCCTGCAATGTAGGCGTATCTTCTTTTGGGCGAAAGGAAGCCGCTTGTTTATGTTCCTGGTGCCGAGGCTGCCATCTTTGATTTTATGACAGAAGGAGATTAGAAATAACAATCCTTGGGTAAGGAATTACGACAAAATCCATTAGGAAATTGAGTAGCCTGCATAGCAAGCGTTATCGTATGGTTTAGGAGCAAAGAACGAGGAACGAGTGTCAAAGACCGCGCGAAAAATGGCACAAGTAAAAGAGCGGAGAGGATTATTCTGACTATTCTGGATATCACAAAAACCTCATCCAATAATTGTTTATAAGAACCTTTTCTTTGAACTTATTTCGTGTAACTTATTACAGTGTAAAAAAGAATGCGATATGTATGGTAAAATGGTGACTCGTGAAATTAGGGAATAATTTCACTTGCGTTTTGTCCAAATCCTTATAATTTCCCGAGCCTTTAGGCGAGGGAAAACGCAAGTGAAATTATTCCCTAATTTCACGAGTATACCATTTGATTACCTATTAATATCATGGGTGACGAATTACGTAAGCAATCTTGGATTTTTGACATGTTTATCTTGGATGGTATCGATCGAGAACTCCTGCACTCTGTCGAACGTTTAGAGCTTAAATTTGGCTTAAGTTCAGAGTTTTTCGACAAATTACCTGTTAGAATCCTTCTTGATGTGCTCTTTCGTGTGTTCAGGTTTTCTAAAGCGTCTTGTTTGCCCTGACATCTTCATTCATGACATTTTAAAACTTTGTCGCCATCTTGACACTGAGACGTACGGAAGGTTACCATGGCAATTTTGTAATTTCACATGTGAAATTACAAATTAACGCTGAAATTTCGCGCCAAAATTAAGGAGTAATTCGTCACCTATGATATTAGGCTTAAAATATTCTGGTACAAGGTTTCTGTCACCTGAAAATTATAAATGCTCTCTTAGGTCAATGCACCAAGGTCCCGTTTACGCGTATTCGAACTGATTTTTGAATCCGCAACTTCAAGAATTTCCACGTCCACACGTGTCCATATTCAAATCAAATTTGCCCGTCCACACGTATTCGACACGTATCGCCGGATTCACTCTAGTTCCTAAGGGTTAGGGTTAGGGATAGGGTATGGGTTGGGATGCGGATCAGGGTCCTCAAAATTGTTATAATCGTCATTTTGAGGCCAAATGAGAAATGACGATACACTCTTGTTTTTCTATAAGAAGATATTTTATAAGAATATCGAGGCTGAAATTTGCGAAATTTTAAGAATATTTTAAGAATAAACCCCAGGCTGAGATTTTGAAAAGGATATAATTTGTGTGTTCAAAAACTTAAATACAATACAATTATATGTTTTCAACTTGTTTCATTCTCTGAACGGCAAACCTGCCAACAAAACGAAAAAACCTGCACTTACTATAATTGAAACCCCAATATATTCTGTCATAAACTATAATTTAACTGAATAACACATGAATATTTTCAGCCTAAAATCAGCAGAAAATAAGAATATACAGCCTGGGCTGGAGAAACAACATTCTTATGAAAAAGAAAAGAGTGTAATCGCAATTTCGGTGTCGAGAACAGAGATCATGCTGTGAATACAGCCCATTCTCGGTAAAGAACTGTGCTCGATTTTCTTACGTCACCGGATAAATAATATATCCGGATTTAGCGTCCACATCGTTCCGGATTCATAACATATAAAAAAATTTCCACTCTAGAGAGCGGATTCAAAACGTTGCGGATTCGTATGTCTGATTCATCTGATACGTGTGGACGAATGCCGTATCTGGAAAGAAAACGTTGCGGATTCAAAAATATCCTTATACGTGTGGACGGAGCCTCAGAGTATTTAGGGGTGGACCATTTGATTTTTGATGGGGGGGGGGGGTTGTGCAAATCCCCCAAAAAATATCGAGCATATGTTTCTGGTTAAAAAAAAATTTCTTGCAGAATTCTTAAGAAGGAAAAAAAAATCGAGCAGCCTTATAAACCTGGGCGTGGCAAAGGATTTTGCGTGATGCGTGACGGCCCCAAAAGTAGCTGTGAGTCACATGATACAGGACTGGGCATCACAGTAAAAAATGAGTGTAAAATGGGGTTGACAGGCCTACACGACTCCCCAGCCAGCGCGTGTTTAAAATAGCCTTTTTATAGTTTGGCTCCCACGAGTATGTCTTTGAGCGACCGCCCTCTTTTATAAGATACGAGAGGCGGTTTTTTGTAGATTTCGCTCAGTAATGGTTGTTGTTCTATTAAATGCCAGTTTTTCATGAGAATTTGCTTTAGGTTTGGCACTGATGGTTGGTATTGTGTGGCAAAAGGCAAGATTCGTTGGTTTGCCTTTGGTTTCTGTTGAAGAGCTACTTTCCTGTCTTTGAAGTTCACCTCTGAGAGGGTTGTGTTAATAAGATCCTCTGGGTAACCCCTCTGTAGCAGATGCGCTTTGAAATTTGTAATTTTCTCTTCGAATATTAGTTTGGAAGAGTTTGTTCTGAGGAGTCGGAGGGCTTCCCCTTTAATGAAGCCTTTTTTTAACTCCCTGCGGGTGACAGGAAGCAAAATGGGTATACTGAAATGTCTCAGTTGGTTTGAAATGAGTACGCACGTCAAGGATTGCGTCTCTTTCGAATCTTTCCCCTTTGTAGATGTAGGTGTCCAGGAATGTTGTTTCCTTATCGGAAATTTCAGCCGTAAATTTGATCGTAGGGTGATGACTGTTTGCTTGTTCAATGAAATTTTCTATTCTGTCTCTGTTTGTAGTCCAGAGCGAGAAGATGTCGTCTATGTAACGTTTCCAAACGAGCACTTTAAAAAGGCTTTGGCTAAGGATTTCCGTCTCTACCTTGTTCATGAATATATTAGAAAAGGCGACTGCCATTTTCGTGCCCATGGCCGTACCATGTGTTTGAAGGTAGTTTTTTCCATTAAACTGGAAAGAATTTTCTTGGAGAATTAGCCTGAGCGCTCGTTTTAGTAGTTGTGTAGGGATAGGAGATTCGTTTCTATAGAATATTTCGTATGCTCTGCATACCGTGTCTATTCCCTCCTCTTGCGGTATATTTGTATACAAGCTCGTAGCGTCCATTGAAACAAGTACACTGTAAATTAAAAAGATCTGTTTCAGCCCCAAAGTGTCAATTCAGCCCTGCAGGCCAAAGTCTGATTCAGCCCTTCTTGGAGCCATTTGAACACAATTTAGGCCAAAAAAGCTCTATCAAAAGGCTATTCCAGCCCACGGTAGGGCCCATTTCAGCCCTGGGACCAAATCAGCCCTAGCTAATTGGACTGTATTGGCCCTGATTTAAGGGAGCCAAATTAGACCCAAAAATAGGACTGTATTTTACTCACCGAAACGGCCCTGTTTTTAGGGCTAAAACAGATCTTTCTGATTTAGAGTGTATGACGTGCGCTGGGACTTTCGTATTTTCTATGAAATTGACGAAGTCGGTAGTATCTTTAAGATACGACTTTTGTTGTTGTGCTATCGGCTGAAGGAGTTTGTCGACAAATGATGATAATTTCTCCGTTTTTTAAACTCTAGATAACTCCAAATACTAAATGCGTATCTTGAGAAGCCAGATTACTGTGCAATTTCTCCTTCTTTGAAGTCCCTCTCTCTTGCTTTGAAAGCAAAAAACAGGATTCAAATAAGATGGAAATTCCAGCTCGCCCTTTGGACAAGTTAGAACCATTACACGCAAGTTTGAAAGCTTTTCTCAGTATAGCATTACGTAATTAGAAAGAAAAAAACGTTCACTCGTTCAGTGGGCAAGTGATCTGTTGGGCAAGTACAGAGAGTGATGCATATAACATCCACTAGCCTGACAGGGAAATCAACTAGCCGCAGGTTAGCAGAGATGCATTTCTTTGTACACTGAATAAAGATGAAACTCTTTATTACTTTGGAAGAAAGATGTAAACTTCAAAATGCATTGCGTGTAAAGGTAGTTTTTAATAGCCTAAAGGGTGAATTTTGAGTGGCTGGTGATGGTCAAGTTATTAAACTTCAAAATTTGTGTTTTAAATTTCCATTAAAAAAAATATCATGCATGGACAGGGAGTTTAAAAAAAAAATCCTGCAGGGCTTGAGCAATAAAAAAAAATATCTAGCAGTCTAAAAATCCTGCAACCCCCCCATCAAAAATCAAATGGTCCACCCCTTATTGAAAGCTTAAACTCGACACGTGGCATTAAGTATTTCTGGTTCAGTTGCTGAGGTTAATGAAGTCGATCGTATTTGATTGATGCTGTTAATTAAAAGTTCATCTACTGCTTATTTCTATCACTCCTTCACTCTGATTTTAGCAGCATTTAGGAATTAGCGAGAGAGAGATTTTTTTGTTCCTTACTACTAAAACTTAAAGTTTGGTGAGGCGGGGTGAATGAAAATAAAGTCATGTAACTTGTTTTAGAATTACTTACACATTGCCATACTTGTTGCCCGACATCTTGTATGTTTAAGAATTTTTCATAACGAAACGCAGCTGAAGAAAGAGCCAACAGTGACTCCGTTTTCGTGACAGTCAACTCCTTGACATGACTCTTTTCACATTCAAGACGCAAGTCCTTTCTTTTGACTCCAGCAAGAGCTATTCTGTTTGTTTCTTTGGGTTGCTCTGCTTGTGGAAGAGCCTCGAGTAAATCGCCTTTTAAAACCGGCGCGGGTGCTGCTTTTGGCTGAAGACCAAGTGCCGACCTGTCAACAGACACATAGCCCTCGCAGTCTCGAAGAAGAATATACATCCTCCTTCTTTTCTCCATTATTTTACTGTCTGCGTTCAAATACGAAATCCATCAGAATTATTTTGTAACGAGATTTGCATACTGTTAACCTTTAAGACGTGTTCTGCCCCTCTGGCCAGAATTTTTCTAACTTGTGACGTCACATCGGCCTTTATGTTTGCTCCTTTATATTTTGCCTTTAATAACGTGCTTATACCAAGTTAGTGCGGCATACTGAAGCATATTGGAATATTTAATCCGGCCGCAATCAGAATTTGTTATATAACTATATCATTTAGCTTCACGAACATTTTTGTCAATTTATTGGTAATGATTTCGTTTCCAGCTGGATATACTTCACGGTCAGTCGATGTTCTACAGACCATCACATCAGACAGTTTCCTATCCTGTTTCTGTGGCATTGTGGTGGAATGGACATGAATTGAATGATGCAACCACTCACCGCCTGCGCATAAGCCGCTTTGGGTCACAAGGGGGCTGGGGAGAGAAAGAAAATTTAGCGCGAGCGGTGGGTGGAGGGAGGAGGGGGGGGGGGGTGGGATGGCTAAAGGGAAAGCAAGAAAGAGGCTCTTCCCTCGCGTGCACGCCATTTTTATTATTAGGCTGATTTAGCAACAGCACGGGAACGTCATTTGACGACGGGAAAGCGCGCGGAAAGGACTAAACTCGACTTCCGGTGCCCAATTTGCCGCTCAGCCATTGGTCGAGCTAGTTGTTTGGTTTGCGCGCGCCGTCGTCAACTGGCGTTCCCGTTCTGTTGCTAAATCAGCCTATTACTAGTAATAGTTGACACTACAGCTGTCCCCGCTCTGTATATTGTCGGTCAATAGTATTCTTGCTCGTTGTGTAGCTCTTTGAAATACACTGATTTATGATGATCTTCATACATATTCCATACAATAGGTGAGATAAATACAGGAAACGCAAGGTTCCATGCACGTTTTCACTTCGATTTACAGAGCTTTGATCAAAACATTCTCAGTTTCGATAATAGTTTATTCTAAACCGTAGGAAAAGATTTAATTAGTATAGGTAATAGCATGGTTTTTAGTGATATTTGACATAAATACCACAAGTGATATTTCAAAATTGTTAGACGTAATTTCACGAGCCGTTAGGCGAGTGAAATTTGAGACAATTTTGAAATATCACGAGTGGTATTTATGCCAAATATCACGTACAAATCATGCTATTATTTGTTTATACTACTACCTGCAAAAGTTTTGAAATTTTCATATGTAGGTATTTCAAATTAAGCTGGAATACCACTGCTCTAAGCCAATCAAATTGCAGAAATTTCTCATGTAGTAGTATAAGAAGTTTAATTTTTTTGCTATTTCTATTTCACTTTTTACATTTAGTTCATTTTATTTGCCGGAAAGTAAGCCTTAGAAATTGAAAGGACGTTTGATCAATTCACGCTCGCCCATTCTAGCCTTATTTTAAACCTTTTAGCGGAAGGACATCTGTGAGCAGGGAATAAGTCAGCAGAGAATTTGATGGTCGGCGAATTTCTGTAATCGTCCATCGTTCTGCTAGTGATAAGCTAGCCGTTGAATCATTCACTCTTCTTGCTTGTTTTGGGCCGAGTCCTGGTCAAAGAAAGAGAAGGAGTATCTGGCAAGGTTTCCAATCAAATATTTGCGAACTCGTGTCTGGCAAACTCTCTTAGTGTTAAAATATACACTGTTATACGCACCTTATAACTTCATCTGCGCTTAACGAGTGTCTTTTGGTCTTTCATAACTTTCATAACAACTGCCGAAGAATGTCACTGATAACACGTGACGCAAAAGAGTATCGAAGTATGACTGCACAATTAATGTCACAAAATCTACCCGTTGTAAGCGGTCCCTTCGGGATTTTGTTGTGTTTTACGTCATCCTAACCATTTCGTACTTGCGGGCGCAAACAATAGAAACGTCATCATTACCTACCGATTCCTCGCGGCCCCTGTTCAAGCAAATCAAGATTTTTTTCTATATTGACTGTATGACTGTATATTTCAACTGTAAGTACTTTCCTTAATATACGCGCGAAATACTAGAGTGCCTCCTCGGGATTTCGCCCCTGCAGGGGCAATTGATTGCGGGCGACAAGAGGAGCCCCCAATCCTAATATCCAGGCTGTTATTACGCATGCGTTGCATGGATGTTGCCAGCATTTGTTTGGACTTCCACTGAGAATGAATGGAATGCACTGAACGCAATTTGATCACGCGTGTTTCGACCTTCTACCCCTCGTAATCTGATCACGCGTGCTTTGGCCATCTGTTACGTGAAACCTACGCAAAGCACAGCTTCGTCGTGGAGCAAAAGCGTTTTGACCTTCTATCGTTGTCGCCGGCACTCAGTACCCTTTGGTTATTACTAGTTATTATTTATTGCGGACGACAAAAGGAGCCCGCAATCCTAACTTCCCGGCTGATATTACGCATGCGTTGCATGTATGTAGCCAGTATTTCTTTTGACTACCACAAAGAATGAATGGAATGCACAAAACACAATTTCCTCACTTCTACACCTCGTACTCTGATCAGGCTTGTTTTGACCATCTGTCAAGGAAAACTTGCGCAAAGCACAGCGTTGGAGCAAAAGCGTTTGGACCTCTGATCGTTGTCGCCCGCACTCCCTAACCTTTGGTTATTACTAGTCTCTTTATTGTTCAGAATAGCAAGGAGAGCAAAGATGTAACCAGAAGGCAGCCACGGGCCTTACCTGTCATTTCAATTCGTCCTTGGTAAAAATGGCAAAACAACGTAATGGTTCACGTTATACACAAGCACAGTCTTGAAGACAATGAAAGGAGGAAACCAAAAACAAAAACAACACAGAAATTGATACATAACGTCTACAAGCAATAGTTGTAAGAGAGGACTTTTTCTCAACAGAAGCTGAAAAAATTTGGCCATACAACTAGTTGCGAAAATAAAGAACACCGAGTATGATATGATATTTCATTCATTGTCTGTAGCGTTTTTGTCATCATAGTGCGGTGGTTGTATCAGCATATTGGCTGCTTCGGCTGCAAGTTTTGGTGTTAGGTTCCTTATTTTGGGCTTGAACTGAAGTCAAGGTGCTCGGTTCTTTCTTGTGATTCATAGCCACTGCAAAAGCAATTATACTCAGTGCTTAATACTTTTTACTGAGTGTGTATGCCATCATGTTATTCGATACTCTGCCGTAGCTAGTTTTCCGTGTTCAGTGCTTTTTTCGAAAGGTGATACCCTCCTGGTTCGTGGTCAGCTTAGCCAAATTAGTTCAGTGCATAACAGGTGTTCGTATTCCATCTTTCGTCGTTTCTGAGGGCAACAGTTTACTTTCATATTTGCTCTAATCGGTTACATCGGAGAAATCTGTTAGTCGGACTCCCAGCTGAGACATCCAGACTCCCAGATGAGTTTATCATGTTTCGTGTTCTGGACTTAAGTTAGTGTTATGCAATAATTGAAAGAAGGAGTAAAATTTTGTTGAGGCTAAAGAAATAAAAATTTCTTTACTACCGTTATATGATTCAGTGGCGTGTGGGAATCCGATAAGTTGGATACTTGTGTGATGTTTTGCTTAAATTGTTTCACAAAGGCAGCCTTCTTAAATTCTTATTCAGTATACATAACGAATCAAACGTAGTCCCTTTTTGAATTAACTACCGCTAAACAGAAACATTAACGACACATTCATACAGGATTCACCTCGACATAAATTAAAATATTCACAAATTCCGGGAAATAAGTGTTTGAAATTAAAAGAAAAAAAAAACAATAGACAGAGTTATAAACTGGTCCTCTTCTCGTTGGAAGTTGTGAATATATTTATGTTATAAATTCGTCTTTACTTCTTGTATTCAGCGGTCATAGCAAACTAGAAACTGCTTTTGACCAATTTCGAATCACCAAAATTCATACTTGGCTCCGAGCCCGTTTAACGAATTATTTAACAATTAATCTCAATGAGATTGGCAAGTTTGAATTTATACATTATTTGAAACCGGCATATTGCTGTATAGTTGGAGTTTCTCTTTTTCAGTGTTGTTCGTTGTTCTCTCTTCATGTTATTATTACTGTTATTATTAGCCTCTTAAACTCTGGTTTCGCGTAGAAGCATGGACGTACAAATAAGGGCATTGTTGTGCTGAAGATCAGCAACAAACTGACGCACGGCTTAACAACTCGCAGGAACTGGGCTGGCGAAGTGATTAACATCACGCGCTTGCCTATGCGGGTGTAACTAGAAATTTTTGACTGTACAAGAAAAAATGATTAACCAAATAAAACCACTTGCAACTCCGAAATCATGTTTTTAATTACTGAGACTTTCAAATAAAAGAGAACTAAAAATTGGCTCATTTTTATTTAGCAATTCTTATTTACTAGCAAACCATTTTCGTTCTCGGTTATAACCACTTACAAAGTTCTTTCTTTGAATTTCCATTAAATAAAACACCTTATATGTCTCATTTTTTTTATCTATTGCCTTAGCATTTTTATTTGCTGTCAAACTGTTTGCGGCATTGTTTCCAAACGTGATCTCAACTTTTATTTTACAATTTATACGTACGGCGTTTCATTTTAAGTGTTAATTCTTGTAAAGACTGAGCACCACATAGTTCAACAATAAATGGCTCTATTTTAACAGTGCATTCTTTTTTAAAAACTTCCATTCTTATTACCTAACATAGATTGATACTGTCTTTATATTTATTTTATTATTAAAAACTTCTTGTTATTATCTAACACAGAGTGATACAGTATAGTCCTTATTCATTCTATTATTTTCCACGCATGCAATATTAAATTAGCCTCCAGCGAGACGGAAATAGAGAAGCTGAAAAGCATTTTCGTTGACATTTTCTTTACAAAAGTATAATTTTTTAATGACAGTTCGCTGTGGCATTTACATAAATCAATCCGCAATATGTTAGAAACATCTGCCTAACATTTGCCAAGTCCTACTTCGTCTGCAAAATAATATAAAAGCTGTTAAAGAATGTCTCCTTTACTTTCGAAGAAATGAACGAAAGGTAACTTTGGTACTTAATGGTTGATATGTATCATACCCCCAAATATCTTGCTTAAGACACTAAAGAAGAAAGGGTTTGGTTTAACTTTGTCACGAACATACTGAGCATCAACGAAGTCTTTAAAGGACAATCTTAAAATAATTTAGATTGTACTCTTGTGTTCTCAACGACTATTTGTGACTGAAGATGAGCAATACAAGTTGCGATCCAGAATCCTCTTTATCTTGGAACATAGCTGATTATGATCTTGTCAGAGTAGCAGTTACAAGTTCAGTTATTGTCGCATCCATGTCTCCTGTAACCGTAACCGGGAATCTTCTTGTTGTGCTCGCCATATGGAGAAACCAGTCTTTAAGAAGCTCGACGTACTTCTTGGTTGGCGCTTTATCGCTGGAATCCTTCGTATCGGGGGGTACTTTTTCAACCATCATATGCTATAAAAGAACTTGCCATGATGTTGAGACCATCTGTGATAAAGACATCGGTCTTCTATTATTTGCATTTAATCCTCGGAGGCCTTGGAATTTACACAACTGCTATTACGACCTTAACTACAACATTGATGGCAATCGAAAGGTGTCTTTATATGACTAGGCGAAGATGGGCGAATTCCAGCCGCGTTTTCAAATTCTTTCTTGTGATATTACTTCTGCCCATACCACTAAATGTCTTCCGTACGTTGCAAATTTTGACCGGATCTTACTGCCTAGTGTCACAAATAGCAATAATATCCCTTGTAACACTTTGCTTTGTTGTAACTTCCTTAACTTATCTTCAAGTTTATCGAAGCATTCGTCACCATCAACAGCAAATTCAAGCCAGCTTGACTTCGACGCGTTCCCCAAGAGGGCCATTTATAAACATGGCAAAGTACAAAAAATCAGTCTTTACAATTCTCCTTATCTTGGCTTCGTTCTATTTGAGTTATTTTCCGTTCATTGTCAACGTTTTTCTACTCTTGCTGTTCGGGCAATCGCCGAGATTGATTGCTGCTTATAAAGTGTCGGTTGTATTGGTGTTCGCATTGTCCGCGATCACCCCAATCCTTTATTGTTGGAGAATCAGACAAATTCGCGAAGGAGTGAGGCAGTTACTGTATAAACTGCTCTGTAAGGACTAAAAAAAATGACTGCACATCATGATTTAACACTAACGTGAAACGTAATGAAGAATAATTTGAAATGATCTAAGGCCGGAGCTCTTTATATCGTCCTCCCTCCACCAATTATTGGAGAACAGGAAAATCAGTGCAAACGGAGTGGAAAATTCGCGTGAACACTGCAAAGAAACGAGAATTGAACCGGAAATTTGAAACCTTAGGGAGCTTAAGCAACGACGACGGCGACGGCGACGGCAACGAGAACAGCAAAAAAGGAATAGGTTAGATTAGCACAACAATAATTTTGCACGTGCATGCATCACGCTTTTTTGTACATTTTTTGCCGTTGTTTCTCGAATCCAGCGTGAAACTTCCCAGTTTCACGTTTTATGAAGGACGTGAACACAGGACAACTATTTTCTGTTTCTTTTTCTAAACTTAAATACAGTTCTTCAAAATCAACTCCAAAAAAATTTGCCAACATTTGACAAATTGAATGAAATGGAATAAGAGGAATGAAGTTTGAAAAAGCGCGAATTCCCGTTTTTAAGTGACGTTTCGCTGCCGTTGTTTTCGTGGTTGCTAAAACTCTCTTTTATCTTGAAGAGTCAATCTTCATCTCTAAAGCTGAGGGACATACAGCCCCATTCCCGTTTCTCATTTCTTTTGTGTCGGAAGAAGCTAAGTCAAGAGGAGAGAACTTGGACACATGCTTGAGTATTGCTGGTTTGCACGTGACGTCACGGCGACCATACTGGTGATCAAGAACAAAAGCAAATCTCTCCTTTGGGGACTAAACTCCAACATGGCCGCCCTGTCACGTGGTTGCTTAGAGCGACTCGAAATTGGCCTGGACTCGAGCCACACTCTCTCGAGGATCCCCTTTCAGAAACGTGTAAATTCCAGAATGTAGTTTTTCCGCGCGTGTTAACACGATGGAGTAATCTTCCTCCGTGGCGAGTTGAAGATCCTGGCGTAACTGACGTCTAGCAGCGTGATCCATTGGTACTGTGCCAAATGACCTACCACGAAAACAAAGAGAAAACAGATACACTCTATTGGGGTACGATTGACCAGGTTTGACTGTAAGTGGTAAAGATGTGAACTAGGATTGAAAAGTTGAGAAAACAATTCAATAGCACTAAAGAAGAAGAATAAATCATAAAGTTTATCCTGCGGGGGAAGGGGTAGGGTGGCATTGTGGTCGAATTTTATTTATCTGCAGTGTAACGTATTTGAGCTTCCATGTTGCTATAATGTGGCATTTTTCCCAAAACAATACTACGATAACTGCGTTTGTTCTCTGCTAGCAAACATTGGTGGAATTTACTGACTAACCCTATGTATCAGCAGTCTGTATTTTAAAACAAGTTAGATGTGCGCATCAACAGGGAGTTTAGGCAAAGTCGTTTTTGAGCGACGTACGTTAACCAGAAGTGTGGCCTTTTTAAGCCTAACTAAAAGGCGTTGGCGCTACCGAATGTGTATTTCTCAGTGTCTTTACCGTACAAGAATGAAGAGAAGAGTCGTGGATGAGAGGACAACAGACGTGCTCTCTTTACAATACATTTTTAACATGTGAACAGTAAGCTCGGACGTCAGCATACAAAGGAACCACTGGCAGCCGCTCTCAGTCCATTTATGATCTTACTGTACCCACCCAACCCATGATGTGATGTGTGAAGGTTGACCACAACACCGGGGTCTACGTCCCCTACTCTTTTCGAACAGTGGTGTGGGTTCTTTTACGTCCCACAAGAACCAGATAAGTGTAAGTGCTGTGAAACGGGACCTACGGTTTTTCGTCCTTATCCGAGAAGACTAGAGAGTCTAACCGTTTGCAGATGTCATCACAAAGGCAGCACTTTCTTCTCAGTTATTTAAAGACCCTGAGGCTGCCAGACCCTGAGTGTTGGTCCGGCCGGGGTTCGAACCCGTGACCTCCCGCTCAGCAGACCGGCGCTCTCCCAACTGAGCCAACCAGGCGGCGGTAAATTCAACTCAACTCAGTTGAATTTACAAGAGACGATTTTCCCGAAAAAATTAGGCAAAACTAATGCCCAAGAACGCAAAAAGTCCTCTTCCGGTTGGCGTGCGTCAATACTCTATTATGAGCGTTGCAAACAGGTAAACTTGGAAGGATTGTTAACGCTACAGAACTTAGGGTTACATTTCACATTGAAATCATATTCATTTAAATTCATTCTCTGAGTTGAATTTACATGTGCAGGTGCCACTGAACGTGTTGGGGGAAGGGGTTGGGTTCCAGTTAATTAGAGAACCTTTAGCAGACTTACAATTAAACTGCCCTGATATTATGGGGCATATTATACATACGTTTTAGCTTCCACGTATTTGATGAGTGCCAGAGCTTTTCTGTCAAGGAGACGCAGGAAATTATCGATGAATCCCTCGCGGACACCGCAAACGTAAGGAAGGAGATTGAGCTGTGAAGTGAACAGATATACAAAAGTAAGTATCAAACAGTGGATCAACTACTGAATAACTTAGGGCTTGTCATGATAGATATCATTCATGGTAGTATGGGTATCAAGGGTTTGGTGTATAATTAAAGCTTGTAGTATGCTACCACTAACTGTAAATCATTATGAACTGAAAGGCCAGCTAGGCTTAGCTTTGCTTCCAGCTTCATAGCTTGTCTGCCAAGCGCGTAAATGAGCCGATAGTAGAAAGGGGCGAAAAAGAGAGAGACAGAGAAATGGGCGTTTTTCTGGCTTTTCCACTCATTTCTACGTTGGCCAAACAAAACCTCCACCCTAGCAGGCTGCCAGATTTCAAGGGCTTTAAACGAGCAAGACCCTCGGTAATCATAAACAACAGCGTAGTCTTTTGGAAGGTCGATTACGAGAGAGAAGGAAAAAGAAATTGCACCATCATTGATTCATTTCTATTGCTTATAGCTATCCGGCATATAGACCATGCCTGGGTTGTTCAAACGTTGGATAAAGCTATCCATCGGACACGGCGCGAGGAGAGGGAGACAGGCGCGCCGTTCTTATTTGGTTCCTATTCTTGTGTAATTGTTACTTACATCATGCAAGAACGCTTGTACCAGCATACCAGCTTCTTCTGAGTTGTGAAATAAACCCCTTGAATAAAGAAAAATACACAGTTTCATTTACGCCAGTGAAAAGTGAAAACATCAGTTATGATCATCAGTATCAATAAACGAATGCTCGCTCTCGAAAAACTTGTTTCAGGGAAAACAGAATTGACTAGTCCAGAAGTTCGGGCTTTGGCGATTTCAAAGGTTTGACGGGATTCCCTCAGAGCCTTTTTTTCTCCTACTCGATTGACCAAGAAGAAGACAAATCGATGCTCAGGTCGCACGGTGTCAAGAAGAGATTTTTTTAAGTACTCACAGCGCAGGGAATACTGGAGCATCTTCCGCCTCCTCTAGCAGCAGCGCCAACTCAATGTCAATGAACTCTTTTCTTATGACCACATGTTGGTTAAAGGGGCAGGTCTGTTTGACTTCACCTGTATCCAGGTCAACCAGAGTGCTGGGAAGGCTACTGGTGATGATTCCTTTAACTGGAAGACTGAAAGGATCCTTGGTGCTCTAATGTACAAAGAGACATGATCCCATAATTTGAAGGTATTTATGAGGGAGGGTTCTTTAATGCTGTCGTCCCGACCCAAAGTTTCGCTAAATCCCTTAATCCGAGCCTGAGTATCAGGCGTTTCTGGGGGAAAGGGGGAGCAACCTTGCATAAAAACAGTCCCATGCAGTCTCACACCATCTTTCCTAAATATTCCACTTCTCGCCTTGTAAAAAGGCAGAATCTATTAGGAACCCGGATAATTCGTTCTTAAGCGATAAAACTGTTCACTCTTGAGGCCTACCGTGTCAAACGCCGTCGGCGCCGTCTTGTTTTATTTCCTGGGATTTCATTTAACATACAAGAATTAGAAACATGGGCAACAACTAGTTGCTAAAACGCCTCGCGTTTCAGAAATCTTTAGCTGGCAAAATGGTCCCGAACATAACACCAGCTTTAGTTTTCAACACTCAGAACTGTTTTAGTAAACTTTTAAAACGTCAAAAAAGTCAACAGCTTATTTTCTTTAGTTGCAAAATCGAGGCAACGTTTTCTCTTTCGCTGGGGTAATTTATCAGAGTGTAAACGCAAGCATGACGTCGATCACAACCTAGACTGAGCCCAACCAAAGCCATTTCGCCATGAGAAGCTCTGAAACGTCTAGTGTAACCGCAACTATTGATTGACAAAAAGAAGCTAGCTCTAGTAAGCACCTTAAGCAAGCCTTGAACAAACAGATCAGAATCGTACAAATCAGAGTCATTAGACAAAGTCTCTACGGCATAACGTGATCTTCGTCGCTCCTCAGAGGACAACAGTAATGCCAAGGTGTTGACCATCTGTAGCGCAACAAAAAAAAATACAAAAATACAATCAGAATCATTTTCTAGTAATACAATGCATATCAAACAAGGGAAGTTTGCCCCTTGTAAGATAATTGGGATTCTGGAATCTGGTAAACTTTTGCTTGAGTAATCCAGAATTCTGGGAATTCAACTCAGGAAGTTCCGAATCCCACTAACAATTGCAAACCAGAATCTAACTTCCACTGACAAGCGATCTGAAATCCAGTAAACAGAATTATCCGGAATCCACAGGGTGCACGTGGATGGAATCCAGAATCCAAGAATGTCTTCGATGTCTTGTTCTAATATGGGGCCCAGTTGTTCGAAGGCCGATTAGCGCTAACCTGAGGTTAGATTTTAATCCGGGTTCCTTTTCCTTTTATTCGAATTGAGGATTTTCTCAGATGATTTTGTCTATTCTTTTAGGATCATCCAATCATCATATTGTAGATACAAAGAATTTAACTAAATATGCTTTTTAAGCTTTCAAATCTGAATTCAAATTTCGCACTAACCCTGGGTTATCTTAACCTAGCTTTGAACAACTCAGCCCTCGTGAGTATTAATAATCATTCCTGATACTCTGGTATGAAAACTAACATGCTTTCCAGCTTAGCCAAAAATTCAATATGTTAAATGGGCATAAAAAGAGATTGCAGCCTACTAAGGGACATTCTCAAGGTTCTTGCCTTTTCAAAAATTGGCTTGCAAACATGTGATCAAATACATTTAGAAAAATTTATGAAAAAAGGGGTCATGAAGTTTTTCTATGTTACAATTGTAGAAATAAAGAAAGCCAGATGGTAACTTTTAAACTTAATTGAACATATTCAATTCGGTATTTACACCAAGTATGTGCCTAATGAAAAGACATAGATCATATACCATGTTGACTTTGTCCAGTGTTTTTCCCACAACTAGTGTACTTCCAAATGTCTGTAAATGCGACGTGATGACTCTGGAAAAGGAAAAAAATATAGAGGCATGAAACCAATAGGGGAAAAAATTCTTATTTGTCATTTCTGCTGTCATTTTGGATCCACACGGAGAAAGGCTCGTAGTTTCTGTTTTCCTTTTTATTTTCCTAGCACCCTTCCCTCCCTAGTCCCAAAATAAATCTGCCCTAGTCCAATTTTATGGAAAGAGAAAATATTGGTCCCATATTTTGCTACAACACAGGATCAATGATCTAGAAAGTCTACTCTCTTTGGCTAAACAAAATCATCTCTAGGAACTTTGGTGATGGATCCTGAGACCTTTGTGAGTGAGGGTTCAGTTTTGGGCTAAAATAGGGTGGACTACATGAGCCCTTCCCTTAGATTCACCTCTGATGCTAAAACCCATTTCATTGGAATTAAAGCACGCTAGTGACAAATGCTCCCAAAACTAAAACTAAAGCCCGCATTCATGTGAAGAAAGGTAGCATACAGCTGTATCATTAGGGTGACGTGACATTTACATTATGTTCACGGTTATGTCTATATAAAGGAAACTGTTTTAATGTGTTACATGTACCTCATTAAAAAGCGATCCTCAAGCTTGTTTGATTGTCCAGGACCAAAGGCTGTCTCACTTAACTACAAATAAAAATATTTTTGTTTGTCACCTTGAAGATGTGTGCATTCTACAGTATTGAAAAGTAATGTTGCTTTTCAAACAAGTTTGCCTTCAGTTTAATTCAAACTGATGACCCCCTTTCTCCTTGGAAGAGCCATTTTTAATCTGAACTACTAGGGGCCTTGCACACTCAGTTCTTCCTCCAGCCCCCTCAGACCCCCCCGTCCCCATTCTTTTTTCTTTTTTTCTTTTGGGAATCCGGTGGTCTACACTTTTATGGAGGACAAAGACATGACACAAAAATCACGAAAAAAAAAATTAAAACAACAACAACAACAAAAATAACAACATATTCCACAGCCTTTTCAACTGTCTTTTTTTGGAAATGAAAATAATAGTTATGAACCGTATTTAGTTCAATGAGTTTATACCCTTTTGATGTTATCAGCAAAAGTATGCAACATTATTACTTACCGGAATAGAATCAGGAACACCTACTGATTGAAGACTGGTTATTGTTTTGATAAAGCGAGGTAGATGGCTACCAAATGACAATACAGCAGATGTTAAGTCCTGAACAAGCAAATTAAGAGTCAGAGATTATTTTAAAACTTAATCATAACTATAACAAAATTGTCAAATCTGATTGGCTATCAACTACCCTGATTTCAGCCTTAATTGGACAGTTTAATAGGACAGTACGCGTCATGCCTAAGTAATTGGACAGTACGTGCCATCATGCGTGCACTAAATGGCTTTTTTTTTCACTGCTTGCAAAACAAAATTTCGAATTTCTTGTGTTTTGATTTAAAAAATAGCCTATTATATCACAAATTGTGATAGAGAACTTTGTGTCGTCCAATTCGGTCTGTAATCATACTCATTGGACTCCACTCAGTCCTGTTACCATTACTAACAGCAAATCTTCTGGATGATTAAAGTGTAATGTTCTGTTGTTAAAGCAAAAACCATATGTACATGTAGTCATTGAATTAAAATAACCATACACATGTTAAACACTGAATGCTGATACCTTGGCTTGCAAAACCCTGAGCTTAGCAATAAGAATTTTAACTCGCTCTTCAACCAATTCCACATATGGCAAGTAGCTTTTGAATTCTGAGAATGGAATTATGAGAGACAGGCCAGAAATATTGGTGCCAGACTTGTCACGTCCATAGAAAATGAAAGAATGGCAGACAATACTGTGATCTTTCAGCACAAATAACTTGGTGTCGATGAGGTTTTCAGGAGTATCTCGTAAAAGTTCACCATGGAGAGTCCGTCCCACTACATATCGTACACTTGCTTCCTGTGTAAATCAATCATAAGAAAAAAAATAATGTCTTAAAAGTTACAGAGATAAGATACAAGATACTTGGGATAATAATTATTTATTTTGAATGACTATAAAAACCTACAAGTGATGGATCAGTGCTCCAGTGCCTATGACTGAACTTGTAACTCCAACCCTGAGGTGGTCTAACATCCCACTAACCCCCCTACTTGCCTAACACTCCCATTAGCAGCCATCATGCTAAAGGTAGGGTTCAGGTACATGCCCTCTGTCAGTAGCGAGACCCTGAGGCCCTTAGTAGCATGATAAAATGGCGACAAATGACAAAAAGATGGGATAATACCGACAGGGAAATGGCCTACTCCTCAAAATGCAAAACGGCTGTGTGTGTAATTTAGACTAGGGATATACGTAACCCTCCAAATTGGGCCTCAGAAGTCTGAAAGCTATATTCTGACAGTCTCTAGATGTTATGATTTAGACAGTCAAAATTTTGTACCCAAAATTTCCAAATTTTTGTCTGCTTCTTGAACAATAAAATATCTTTATGCACATTCGTTAATATTAAAAATGTACCAGTAACTTCTAAGAAGGTTAAAGCACAGGGCAACCAGGCTCACACCTGGTGAGAAACCAGAATGTCAAAACTTGCCAAAATAGTATTCATAGGTCAGGGATCAGTGAGAAAACAACACAAAGGCAACTGAACTACATACATACATAGAAAACACAAATAAATACAGTCAAATGACTGTTAATGTGCATTTTCACCGTTTTATCGAACTCATGTTCATAAATCCCATACAAATCCTTATAATTTGGCCTAGAGGATTTTTATTGTGAGCCTGGACTGCCTGTAGTTAGAGAGATCATTTACCTGAAATTCGGCATCCCCGACTCCTCTCCATACATGCTGGAGTCTAGGTCCTAAAACGTTATCCCAGTAGCACAACACCACTGCGACAAAAGGACCACTCTCCGCAAGCTTAGACACATGATCTGATGTTAGGTTCGAGAACCGGAAGCCATCATCAGCCGGTGTCGTCCAAAAACTCACGTCATCTAAAACCTCCTTCTCTTTTGCCATTATGTGTTTATGAGCAATAAGCTGGCTATAACAGTTATCAAGTCATCGGCAAGCTTTGAGCAAGGATGCTGAGTGCAAACGCGTAAATCATGTCATAGACATTGTCAAAGACTGGCCGCCATTTTGTTCTGAAAGCAAATTCAGACCCAGATCTCCTCTGCATGCAGGTATGAGCAGCAGGGGAGGTTCACGGGTCGGACTGAGTGAGCCGACGTTCACACGGCAACGCGAATTTTAGACCGGCTTAAAAAATTGACCAGATACTCAAAACCGAACTGCTCTATATTTTCGCTCCGCGAACAGAGAACTGACAAACCAGGTTGAATTTAACTTTTTTTCAGTGGTTTTACCACGATAATCCTAGGCTCGATTTCCGCCGTCTCCCGGTTTGATCTTGATCCTCCCCGGGGGATGAGGGCGGGCTCATTTTCCCGAACAGCGGCTGATAATCAAGCCTACGATAATCCTTCCACACGCAAAACTGAAAAAAAATTGATTTTCTTACTTAAATTTGCTTATAACATTCATGATGTACGGCCAAAAAAATAAAACTGGTTGCATCAATCATTAACTTAAAATTTTGAGCTGGAAAACTAGCCAAAAGTGCAAATTATCCTGGCAGTCATTTTCAGAAACTAGAATGAAAGTTATGCTCGTATAAATTGCGAATTATGCCAAAAAATTTCAGCCATCGTTTATTTCCTTTTTTTTCCTCTGCTATGTTTCTGTGTTCCGTTTTTGTTTTTGTTTTATTTGTTTGTTTGTTTGTTTGTTTGTTTTCAAATTTATCTTCACCAACATCTTTTTAGGTAGGCACACGCGTAGTCGCTCTCAGGTAAAGCTATAGGGGCTCTGACAGGCCAGCGGCACATACCCAGCAAAAATTAATCCATGTATCCCCCCCTCTCCCCCGGGGAGAGACCTTTGCTAGCAGGGAACCATGTCTTTAACGCGTGAACTAATTTGGTACCCTGGGTGCCAGAGCCTTTTCATGCGCGGTTTTTTCTCGCGGCTCGCACGCGAGAAAAAACCTCTGCTACCCAGAGTACTAATTTGGCTGAAATTTGGCCAACGTACTTGTAGTCTGGTAACGACAAAAGTGCAAACCCACTTGACAAAAAATCTCAGACATACGATTTTGTAGTCAAACGTGTCAAAAAGCGAATGCGATCTTAATCGTTTTCTTCCGTTTGTCTTGGCCGGTCTGGACTATGTTAACAGACACATCTACTTTCGCAAAAAGCACCTCGTTTCCGAAATGAGTTAAGGTTTAAGATTTTTTAAAGAAATTAGCCGCAAAGTGAAACCATAAGCTTTCAGAAGTACGCTTTCGTTCAAGGCCGTATTTATTTAAACTACTGCAATCGCGGCTCGAATTGGCGCGAGGACGGTCCTGAAAGGTGGATGATACCTTAATCGATTGTTTTGCTCATGGCTAATTTTTTTTCTGATCAGCCCTTCTTTTGGGGAACGTCTGTCATAGACTTTTAGAGAAATTCTTATGCACCCCCGTGCACAACACAAACATAACGTGTAGTTCAGTTAAGTGATTATCGTCCAATATAACGGTAGTATTTTTAGAGCAATTCTTATGCACCCCCCTGCACAACACAAACATAACGTGTAGTTCAGTTCAGTGATTATCGTCCAATATAACGGCTTTATTTCACTTATCATCAAATAAAGCAAGTCAAAGTTAAACAAGACATTCCTCGTGTTGATACAGTATCTGAAATAGCTTGACCTGCTAGTATCAGATCTGACAAGAAATCAGGAATAATCCTGAATCCAAGACTGTCTCGGATTAACTTACAAAACAGTAAACTAAGTAAAGGGAAAACGAATTGGTGCGTGATACACCTTCACGTTCGCCGTTTATTGTAAATAGCTATAGGTTGCTCGTCATACTTTTGGCTTTTGGCTCGGAATCAACAGCAATCACTTGCCTTTAATTTCAAAGGGCGATTGGCTACACAATTAAATTGCATAGAAGGTTATTTTTCAGTATAAGGTCAACCACATTTGTTTGCCTTAATTATATTCAAGAAACGTAAAAAACGTGACTTGAAACCACTCGACGTTTCAGACGTTGACATCGTCAGTAGATTCTTTTTCAAGGTGTTATTTTTGAGGTGTTACTCTCTCGGCCAAGATTTCTCGGCCACGAAAATCGTGATCGGATCATAAATATTCGACAAGGAGTGACTCTTGCCAAATCGTGCGTTTCCGTCAAAGAATTTTGGTTTTGGCATTTCACAGTCAAACTGCAGCTAACTGCCAAAGGTAAGTCTTTGAAATTTCTTGGTAGAAAGTAACTAAGAATTACGAAATCTAGGGTGAAATTTACGTGTCAATACGACTAGCTGTTTGCCCAAGACTCTTTTTTGCTCTGAACAGGCTTACGTTTTGAGCGAACGTTTTTCAGCATTCATCTAGGGACACAACCACAACTTCCCTGTGCGACTTTGAAACTGACGTATATCATCACAAAGATACTGTTTATGCTCTGCTTAACAGGTTCCATTTGGCCGAATTGATCGTATACGTCTTCAATCACAACATATTCGGCAAAGTTGATTACTACAACATTTATCCGCTAACATTAAAGTACGTTGACTACTTTGTGCAGCATAAACACAGTCTCTGGGTTGTTTTCTAACTGTTTGCTGACTTACGATCCCCATTTTAGCAAGTTTTGAGAAGAAATAATCAGAAGTTAAATAATCAGTGCAGTCGAAAATCACAATTGCCTCAAGTAAGTGGCTAACTTCGCATATTTCAGTTTTCAGTCAAATCAGAATACAGAAAACCCGCCGAGTAAGAACCCGGTTTTTAAGAACCAGTTAAGCTAAATTTGTCAGGTTCTTATTTTCCAAAATCAAGAGAGGATAAAAAAAATTCTGTATACTTGGGCAAACAAGATAAGTCAAGTTTCTCCTTTGAAGACATTGGTGCTTTACCAATCCAACTGCATATATGTAACGGTATGCAGATTTTATATAGCCAAGAATTAAAGCTGAATACCACTAAACACTCTTAACTACAATGTATTTTTTAAAAAAAACAACCTAAATCTGGACTTGTTACCATGTTTGTAAGAACCTGTTTCGGTCTATCTCGGGAAAATGCAGGTTCTTAGTCGCGGGTTTTATATGTAATTTAAATAAATTTTTCCACACCGAATGTTAGATTTTCAGCGTTACTTCACGGATTGGTGTACCTATAACAAGAGAACACCAGACATGTGTCACGTTTTTTTTTTTTAAATTTCTTTGCCTTCTCCACACAAATACGGAGTAAAATGACCAGATTTTTAGTCATGTTATAAACGCATGATTCAAGTTTTGGTCTCGACTCCCCTCGAAGATAAAGCTGTTTTTCTTCTACGGCCATGCATTTTAATTCTAAAAGTTGCAAAAACTTTCGAGAAACTTAAAAAAATATTAACAGGTGAAAAGTATCACGTGACCTATTTTGCTTAACTACTAATTATATATAAAAAAGAGTCAACCATTCCGGCCAGATTCAAGCAAGAAATGATGATACAATAACAAAAATACTGTATTTAATAAATACTGTGTGGCAGCTCGCCACCCCATTTTTAGTTTTCTTTTCTTTCCTGGTTCGACCATACGTGTTAAGGGTCATAGATATCTGATTTCTTAAGTTACAGGAAAATTAAGGTTACCTTTTTTTTTTTTGAGGTTGTCAAATTTTGGAAGGTTCTGATAAATTTTCACAAAGTTATGATCATTATAAGATTTTAAGCCCCAGGCCATGCTTTAACATGCTTGAGAAGACGATAAATATTGCAGCTCTGATCTCTGTTTGAAATCGGATGCGGTCGCCTCTCTTCAGCTCCAACCACCTTTCCCCTCTTGTAAGTAACTGGGTGACTTGGAATATTTGCGAAAAAGTTTCAAAGGATGCGAATCCTGTTATTGAGAGACGTTTTTATTCTCCTCCCTTTTGTCAAATCGTAAGCTCCCTCTTCTTCCCTCCGTACATACATTTACAAAAAAAATGTACAGCTACTTTCGCAAAAAGCACCTCGTTTCTGTAATGAGTTAAGGTTTAAGATTTTTTTAAAGACTTAGCCGCAAAAAGAAACCATAAGCTTTCAGAAGTACGCTTTGGTTTGTAAGGCCGTATTTATTTAAACCATGGGCCGCAATCGCGGCGCAAATCCGCGCGAGGACGGTCCTGAAAGGTGGATGATACCTTAATCGATTGTTTTGCTCATGACTGTTCATCCTCGGAGACCCAAGGGCAGTTAGTCGAGTCGATAAAATGTTCGTGGTGAAAGTTTATTGTAAGTTCGAGACGAGCTCGTCTCGATCTTACAGTAAACTTTCACCAGGAACATTTTATCGACCCGACTAACTCGCCCCTGGGTCTCCGAGGATGATGACGATTAGGCCCGGTTCAAACGTCGAACTTTACATGTGCCGAACCTAACTCAGTTAGGTTCGCGATCGGCACATGTAAAGTTCGAGGTATGAATCAATTAGGAACGGCACTTTTGTATTTGGATCGACTCTGCTGTTATATTCGACTGAGCTTGTCGAATAGAACCCTTCTTTGGACGAACGTCTGTCATCAAGGATTTTGAAAGCAATTCTTATGCATTCCCCGTGCGCAACACAAATAAAAACATGTGGTTCAGTTCAGTGATAATCGTCCAATATAATACAGTATAATTTCACTTATTATCATCAAGTAAAGCAAAGCAAAGTAAAACAAGAAATTCCCCGTGTTGATACAGTGTCTGAAATAGCTTGACCTGCTGGTATCAGATCTATACTCTTCAGTGTTACCCACAAAAAGGAAAATAAAACATTACAACTGCAGGAGTTGGTCGAAATAACTGCTCATGCATGCATATCGTTCTAGTCGTCTCAGTCCGTCAGTGCACCGAGTCAAAGTTATATACTTTTTCACAGGTTGATTGCAACTAAGCTCGGAAATTTGGTACCCCCAACTGCTTTCACGTCGTACGGTTCATTTTCAGAATCACTGACTGTAGTAAATAATTTCGCCTTGCGACATAATAAACATCCTCACAAAGACATTTGCCCGTAGCAGGTTCCATTTGAGTGATCGCACGCAAACATTGCATCACGACATTTTCAAAACTGAGAACTACAGTCTTATGCATTTCATCAACAAGGTTAAAAGTTAGGACTACATTTTTTCGCGTAGTTTGCTCTTGGCCGCGTGCACACCCCACTACTAGCTTGCTGAATCCAATTAAGTTTCAGTGACAAAAAGTCAGGAATAATCCTGAATCCACGACTGTCTCGGATTACCTTACGAAACAGTAAACTAGTAAAGGGAAAACGAATTGGTGCGTGATACACCTTCACGTTCGCCGTTTATTGTAAATAGCTATAGGTTGCTCGTCATACTTTTGGCTTTTGGCTCGGAATTAACAGCAATCACTTGCCTTTAATTTCAAAGGGCGATTGGCTACACAATTAAATTGAATAGAAGGTTATTTTTCAGTATAAGGTCAACCACATTTGTTTGCCTTAATTATATTCAAGAAACGTAAAAAACGTGACTTGAAACCACTCGACGTTTCAGACGTTGACATCGTCAGTAGATTCTTTTTCAAGGTGTTATTTTTGAGGTGTTACTCTCTCGGCCAAGATTTCTCGGCCACGAAAATCGTGATCGGATCATAAATATTCGACAAGGAGTGACTCTTGCCAAATCGTGCGTTTCCGTCAAAGAATTTTGGTTTTGGCATTTCACAGTCAAACTGCAGCTAACTGCCAAAGGTAAGTCTTTGAAATTTCTTGGTAGAAAGTAACTAAGAATTACGAAATCTAGGGTGAAATTTACGTGTCAATACGACTAGCTGTTTGCCCAAGACTCTTTTTTGCTCTGAACAGGCTTACGTTTTGAGCGAACGTTTTTCAGCATTCATCTAGGGACACAACCACAACTTCCCTGTGCGACTTTGAAACTGACGTATATCATCACAAAGATACTGTTTATGCTCTGCTTAACAGGTTCCATTTGGCCGAATTGATCGTATACGTCTTCAATCACAACATATTCGGCAAAGTTGATTACTACAACATTTATCCGCTAACATTAAAGTACGTTGACTACTTTGTGCAGCATAAACACAGTCTCTGGGTTGTTTTCTAACTGTTTGCTGACTTACGATCCCCATTTTAGCAAGTTTTGAGAAGAAATAATCAGAAGTTAAATAATCAGTGCAGTCGAAAATCACAATTGCCTCAAGTAAGTGGCTAACTTCGCATATTTCAGTTTTCAGTCAAATCAGAATACAGAAAACCCGCCGAGTAAGAACCCGGTTTTTAAGAACCAGTTAAGCTAAATTTGTCAGGTTCTTATTTTCCAAAATCAAGAGAGGATAAAAAAAATTCTGTATACTTGGGCAAACAAGATAAGTCAAGTTTCTCCTTTGAAGACATTGGTGCTTTACCAATCCAACTGCATATATGTAACGGTATGCAGATTTTATATAGCCAAGAATTAAAGCTGAATACCACTAAACACTCTTAACTACAATGTATTTTTTAAAAAAAACAACCTAAATCTGGACTTGTTACCATGTTTGTAAGAACCTGTTTCGGTCTATCTCGGGAAAATGCAGGTTCTTAGTCGCGGGTTTTATATGTAATTTAAATAAATTTTTCCACACCGAATGTTAGATTTTCAGCGTTACTTCACGGATTGGTGTACCTATAACAAGAGAACACCAGACATGTGTCACGTTTTTTTTTTTTAAATTTCTTTGCCTTCTCCACACAAATACGGAGTAAAATGACCAGATTTTTAGTCATGTTATAAACGCATGATTCAAGTTTTGGTCTCGACTCCCCTCGAAGATAAAGCTGTTTTTCTTCTACGGCCATGCATTTTAATTCTAAAAGTTGCAAAAACTTTCGAGAAACTTAAAAAAATATTAACAGGTGAAAAGTATCACGTGACCTATTTTGCTTAACTACTAATTATATATAAAAAAGAGTCAACCATTCCGGCCAGATTCAAGCAAGAAATGATGATACAATAACAAAAATACTGTATTTAATAAATACTGTGTGGCAGCTCGCCACCCCATTTTTAGTTTTCTTTTCTTTCCTGGTTCGACCATACGTGTTAAGGGTCATAGATATCTGATTTCTTAAGTTACAGGAAAATTAAGGTTACCTTTTTTTTTTTTGAGGTTGTCAAATTTTGGAAGGTTCTGATAAATTTTCACAAAGTTATGATCATTATAAGATTTTAAGCCCCAGGCCATGCTTTAACATGCTTGAGAAGACGATAAATATTGCAGCTCTGATCTCTGTTTGAAATCGGATGCGGTCGCCTCTCTTCAGCTCCAACCACCTTTCCCCTCTTGTAAGTAACTGGGTGACTTGGAATATTTGCGAAAAAGTTTCAAAGGATGCGAATCCTGTTATTGAGAGACGTTTTTATTCTCCTCCCTTTTGTCAAATCGTAAGCTCCCTCTTCTTCCCTCCGTACATACATTTACAAAAAAAATGTACAGCTACTTTCGCAAAAAGCACCTCGTTTCTGTAATGAGTTAAGGTTTAAGATTTTTTTAAAGACTTAGCCGCAAAAAGAAACCATAAGCTTTCAGAAGTACGCTTTGGTTTGTAAGGCCGTATTTATTTAAACCATGGGCCGCAATCGCGGCGCAAATCCGCGCGAGGACGGTCCTGAAAGGTGGATGATACCTTAATCGATTGTTTTGCTCATGACTGTTCATCCTCGGAGACCCAAGGGCAGTTAGTCGAGTCGATAAAATGTTCGTGGTGAAAGTTTATTGTAAGTTCGAGACGAGCTCGTCTCGATCTTACAGTAAACTTTCACCAGGAACATTTTATCGACCCGACTAACTCGCCCCTGGGTCTCCGAGGATGATGACGATTAGGCCCGGTTCAAACGTCGAACTTTACATGTGCCGAACCTAACTCAGTTAGGTTCGCGATCGGCACATGTAAAGTTCGAGGTATGAATCAATTAGGAACGGCACTTTTGTATTTGGATCGACTCTGCTGTTATATTCGACTGAGCTTGTCGAATAGAACCCTTCTTTGGACGAACGTCTGTCATCAAGGATTTTGAAAGCAATTCTTATGCATTCCCCGTGCGCAACACAAATAAAAACATGTGGTTCAGTTCAGTGATAATCGTCCAATATAATACAGTATAATTTCACTTATTATCATCAAGTAAAGCAAAGCAAAGTAAAACAAGAAATTCCCCGTGTTGATACAGTGTCTGAAATAGCTTGACCTGCTGGTATCAGATCTATACTCTTCAGTGTTACCCACAAAAAGGAAAATAAAACATTACAACTGCAGGAGTTGGTCGAAATAACTGCTCATGCATGCATATCGTTCTAGTCGTCTCAGTCCGTCAGTGCACCGAGTCAAAGTTATATACTTTTTCACAGGTTGATTGCAACTAAGCTCGGAAATTTGGTACCCCCAACTGCTTTCACGTCGTACGGTTCATTTTCAGAATCACTGACTGTAGTAAATAATTTCGCCTTGCGACATAATAAACATCCTCACAAAGACATTTGCCCGTAGCAGGTTCCATTTGAGTGATCGCACGCAAACATTGCATCACGACATTTTCAAAACTGAGAACTACAGTCTTATGCATTTCATCAACAAGGTTAAAAGTTAGGACTACATTTTTTCGCGTAGTTTGCTCTTGGCCGCGTGCACACCCCACTACTAGCTTGCTGAATCCAATTAAGTTTCAGTGACAAAAAGTCAGGAATAATCCTGAATCCACGACTGTCTCGGATTACCTTACGAAACAGTAAACTAGTAAAGGGAAAACGAATTGGTGCGTGATACACCTTCACGTTCGCCGTTTATTGTAAATAGCTATAGGTTGCTCGTCATACTTTTGGCTTTTGGCTCGGAATTAACAGCAATCACTTGCCTTTAATTTCAAAGGGCGATTGGCTACACAATTAAATTGAATAGAAGGTTATTTTTCATTACAAGGTCAACCACATTTGTTTGCCTTAATTATATTCAAGAAACGTGAAAAACGTGACTTGAAACCACTCGACGTTTCGGACGTTGACATCGTCAGTAGATTCATCATTCATTTTCAAGGTGTTATTTTTGAGGTGTTACTCTCTCGGCCAAGATTTCTCGGCCACGAAAATCGTGATCGGATCATAAATATTCGACAAGGGGTGACTCTTGCCAAATCGTGCGTTTCCGTCAAAGAATTTTGGTTTTGGCATTTCACAGTCAAATTGCAGCTAACTGCGAAAGGTAAGTCTTTGAAATTTCTTGGTAGAAAGTAACTAAGAATTACGAAATCTAGGGTGAAATTTACGTGTCAATACGACTAGCTGTTTGCCCAAGACTCTTTTTTGCTCTGAACAGGCTTACGTTTTGAGCGAACGTTTTTCAGCATTCATCTAGGGACACAACTTCCCTGTGCGACTTTGTAGCTGACGTACACCATCACAAAGATGCTGTTTCTGCTTTTCTTAACAGGTTCCATTTGGCCGAATTGATCGTATACTTCTTCAATCACAACATATTCGGCAAAGTTGATTACTACAACATTTATCCGCTAACATTAAAGTACGTTGACTACTTTGTGCAGCATAAACACAGTCTCTGGGTTGTTTTCTTACTGTTTGCTGACTTACGAGCCCCATTTTAGCAAGTTTTGAGAAGAAATAATCAGAAGTTAAATAATCAGTGCAGTCGAAAATCACAATTGCCTCAAGTAAGGGGTTAACTTCGCATATTTCTTTTCCAGTCAAATTAATCAGAATACAGAAAACCCCCCGAGTAAGAACCCGGTTTTTAAGAACCAGTTAAGCTTCTTATTTTCTAAAATCAAGAGAGGATAAAAAAAATTCTGTATACTTGGGCAAACAAGATAAGTCAAGTTTCTCCTTTGAAGACATTGGTGCTTTACCAATCCAACTGCATATATGTAACGGTATGCAGATTTTATATAGCCAAGAATTAAAGCTGAATACCACTAAACACTCTTAACTACAATGTATTTTTTTTTTTAGAAAATAATATAAGAACCTAATAACCTAAATCTGGACTTGATACCATGTTTGTAAGAACCTGTTTCGGTCTATCTCAGGAAAATGCAGGTTCTTAGTCGCGGGTTTTATATGTAATTCTCAAACTCATTAATAATTCATTAAGAAAATACAAAGGAAATTAATGTTTAATGAGTGTTTGGAAATCGGATGAAACACTGCTTAGTATTTGCATCCTTAATTTCTCCTTCAAAAATGATTTTGTTTGAGAAGAAATATCAAACATTCGACACAGTGTTTCATCACCAGATGAAACACCTCGAAGTTCGTCAAAAATACTCCGCTGCGCGTCGTATTTTCAACTCTCTTCTCGGTGTTTCATCTGGTGATGAAACACTGCATCTCATGTTTGATATATTACTTCAAATAAATTTTTCCACACCGAATGTTAGATTTTCAGCGTTACTCCACGGATTGATGTACCTATAACAAGAGAACACCAGACATGTATCACGTTTTTTTTTAATTTCTTTGCCTTCTCCACACAACTACGGAGTAAAATAACCAGATTTTTAGTCATGTTATAAACGCATGGTTCAAGTTTTGGTCTCGACTCCCCTCGAAGATAAAGCTGTGTTTCTTCTACGGCCATGCATTTTAATTCTAAAAGTTGCAAAAACTTTCGAGAAACGTAAAAAAATATTAACAGGTGAAAAGTATCACGTGACCTATTTTGCTTAACTACTAATTATATATAAAAAAGAGTCAACCATTCCGGCCAGATTCAAGCAAGAAATGATGATAAAATAACAAAAATACTGTATTTAATAAATACTGTGTGGCATCCATCCTCGGAGACCCAGGGGCAGATAAAGGGGGCGAGGGAAAGTCTAAACGTTCTGGCTTCTGATTGGTGCCAGAAAAACACAAGTTTTCTGGCACCAATCAGAAGCCAGAACGGCGACGACCGTTTGGAACTGGTCTGGTAAGACATTGTTCCCAGGGGCTCTTCTCGCCTTTCTTTACTTTTCTTCGTTCGATATATATTTTTCCGCCCGTTTAGACTTTCCCTCGCCCCCTTTATCTGCCCCTGGGTCTCCGAGGATGTGTGGCATCTCGCCACCCCATTTTTAGTTTTCTTTTCTTTCCTGGACTCGACCATAAGTGTTAAGGGTCATAGATATCTGATTTCTTAGGTTACAGGAAAATTAAGGTTACCGATTTTTTTGAGGTTGCCAAATTTTGGACGGTTCTGATAAATTTTCACAAAGTTATGATCATTATAAGATTTTATGCCCCAGGCCATGCTTTAACATGCTTGAGAAGACGATAAATATTGCAGCTCTGATCTTTGATGGAGGTCGCCTCTCTTCAGCTCCAACCACCTTTCCCCTCTTGTAAGTAACTGGGTGACTTGGAATATTTGCGAAAAAGTTTCAAAGGATGCGAATCCTGTTATTGAGAGACGTTTTTATTCGCGTCCCTTTTGTCAAATCGTAAGCTCCCAATTCTTCCCTCCGTACATACATTTACAAAAAAAATGTACAGCTACTTTCGCAAAAAGCACCTCGTTTCTGTAATGAGTTAAGGTTTAAGATTTTTTTAAAGACTTAGCCGCAAAAAGAAACCATAAGCTTTCAGAAGTACGCTTTGGTTTGTAAGGCCGTATTTATTTAAACCATGGGCCGCAATCGCGGTGCAAATCCGCGCGAGGACGGTCCTGAAAGGTGGATGATACCTTAATCGATTGTTTTGCTCATGACTGTTCATCCTCGGAGACCCAAGGGCAGTTAGTCGGGTCGATAAAATGTTCGTGGTGAAAGTTTATTGTAAGTTCGAGACGAGCTCGTCTCGATCTTACAGTAAACTTTCACCAGGAACATTTTATCGACCCGACTAACTCGCCCCTGGGTCTCCGAGGATGATGACGATTAGGCCCGGTTCAAACGTCGAACTTTACATGTGCCGAACCTAATTCAGTTAGGTTCGCGATCGGCACATGTAAAGTTCGAGGTATGAATCAATTAGGAACGGCACTTTTGTATTTGGATCGACTCTGCTGTTATATTCGACTGAGCTTGTCGAATAGAACCCTTCTTTGGACGAACGTCTGTCATCAAGGATTTTGAAAGCAATTCTTATGCATTCCCCGTGCGCAACACAAATAAAAACATGTGGTTCAGTTCAGTGATAATCGTCCAATATAATACAGTATAATTTCACTTATTATCATCAAGTAAAGCAAAGCAAAGTAAAACAAGAAATTCCCCGTGTTGATACAGTGTCTGAAATAGCTTGACCTGCTGGTATCAGATCTATACTCTTCAGTGTTACCCACAAAAAGGAAAATAAAACATTACAACTGCAGGAGTTGGTCGAAATAACTGCTCATGCATGCATATCGTTCTAGTCGTCTCAGTCCGTCAGTGCACCGAGTCAAAGTTATATACTTTTTCACAGGTTGATTGCAACTAAGCTCGGAAATTTGGTACCCCCAACTGCTTTCACGTCGTACGGTTCATTTTCAGAATCACTGACTGTAGTAAATAATTTCGCCTTGCGACATAATAAACATCCTCACAAAGACATTTGTCCGTAGCAGGTTCCATTTGAGTGATCGCACGCAAACATTGCATCACGACATTTTCAAAACTGAGAACTACAGTCTTATGCATTTCATCAACAAGGTTAAAAGTTAGGACTACATTTTTTCGCGTAGTTTGCTCTTGGCCGCGTGCACACCCCACTACTAGCTTGCTGAATCCAATTAAGTTTCAGTGACAAAAAGTCAGGAATAATCCTGAATCCACGACTGTCTCGGATTACCTTACGAAACAGTAAACTAGTAAAGGGAAAACGAATTGGTGCGTGATACACCTTCACGTTCGCCGTTTATTGTAAATAGCTATAGGTTGCTCGTCATACTTTTGGCTTTTGGCTCGGAATTAACAGCAATCACTTGCCTTTAATTTCAAAGGGCGATTGGCTACACAATTAAATTGAATAGAAGGTTATTTTTCAGTGAAAGGTCAACCACATTTGTTTGCCTTAATTATATTCAAGAAACGTGAAAAAACGTGACTTGAAACCACTCGACGTTGACATCGTCAAGGTGTTATTTTTGAGGTGTTACTCTCTCGGCCAAGATTTCTCGGCCACGAAAATCGTGATCGGATCATAAATATTCGACAACGAGTGACTCTTACCAAATCGTGCGTTTCCGTCAAAGAATTTTGGTTTTGGCATTTCACAGTCAAACTGCCTAAGGTAAGTCTTTGAAATTTCTTGGTAGAAGGTAACTAAGAATTACGAAACCTAGGGTGAAGTTAACGTGTCAATACGACTAGCTGTTTCCCCAAGAATTCTTTTTTGCTCTAGACAGGTTTTCGTTTTGAGCGAACGTTTTTCAGCATTCATCTAGGGACACAACTTCGCTGTGCGACTTAGTAACTGACGTACACCATCACAAAGATACTGTTTCTGCTTTGCTTAACAGGTTCCATTTGGCTGAATCTTCAATCACAACATATTCGGCAACGGTTGGTTACTACAACATTAATTTATCCGCTAACATTAAAGCACGTTGACTACTTTGTGCAGCATAAACACAGCCTCTGGGTTGTTTTCTTACTGTTTGCTGACTTACGAGCCCCAATTTAGCAAGTTTTGAGAAGAAATAATCAGAAGTTAAATAATCAGTGTGGTCGAAAATCACAATTGCCTCAAGTAAGGGGTTAACTTCGCATATTTCTTTTGCAGTCAAATCAGAATACAGAAAACTCGCCGAGTAAGCACCTAGTTTTTAAGAACCAGTTAGGCTAAAATTTCCCAGGTTCTTATTTTCTAAAATCTATTCAAAAAAAATCTGTATACTTGGGCAAACAAGATAAGTCAAGTTTCTCCTTTGAAGACACTGGTGCCTTACGACTGCAACTGCATATAATATAATTAAAAGCTGAATACCTCTAAAAACTCTCAACTACAATTTTTTTTCCAGAAAATAATATAAGAACCTAGTAACCTAAATTTGTACTGATTACCATTTTTGTAAGAACCTGTTTCGGTTTTCATATGTAATTCAAATTAATTTTTCCACACCGAATGTTAGATTTTCAGCGTTACTTGATTGGTGTACCTATAACGAGAGAACACCAGAGCACATGTATCACGTTTTTTTAAAAAATTTCTTTGCCGTCTCCACACAACTACGGAGTAAAATGACCAGATTTTTAGTCTACTTGAGAACGGGACCACAGCAGCTCAAGCATGTTAAGGCATGGCTCAAGTTTTGGTCTCGAACCCCCGCGAAGATAAAGCTGTTTTTCTTCTACAGCCATGCATTTTAATTCTAAAAGTTACAAAAACTTTCGAGAAACTTTCTTTCGAAGCGTTGAATTAATCAGGGTTGAAGTGATGTAGTCACGTAAACGTGGAGTCATAATGATATTCAAAAAGAAATTCAAAATGGGGTAGGAGTTAGTTTTCTTTTCTTTCCTGGACTCGACCTTAAGTGTTAAGGGCCACAGATATCTGATTTCTTACGTTACAGGAAAATTAAGGTTACCGATTTTTTTGAAGTTGCCAAATTTTGGAAGGTTCTAATTCTCATAAATTTTCACGAAGTTATGATCATTATAAGATTTTGTGCCCCAGGCCATGCTTTAACATGCTTGAGAAGACGATAAATATTGCAGCTCTGATCTCTGTTTGAAATCTGATGCGATCGCCTCTCTTCAGCTCCAACCACCTTTCCCCTCTTGTGAGTAACTGGGTGACTTGGAATATTTGCGAAAAAGTTTCAATGGATGCGAATTCTGTTATTGAGAGACGTTTTTATTCGCGTCCCTTTTGTCAAATCGTAAGCTCCCTATTCTTCCCTCCGTGCATACATTAAAAAAAAAGCAGCTATTTCAAGAAAGGTTATTGGAAAAAGTGCACGCGACAATCCCGAAAGGTATTGTGGGTGCGGTTTTGAGTTCACTGTTCTTCAAAGAAATTTGCAAGAATGGCACGAGAGACCATAAACTTATGTTTGCGATTGCTAAAGAAAAGCAGCAAAAGTAATTTCGGCAGCTACAGTGTCAGGAACAGTGTATTGGTCATATCTTATTTTACCTTTCGGGATTGTCGCATGCACATTTTTTCCGACAAGTCAAGCATACAAATAATTGAGTGTACGTTTATTTTGAATGCAGCAGAAAAGAAAATTGAGACACAACATGTGCATCTTATTCCTGTATTACTGTGACAAACCAAGTGCTGATGGATACCGCCTTATTGTGGCATCCAACAGGGATGAATATTACGACAGACCGACGGCAAGGGCTACGTTTTGGGAAAAAAATCCCAACATAATTGCAGGTAAAATTGTTCAAATCGCCCCATGTAAGGCAAAATGAGGTAATCCGTATTCCGGAGTCCCCGGAACTATTTGCTTGGGAAATTCGGAATCCTGGGTCTTAGAATCCGTAATCCAGCTTAGTTCCACAGACAAGGAATCGCGAATCCAGTACCTGGAATCCGGATTCCACGGCGTGAAATCCAGAATCCAAGACTGTCCGCTTGAATAGGGAGGAGAAGTCGTTACGTCACATTGCCATGGTAGCAAAATTTTGGATGACAACAAACCGAAAACGTCACTTAAAAAGTGGATTTTCTCTGCTTCAAACTTCATCTATCTTATTCAATTTCATTTAATTTGGCAAATATTGGCGAAATTTTCTCAGGTTGAATCCGAAAGACCGTAGCTAAGTTTAAAAAAAGAAAAAGACAACGTCCGTGTTGTGTTCACCAACTCCATAAAGTGAGAGTGTGAAATTAGAAAGTTTCATGTCGCAGGGGTGCAACGACGGCAAAGAAATGTACAAAATAGCGTGATGCACGTGCAAAGTTGTTGTTTTGTTAACAAAAACCGATTACTTTTTTTGCCGTTCTCCTTGTCGTCGTCGTCGTGGGTTTTGTTTTCATCCAGAAATAGTGCTACCATGGTGACGTGACGTCCCACTTCTCCTCTCTGTTAT